>NC_083358.1:66795859-67124430 GCF_030254825.1 Meriones unguiculatus
ATTTCCTTGTTTTTAATTGTGTGAATGTAACACAATTTCTGCATTGTTTCCAGAAGTTCTTTTATTGGACAGAACTGTTTTAGCTATCCTGAGTTTTTTTCTTTTCCATATGAAGTTGACAATTGTTCCTTCAAGGTCTATAAAGAACTATGTTTGAATTTTGATGGGAATTGCATTGAATCTGTACGTTGCTTTTGGTCAGATGGCCATTTTTACTATTTATCCTACCAACTGCTGAACATGGAAGATCTTTCCAATTTTTGCTATCTTCAATTTCTTTCTTCAAAGACTCGAAGTTCTTGTCATATAGGTCTTTCACTTGTTTGTTTAGAATTAGACCAAGACATTTTACATAATTTATAGATATTGTGAAGGGTGTTTTTTCATTTCTTTCTTGATTGCTGCTGATAGGGTAATTTTACATTTAAGAATGGTATATCATCTGAGCCACATTCTACATATTTAGAGTCATTCACTGCCTCACAATTTTGTGAGTGGGTCTGGGCACTGTGTTTTCTTTTCCACCAGTAGGAATAAGCAGTTCTTAGAAGAATAAATGTCTCATAGCAAGCAATCCCTGATCTGTTTTTTCATTCTGTTACCACTATTAGTGTGAGGGGAGGTAGGGTATGAACATGCCAAGGGATGCATGTGAAGGTCAAAGGACAACTTTCTGAATTCATTCTCTCCTTTCACATTTTATAATAGATTTGTGGTCAAATGCAGATTGTCAAGTGTGTGTGGCAAGTGCCTTCCTGAGCTATTTCACTGGCCCTCTCTGCCTCATTGATAATAATGTTCTATTTCTTTCTAAAATGTAAAGTGCCATGATTTTTCATTTGTGGGATTCTTCCATTTGTAGTTATAATTAACATATATTATTCCTATCTTCCTGGGACTTAGTAAAATTATCCAAAATGGATATAAACATAGCAAAAATGTTCAAATGGGACTACAGAGATGGCTTATTGGTTAAGAGCACTTCCTGCTTTAGCAATGGACCCAATTTTATTTCCTAGCATCCATATCATGTGGCTCACAACTACATGTAACTCCAGATTCAAGGGATTCAACACCCTCTAACTATTCTTGAAGAGCACCTTCAACTCCCATGCTACAGAGTACTCATTACCTTTCCTCTTACATACTCTCAGACACATAGACACACAGACACACACAAACATACACACATAAGTAAGTTATAGAAAATAAAGTTAGGGCTAAAGCAAGGTGATTAAAATAACCAAAAGAATGAAATGAATTAATATAAGAAATTAAACTGATGATTGCTTTCCATATCTTCTTAGAAGTAGTAAATTATGCATTCAAGTACGAAATATGATTATCTATAAGTTTAGAAATAACTATAGAGTTTGCTAAAGATATTTGCAGCAGACTTTTTGGTACCAATGCTAGTATAGACAAAACTCACAAAAGTGTAAAGAAAAAAATAGTTAACATTTTAGTGACATTTTTAAAAAGTTCACAGCATTCAAACGAAATACTATAGCTGAGAAGTGGAAAATGACTAACTTATCTCCAGTACATGAAAAAGGTCATGAGGATGGCCTACCCACTGAATCCACCCATATGCCGGGCAAACGGTAACCAGATAGAGCTTTGACATTATTACAGGTGGAGGAGATAAGCCAGTTTCATTGATTATATTCAGAACTTAACACGATTATTACTCTTTGATTTTCATGGCAACTATTAGAGATTTTTCATTTCTTAAGTTAAAATGTTAAAAGTATAAGGTTTTACTTTGATAGTTTTAATGTTTTAAATATCAAATTCTTGATTGTAAAAACGTAAGTTACATTAGCATAATCAAAGGTCCCCATTTTACTTACATTTTAAAAATGGAAAGCATCATCTTTCAATACTAATGGCAAAGTATAAGAGAATAACCAGATGATTTCTCAAAAGAAGTGTTCAAGTTTAAAATAAATTACATGTATAATGAGTTCAAGGATTCATTTTACATTCATACAGTATTCATATTATATGAACCAAAAAGTATATTAATAATAAAGTGACTTTAAAAACCTATTAAAAGGAGACCAGTTTGTTAGATAATTATACTATAAATGAAATTGGGGGAAAATGAAAAGCAAGCAAATAGGTTAAAAGGTTTAGACTTTTGTTGACTGGGTCAGGAGATATATGCAAACCCTGGAGTACTACAGCAAACTAATTGGATTGTGTGGAAGGAACACTGCCAGGAAATACAGATAAAATGAAAGTCAGCCCATAGTCTGAATGGAAGTATGTCTGATAGTCACTGAGACTGCTTTTGCAATTTCTTTAAAGAGGCAACTCAATGTACTGTCATGAGAATGGATTTTCTAGTAAGCAAGACATCTATCAGGCATCTATACAAAATATTATAGACTGTAGTCTTTCCCATCTATTTAGAATTGCTAAATCACCTATAAAAGATCAGAATATAGGAAATAGCCACTAAGATGCATGCATTATTTTACAACATTTCATCTTAAAGGTGAATCCTATGGCTAAATTATAAACAGAACCTGCAGTGGATTTCACTTATAACTCATAAAGGCTAAAGAAATAGTTCAATCACAAGGTGATTGTTCATAAGATGCTAAGACCTTAGTCTGAAAATAAAATCTTTGTGTCGACCTTTATCTTTAATTTCATGACTTTAAAGTCTAAGAGGGTGTAAAAATTACATAATAAATTTATGAATGTTTGAGATTAATAATGCCACATTATTTCTCTGGATTTAAAAAAAATCATGATTAAGTAATTTAATTTGTGTCCTTTTTATTAATTAATCAGGAGTAAGAATGTTTCTCCTCTGATTAATAAGAAGGAAAACTCCCATTTCACTTATTTTCTGGTTCAATGGCTACAGTTGATATCAACTAGGATGAATGGTGCCTATGAGCATCACTCTTCTTTAATGCTTCATTCAAAACCATTTTATATACTAATTAAAGGGCCGTTTCTTGGACCTTTCATCTTTTCTACAAGCTAAGATCCTAAAAATACTTTTTAAAAAAATTAGTTTCTCAGGATATGATCATTAGAAACGTGGTTATTTTTCATTTCTTTTCCCTTCATTTTCTAAGCAGAGGTGAAAATCCACTCTGTATAAAACACACCAAATTCTGCAGATGCCCCTCAATCAAATGGATAAAGACGGTGCAGCACATTTACACAGTGGGACACTACTCAGCCATTAAATCATGAAATCTTCAGGCAAAAGGATGGAACTATAAAAGATCATCCTGAGTGAGAGAACCTGCACCGAAAAGAAACATATGACAGGACAGCCATACTACAACTCACAGACCAAAAGAAGCTAAGTAATAAGGATGGCCTAAAGGAGTATGCTCAAATATCACTCAGAAGGAGAAACAGAATAATCAGTGAAAGCGGTTGAAGAGAGAGAACAGGATAAGAGAAGGATTATTTGATCTGTTGTTTTTTTTAACTTCTTTAATTCTTTATATATTGTGGATATTAACCCTCTGTCAGATATAGGGTTGGGGAAGATCCTTTCCCAGTCTGTAGGCTGTTTTTTTGTTCTGATGACGAAGTCCTTTGCTTTACAGAAGCTTTTCAGTTTCATGAGGTCCCATTTATTGATTGTTGCTCTTAGAGCCTGTGCTGTTGGTGTCTGTTCAGGAAGTTGTCTGTTGTGCCTATGAATTCCAGGTTCTTCCCCACTTTTTCTTCTAACAGATTTAGTGTCTCTGAGACTCACAGCCAAACTTTGTGCACAGTGCCAGAATCCTTATGGCAGAAGAAGGAGATAGAAAGATCGGGAGGGGACAGGAACTCCACAAGGAGAACAACGGAGCCTAAAAACCTGGGCCCAGGTTTTTTCTGAGACTGATACTCTAACCAAGGACCATTCATGGAGACAATCTAGACCCGCTGCACAGATGTAGCCCTTGGCAGTTCAATCTCCAAATGGGCTGCCTAGTAAGGGGAACAGGGGCTGTCTCTGACATGAACTCAGTGGTTGGCTCTTTTCTATTATTTTTAGTGCTTTATTTCTATATAATTTCTTAAATCAACAAATTTTGTCTGTGCAGTTGTTTTGTTCTTCTGATCTTATCCTCATGTCTTCCATTTCCTAGCTAAACTAAAATACAAAATAAAATATGACATAAAAATACAAACACCATTTTACAATGTAAAGATTTTAAATGTTAGGATATACATTAACCTGAAAATGACCTATATAAATTTTCCCGTAATTTTTACATTAGAAAGCTATTCTTCCTAAATTTACTCTCTCATACTTAGCATTTATTTACACGTAGGAAAACTGTCCTTATTGTTTGAGAAAAATATATTATATATTTCAGTTTGAAAACTTAATATTTGAATCAAAATGCTATAAAGACAGATAAACATTAGCTATGTTTATTTAAAATTTTAATTTTTAAAAATATTATTTATTTTTATTAATTACAGTTTATTGACTTCACCTCCCAATCTCACCCTCCCTTCCTCTTCTCCACCCATGCCCCTCCCCAGTCCACTAATAGGGAGGTCCTCCTCCTCTTCCATCTGACTCTAGTCTATCAGTCTCATCAGGACTGGCTGCATTGTCTTCCTCTGTGGCCTGTAAGGGCTGCTCCCCCTTCAGGGGAAGGTGATCAAAGAGCCAGACCCTGAGTTCACATCAGAGACAGTCCCTGTTCCCATTACTAGGGAACCCACTTGTACACTGAGCTGCCATTGGCTATATCTGTGCAGGGGTTCTAGGTTATCTCCATGCATGGTCCTTGGTTGGAGTAAATCAGTCTCAGAAAATACCCCTGTGCCCAGATCTCTATCTATCTATCTATCTACCTATTTATTTATTTATTTATTTATTTTTGTTCTCCTTGTGGAGCTTCTGTCCCCTCCAGGTCTTTCTATCTCCCTCTTCTTTCATAAGATTGCCTGCACATAAAATTAATTATATTTTCAATAAAGCAACTTATTTTACAAAATGTTATAAAGTAATTATTTAAGAAAATGATATTAAGGACACATGTTAAAAATTTAACCAATACAACTATACACAAAATTTCACACTAAGAAGATTGACTTAAAACAGTGCATTGTTGGGGCAGCAAGATGGTTTAGTGGGTTCAATCATTGTGGAATGATCTGAGGTCAATTCTCCTAAATTACATTGGAGGAAGAGACAATAGCCTGGATACCTTGTCCTATGACATCCACATGCTGCCATCCTGACACACACACACTCTCTCTCTCTCTCTCTCTCTCTCTCTCACACACACACACACACACAAATACATGCACATGTTTTTTTTGAGTGAAATTTTATATTTATCTAATTCAAATATCCATAGCCACCCTCCGTGAGACTTGTATTTACTTTATTTACCAAGTACTGTTATTCTTTTTTTATTATTATTAGTTACATTTTATTAAATTTGTATCCCATCTATATCCCACTTCCTCATTCCCTCCCAATCCCACCCTCCCTCTTCTCCTCCCTGCCCTTTTCCAAGCTCAGTAAGCAATTTTTGTTTACCCTAGTAAGGGGAACAGGGACTATTTCTGACAGGAACTTAATGGCAGGCTCTTTGTCCTCCCCACCCCCAAGGGAGGAGCAGTCCTGCTAGGCCACAGAGGAGGACTTTGCAGCCAGTCCTGAAGATACCTGATAAAACAGGGTCAGATGGAAGGGGAGGAGGTCCTCCCCAATAAATGCACATCTTTAAAGATAGAGTGCTTTACTCTGTTGAGCCACTGAAGGTTCCTATGTCAGTGACTGGCTGCCATCTATAAATGTTTACAGTTGCTTCTCCTCACATTTTGCTATGATGACAGGTAAGAAGAGACTGATCATTGTGCTCCTGCTTGTCATGGACATATCTGGCATGTGTTCAAAAACAATTTATGCACACACATACAGACACATTTGTATGTTGAGAATTCAGTGATGGCAAATGCATTTATAAATTATGAATGTATTAATATAGTAAAGGCAAAGTTATTGAGAAGTCTCATTTTCTTACATTTATGTTTTTATTTTTGAACATAAAACTCATAATACTTAAAGGATCCTACCTACAATGTAAGGAAGGAGGAAGGAAGGATTTTCTGTAGGTATATATTTGAAGCAACGTAACTAAAATAATTTGCAACTTTTCTTTTGATGCTAACAACTGTAAGTTCTTGCCTAGATCAATAAGTAGTTTTAACATTGAGCAGAGTGTCTTTTGTAACTCTAGGCAAACAAAATAGAGCTTCCCCAGGGGGAAAATTATCACACATGCTTCCCCCCAAGATGCACACTAAACTCAGGATTACCCTGTGCTTCTAGTCACAAAAGATGGTGATTTGCTTTTCAGTCAACTGTTTCCTACTGCTCCAAAAGAGTAAGCTTTGTTTCAAAAAAGCTTTAACCTGAGAATTACTGTATGCCGCGGTCGCCAAGGGAAATAGACTGCATAATCTAGAAGGCAGCCAGAGAGCTAGGTTTGAAAAATAGAATGTTCTGTTGGGAAGCCACAGCCGTGCTCCCCTACCCCTCCACACTGCTGCAGGCATTGGTGCAATTCTGCACATTCTCTCCGAAGTATCCAAACTTGAAAGAAGTTCCCACAGAGCACAGTGTGGCTCCCAGCAGCATCCGAATCTCACCTCTTATCTAATAAATGCCCGCAAATACACCTTTAGTTGTTGTTTCACTATCCTGTGGGGCTTCCATTGTTTGAAGTATGTTTTTCTGTTATACTTTAGATAAAGTTCATGATTTCATGAAAGAAGGAAAACCAATATCCAAATTAAAACATTAAAATAAGTTTCCATTTATTTATCAGCAGCATGTGTTGGTAAGGGTCACAAAGAGAAAGAAAAGCAAGTAAATGTTTATGATTAATTGCATCTTTTTTATTTTTAATTATTTTTTAATATTAGTTACAGTTTGTTAACTTTGTATCCCTGCGTTATCCTGCTCCCTCTTTCCCTCCCAATCCCACCTTCCCTCCCTCATCTCCTCCCTACTCCTTTCCAAGTCCCCTGATAGGGGAGGACCTCCTCCCCTTTCATCTGATCCTGGTTTATCAGGTATCTTCAGGACTGGTTGCAAAGTCCTCCTCTGTGGCCTAGCAGGGCTGCTCCTCCCTCGGGGGGGGGGGGGGTGTCAAAGAGCCTGCCATTGAGTTCATGTCAGAAACAGTCCCTGTTTCCCTTATTAGGGTACCCACTTGGATACTGAGCTACCATGGGCTACATCCGAGCAGAGATTCTAGGTTATATCCATACATGGTCCTTGGTTGGAGAAACAGTCTCATAAAAGACCCCTGTGCCCAGATATATTTGGTCCTTGTGGAGCTCCTATCCTCTCCACGTCATACTAACTCCCTCTTCTTTTATATGATTCCCTGCACTCTGCCAAAGGTTTGGTTATGAGTCTTAATATCTGCTTTGATACACTGCTAGGTAGAGTCTTTCAGAGGCCCTCTGTGGTAGGTTTCTGTCCTGTTACTTGTTTTCTCCTACATCCAACATCCATACCATTTGTCTTTCTAAGTGAGGACCCTGGGTCCTCTTTCTTGTTTATCTTCTTTAGGTGTACAAGAAGCTCCTGTGCCCATTTACACAGAAAGTAGTGGGATGAGTTGTTTAATTATTTAAAATAAAAAATGAGGAAATAGTCTAGGAATTTTACTTTTTCTATTTATTCTCAAACATGAAGAAAAATTTAAACAGGAAACAACATTTGCAGGCAGCACAGATAACTCTGACTGCTCGCCAGCTCAACGCACAAAAGCTAGACTGCATAAATCTGTTAAAAATACATCCTTTACCATGTCAACTGACACGTCTCCCATGTCAATCCTTTCACTGCAGTTTGTACGGGCCTAGAAACTTAAAAACTATAATTTGGATGTCATCAGTTATATTAAATGAACATAATATATAGTATTAACACAGATTTTCCACTTAAAGTTTCATACAGTAAGAAAAAGCAACCTACTTCCGCTTTGCCATGTTTTCTATGTTGTTTTTCAAACTCTGAGGACCCATGTACCAATAGAAATAGTCCAATAAATACAGCAGCTGTACTTCTTAGTTTAAAATCTACATTTTAGGACAGGGTAGAAGTGCTTCTGGCCAAAGCTGATGACCTGAGTTCCATCTCTGAAATTTATATGGTGGAAGGAAAGTGCCCTTTGACCTTCACACAAGTTCCATGGCATATGTGCCCCTCCACAAGTACATGAACACATACACACACATTCACACACACACACACACACACACTTATATATACACATTTTTAATGTTCAGTACATATATTCCTGTAAGTTTCTTTCTATGAAGTTTATTTCAATTATTTTACATAAAATGGAACCTAATTTCTCAGAAACTACAATTGAAATTGTTTTGTTGTTAGAGGTTATAAAAATAATTACCAAATTCAGCATTAATACTTAATTTGTTTAATATCATAAGACTGTGTTTTCCCAACATTGTAAGAGGAATGTGGTATAGTCTAACAGGTAGGTGTGTTTGATTTCAACACTGATGAGGACCATATAGTTCACCAAGTTAGCGCTACAAATCTCTCCAAGACACTCACACTAATGTGGCTGGCCTCCTAATCCCTATATTTCCCGTTATTTCTGCTTTCTCTTATTTATTGCATTTTTTTGTGCTACCTCAATGTGTTTTACTGAGATGAGGGCTAAATAAATTTTAATAGAGACAGACTCAGAGAGTGAGTTCCCAGTTAGTATGTATAGGAAGTCAGCAAGAAGCTGCAACTGCACATAGCTGTTAATGAGACCTAACCAATACCAGACTCAGGAGCACCTTTCCTCTTTCCTAAAAAGATGGGGTATGTGATCAGTCCATATGTTTAATAAAATGAAATCCAGTGAGCACTAACCTAGTCTTGGATATCTATTGTGAGTCAGAATGTCAGTTAATAACTTGGTTTTACCTTAAAGGCAAACCCTGCTGATAATCTTCAAACACCAGAGAATGTACTCCTGACTCAAAGGAGTCCATCTTTGCTTAAAATAGGCAAAGTATTTTTATTGACACATATCATTGCCATGTGAGAATTAAATATATTTTAATAATGCCCATGCTCCTCAGCTTTTATGTAACATTACGAAGTCTAAGGTTAAGACAACTCCCTCACCAACATCTCCTTTAGCATTTGGAGAACTGATTTTGTTCTTGATTATATGAAATGTTGTGTGATTTGCAGTGTAAACGTGATGATATTGTTGTAAAGACTGTTATAAGTCATGAAGCATGCCTGTTCAGAGTTTCTTTTTTTTAAAGCATAATCACACAATTTAGGAATAAATACTATATAGAAATATTTAAAATCTACACCTGAAAAATATGTTTCCTTAATGTGAGGAAAAGTCATAAGCTTAAAACTTGTAATTAATCAGTGCACATTTTAACTGAAATATGAAACAGAGACATATCAATGGCACAGATTATTGGTATGTTTTGGGTATTATATTAAAAATAATAAATTAATGCACTTCTTGCGAAAATGATAGAAAACATGCTCCCCATAATATTTAAGAAAATACAGGAACAGCAACAATGCCTGAGCTCTACAACGGATTCAGGCTGTGGTGCAGGCCCAGTACAAGGCTCAGGCGAGAAAAGCAGCATCTACTGCAAGAAAACTGGCATCTGAGCAAAAATATGACTTATTTCTTGACCTAAAAAAATGTACTATTTATATAAAAATTAGTTAATTAGATCTTAAAATTACAGAATGCTTTCTAATTTTGAGTAGAGTGAAGCAAAATAGGGGTAAATCCAAAAACATAGAAACTCATGTGATGCAAGAAACCAGTGTTCCTGGTCTACCAGGGGCTTCTAACTTGAGTGTGTCTTGAAAGGCTGGATGTAACCACGTAGAAAAGCACCAGTGTCACTCTGTATGGGTTACACACATCTGCAGCACAGGCTCACTCCTCCAACACTTCATCTGTTCGTTCACTGATTTCTTCACCACTCTCTCTTGAGAATCTAATATGTATCTTAACATGATTCTAGGCACTAAGAAAACAGCAGTAAATACAAGACATAAATTTCAAGTTTATGAAATGTAAACCATAGTAAAGATATTAAAAATGAACAAAATGATTTAAATCTACAACTCAGAAGAATATAATGGATGTTACAAAGAAAATTAAAGACAGTTTGGGACAAAAGGTTCCAACATGTAATAGAGCAGGGAAGGAAGGCCTTGTGAGAAGGTAACAGAATAAGAAAGATGGGAAGACAGTGGGTGTGCCATGCTGACAGGTGGAGATGGAGGTTCCAGCAGAAACAGCTGATACAAAGGCAGGTGTGACAATCAGCCTCTGAAATGATACCGCTTATGTGAAGTGGGCTAGAATGGAGATTAGTAGATGATAACATAAAAATGAATTGAGCTGTAGCTAAAGGCAAAATTAATCTGCATGCATTATGTCACTGTAACTTTTAATTCTCATCTGGAGGCTGAAGTTGAGACATAAAGAATTTTGAAGTAAGACATACAGTTACTTAAACGCAGATGTTGAGCTTAATGTGATAAATGTACATATTAGTGTGAACAAAGTCACATTTCAACACATCCATGTATTTCATTGGAACACTCTGATCATGGTTATCACAATAAATAATAGTAGAAAAAAATCACAGAGGTAACAGGGTCGATTTTGAACCTGCATAAAAATTCAAAGAAGAGGTCATGACCACAAAAGCATGGACGCTGAACAAAGACCTTGAACTCTAAATGCAGTTGGCAAACAGAGTTAATAGGACTTACTCAGACGGAGTTGGAGGGGTCAAGGTCTCCACAAGGTCTCCCATGGGGGCTCACAGAGACTGAACCACCAACCAAGGAGCATACATCGTCTGGCCCTAGGCCCCCAGCCCTTATATAGCAAATGTGCAGCTTGGTCTTCATGTGGGCAATGGAATGGGACACTCTCTGATCCGACGCCCGCCTTTGGACGCCATTCCTCAAACTTGGCTGCCTTGTCTCTTCTCAGTGGGAAAGGATGCACCTAGTCCTTCAGTGACTTAATGTGCCGGGGTAGGTTGGTACTGATGGGGACCTCCCCCTTCTCTGAGGAGAAAGAGAGGGGAGAGTAGAGGGAAGGCTGTGTGAGGGGGGACTTGGAGGAGAAGAAGGGAGCTGTAATCAGACTGTAGAGTTAATTAATTAATTAAAAAAATAGGACTTACAGCAAGAAGATGTGAAAAAGAAGACTAAGTTTGTCTGCCAAGTGTTTCCCTAAAGCTGAAAGAATCATGTTGCTGTTGAAATGAGGACAACAGAATAAAACTGGTATTTGGCATCAAGGGTATTCTGTTCTGATGAGAAGCTCAAGCAGGACAAGCTGTTATGCAAAGATTTCATATAGAATGGAATTCCAGAATTCACAGTGTGAAAGCAACAGCTGACTCCTGCGAATTGTTCTCTGACATTTACACTCATGCTATAAAATAGGCATACACATCCACTCACCCACACATTTTTTAAACTTTTAAAAAAATTATTTTTCTTTTTTATATTAATTATAGTTTACTCACTTTGTATCCCCAACTGTAGCCCCCTCCATCATTCCCTCCCAATCCCACCCTCCCTCCCTCATCTCCTCCCATGCCCCTCCCCAAGTCCACTGATAGGGGAGGTCCTCCTTCCCTTACATCTGACCCTAGCCTATGGGGTTTCATCAGTACTGGCTGCATTGTCTCCCTCTGTGGCCTGGTAAGGCTGCTCCCCCTTCATGGGGAGGTAATCAAAGGGCCAGCCACTGAGTTCATGTCAGAGACAGCCCTTGTTCCCTTTACTAGGGAAGCCACTTGGAGACTGAGCTACCATGGGTTAAATCTGTACAGGGGTTCTAGGTTATCTCCATGCATAATAGCAAGAACCTGGAAATAAGCCAGATGTCCCTCAACTGAGGAATGGATAGAAAACTTGTGGTACATTTACACAATGGAATACTACTTAGCAATTAAAAACAAGGAAATCATGAAATTTGTAGGCAAATGATGGGCACTAGAAAAGATCATCCTTAGTGATTTATCCCAGAATCAGAAAGACACACACGGTATATACTCACTTATAAGTGGATATTAGACATATAATATACATACTAAACATACTAAAAATAAACATACTAAAAATCTGTACACCTAAAGCAGCTAAACAAGAAGGAGGACCCAGGGTAATATGAACAATCCTCACTCAGAAAGACAACAGGATGGAAATCAGAAGAAGGAATAAACAGGAAACAGGATAGGAGCCTATCACAGAAGGCCTTTGAAAGACTCTACCCAGCAGGGTATCGAAGCAGATGCCCAGTCTCAAGAACCAAACTTTGGGCAGAGTGCACGGAATCTTATGAAAGAAGGGGGAGAGAGTGGGACCTGGAGAGGACAGGAGCTCAACAAGGAGAGTAACAGAACCAAAAAATCTAGGCCTAAGGTTCTCTTCTGAGACTGATACTTCAACCAAGAACCATGCATGGAGATAACCTAGAATCACCCACACATTTAAGAAATAAATGCAAAAAAAAGTTAATGATTTGACTGTTAAACTCTGCTTCAAACTTGAAATGCCTATTTTTAAACAAGCAGAAATAGACACTGGATTTTGTAAATGTTGTTTTTATTTCCTCAGATGCCAAGATGAGATGAGAGCCATTTCCAAGGCTTTCTAGGTCTTTCTGAACTCTGGCTGGCTGGTTCAACTAAACTGCTGTGGCCCAAACTCTTCTCCAATCTGATTGATTCAAACTGGCTTCTCACTGAAATGCTCTGCCTGGCTGCAAACTAATTCTGGCAATATGTTTTAATCTTCTGGCTCCTTTTCATTCTCTGGCTTGTTTAGTCTTGAACTGTGTCTAGTTTGTTTTCTCTGCATCTTGTCTCTATAAAACTGTCCCTGTAAAAAACTCTCGGTTCTGAGGTAGGTTGATGGGGGATGCCTCCCTTTCTGAGGAGTAGGGGAGGGGATATAGGGGAAAGAAAGTAGGGATGGGAGGAGGGGTGGGAGGAGCTATAATTAGGATGTGATCTGGATATAAAGTGAATAAATAAAAAAACAAGAAAGGAACAACAACAAAATCTTCTCTCTCCCTTTGCTGCTCTTTTTGTTGTTGTTGTTGTTTCTTTTAGGTTGTTTTATTAAAATAGCAGATAGATTATCAACATTATAAATTATTAGGCTTAGTATTAACACTGTCTGTATACTGAGCCATCTCACCTGCCTATTCATATTTTCTTATAGCTATTTTTATTTTTATTAATTACAGTTTATTCACTTTGTATTTTCCCTGTACCTCCCTCCCTCCTCCCTCCCAATCCCACCCTTCCTCTTCCCCACCCCTGTCCCTCTTCCAGTCCACTGATAAGGAAGGTCCTCCTCCCCTTCTCTCTGATCCTAGTCTATCAGGTCTCTCATCAGGAGTGGCTGCATTGTCTTCCTCTGTGGCCTGGTAAGGCTGCTCCCCCCTCAGGGGGAGGTGATCAAAGAGCAGGCCAATCAGTTCATGTCAGAGACAGTCCCTGTCCCCATTACTATGGAACCCACTTGGATACTGAACTGTCATAGGCTACCTCTGTGCAGGGGTTCCAGGCCATCTCCATGAGTGGTCCTTGGCTGGAGTATCAGCTCTTAAGTAGCTTTTTTTCTTGTCTCTTTCTTGTGAGAGTTGGGCATGTCCTATCTCTGAGTCATTCTGTAGTATCTTTCTCTGATTTGTTACTTTGTCTGCCCCTCAATTAGACATCACTTTCAAACATGGCTGCTTCCTTCTATAAACTAACTTTATACCTTCACTGTTTGGGAGTAAAAGTGTGTATGAAGGGCATGGCTGTATTCCAGCCATAACACAATGTCATCCTGAGTGTGTCTGCAGTCTAGCCCGATCACATATACCTAGATCTTTGGACATGACCCCTTGCCAAAGCAACCATGTTGCTGGATTAAAATTTCTCTACAGGATTTAGTTCATAGTTCTGAACTCAGGATAAACTACAGGGCCAACACAGTCAGCATCTAAAGCCCTCAACCAAAGTCATCAGTAACAGAAGAAAAAGACCATCCACTTCTGTAAGGCACTTCAGCTTCAACAAGTTCAAAAGATCACAGGGAATCAGAGAAAGAAACTGAAAACTGGTTGTTGTGCGAGGTAAAACGTTGTTCTTGGTGTCAAGCACAGAAGTTTCTGTAAGAGCTGATGTCAAGTACTGTGTTAAACGATGCTAATAATTAGATAAGAGAGGACTGAGGACTGAAGAGGCAGTCTGGTCACATGGTAATTACTGGGGACCATGATAAAGTGCTTTGCCTGCAATGCAGAGAGTGGAACCCTCCCAGGCTCCAGTAAGAAAAGGAGGAGTTGGGAACAGGAGCAAACTATGCAGGACTGATGTTCTCAGTGACTGAAGACAAGCAGATGAGAAAGGCATCCACCAAGCACTTTTGAAATGTGACATATAAGTATGTGTTTTCAGACTTCTGACAGCAAAAATGAAAAATACTATTAAGTAAAGGAAGAAGAGATTTCTCTACAGTCAAAGCCAATCAAAGGCCCCAACAAAGCTGCTTATATTTTGAATGTAATTTGAAATTATCCACTGAAGACACCAATGGGCATCGAAGAGGGAAAGCTCATGAGGCCTCAACACAAAACAAAGAACTACAGACAACTGAGGAATGCTGAGATTGGGAGAAATAGTCTTCCCCATAAAAGAGTACCCCAGTTGGTTATCCATTACCAAGTGGACCACCCTGATAATATACATACAGGTAACATATGAATGGAGTGGTCTGTATAACAATAATTAAAGAAAAATAGACCATGGATTAGAGAGAAGGGTGCATGGGAGACGGTGGAGGGGAAGGGTTGGGGGAAGGAAGAGATGACCCAATTAGTAAAAGCACTTCCTGCCAAGCTTAACAAACCGTTAGATCACTGGGTCATACTTGGTGGAAGATGAAAACAGACTCTCACAAGCTGTTTTCTGATCTCCTGTGGCAACTGTACTCAGACACACACACACACACACATACACACACACATACACATAATGTGAAAAGTAAGACATAGTTTTAAAACAATAAATATATATGTATATAATGTGTGTGTGTGTGTGTGTGTGGGTGGGTGGGTGGGTGTGGGTGTGGGTATGGGTGTGTAAGGACTACTTAATCACAGTATAACACAGAAACTATAAAAAGGTTTGAGGTAGCACAAAGCTAAAGATAAAAAGAAAATAACTAAACAAAAGACAAAGAATTTAAGCTAAATACAACCCAACGACAAATCGTGTATTCTCAACACTTGATATACAGAAAATTTTGATAAAAACCAAATTCAAAACTATTTTTTAATTACTGTTTCTCAAACAGTCCAGACATCACCTTCCCTAGCCCAGGGATGCTCAAGGCTAGGCTCCCGTAATCCACTAATGACAGAACAGTTGTTCTATTTATGCTATTAGTTTATATTTATTTATAGCTGGAGTGATAATGTATAAGAAGATCCTTCTTAAATATTATTTGCTTTCTTGAGCTGTAGTTCAAGTGTAATAGGATGGTAAGCTGTTAATATTATACCCCCATTAAAGCTAATTTACAGAATGATTAATGGGATACTTGCACTAGTGCGTGAGAATGGTTTACACATGCTCACACGCACATGGTCAAATACTTAGAATTTCTACTGCCTCAATGTTTAATTAGAAATCAGAAGTAGTTTTATGCCGTGGAAGCAGGACTTACAATACTGCATTTAAAGGTATTTTATAGACTTGTTTGCAGTGGCTATTTCTGATTTTTTAAAATAATTCCTGCTTTTAAAAGGACCTTTCCAAGAACAATTTTAAAGAGACGAAAACAAGAAAATATATTTCAAAACATAACACCTAACCGTAATGCTGGAAGTCTCTGATATATTTCTTTATTAGTTGTTAATATGCATTTAATAAAACTGAAGACGTAATTTATACTTTTTATAGTTTGTACTGTAACACAAATGTCTCCCTTTGTTTAAACATTGAGGAATATTTTAAGATGTTCCACATGTAGTAATAATAGTTGTATAATTTTGGGGGGTTGTGTAACACGTCAATATTTTTAGTACATCTACAGTTACACAATTCTCTCATGTTTTTTGATATCTCTTTGAAATGTGTTTTATAACTTACATTTATAGTAAAGGAATATTAACTTCGAGATTGCTGTCACATATGACTAAAAACGGTCTATAGTCTATAGTTTACTCAGCAGATTCAAGTTTTAATGTCAAGGTGTGCTTCTGCATTGAAATACACTGTAGAACCTCAGGTTTGGAACGGACATGGTACAAAGCCCAGCAACACTGGGAAATGAGAACAACATACATTACACCCATGGGAAATAACATGAGAAAAATCACTCTAAGCTTTATTTAAAATTCTATGCAGTATTATTCCAAATGAACAGTTACATTTAATAGAAAAAAATGAATGCATTACTTTGGTAAATGTGCTGTTTTCGAACATCTCTATGTCTGAATGTTCAATTTTATCCACTTATACTGAAATTTTAAGAGAAGGAAATCCATTGCCAGCATTACTTACAATATTGCTGAGTAGTAATGAAATTCCTTATATGGAACTCCCTGTGTGGTTTGTAAATTTTCTATACATAGAAAATAAGTAATGTTGACACTAGTCTCCAGTATCAGCATGGTGTTCCTCTTGTGGGTCTTAACTCCCATTAGAGACTGTTGTTTACCTTCAAGGTGTGCCTGCCACTAATGCCTGCTCTTAGAATTCCCATGTCATGCCATGCTGTTTGGTTTTTTTGTTTTGTTTTGTTTTGTTTTGTTTTTGTGAGTCATAGCTGGGTATGTTTGTTGCTTCTCTCCTTTGGAAGCTTTCATGGAACCTCTGGTACCATGAAAGCTAGTCCTCAGCTAGGAGACATTCTTGTCAATTCCAACACAGGGCGGGAACTCAGCCTCTGCTTTTGAAGGTCATTGTGTCTTCAGCAATAAGAACTTATTTCACACCTCTGGGCGGGGAACAGCCAAGAGCAGTAGTAATATTCCCTGCAATGTTTGGGGAATTTCTTGGACAACCTTGACCAACAAGTCAAAGAGGGCTTCCCTTTCTGAGCTAGGTTTCGGCCAGCTGCTCTCCTACTCCACCACGGATCTTCCTTAGGCTTAGGTAAGAGGTGAAACCACAAAACACCAAGACATAGCAATATAAAGATTCCTAAAGATATTAAGTGAAATGCTGCTAAAAATGTGTAAAATAATTATTATTAAAGGAACACAATTCCTTTTACTGGTGTTCTGTCACAACAAACTACATTATAGCATTTCACAGCTTTCACTGAAAATAACAGCTTTCACAGAAAAAAAACTGGAACAGCAACAAAAACTCCTGGAGACAATATCCCAAGACATGTACCAAACATGAACTGAACATTCTCCTGTCTCTCTTCTCAGAGTATTTGGCTTTTCATGCAAAAGGTCAAGAAGCCAACAGAGGGCGCTGCTAGGAGCCAGAGAACCATGTCACTTTCTGCAGCCTCCTAAGAATAAGTAAGGTAAGAAAACAGTGAAAAGTGATCACAGCAGCTGGAGAGAAGGCTCGGTGCTTAGCAGCGCATGCTGCTCTTCCAAATGAAGCGTGTTTGGCTCCCAGCACCCACATCAGGTGACTTACAACCACTCATAATTCCAGCTCTGGGGACTCTAGCTCCATCCATCACGACTGAATGAAACCAGATGTAAGCAAAAGAAAGCCGGAAAAGCAGCTGCTCTTGTGTGTCTAATTGAGTGTCACAGAAGGAATGAACACCCTGATGTGAGCACTGGAAACCAAGGCAACTGGGAAGAAGAAAGAAAACTTAACCACAACTTCTAAGCTGAATTCTGCATACAGGATAAAGAGCCTTCTATAAGAAACTGGAGCAAAAACAATACAACACAAATAAAAACGAGTAAGAATCTGTGCCAGTAGACCAAATGAAAAACTAAAAAGAATTCTTTAGGCAGAAGAAAAATAAAAAGCATAGCTTACCACATAAATGAAGGCAACTCACATGGAATGAGCTTCAAGTCGATAATTAGCTATTCAGTCATAACAGTATATATGGGAATTAGAATGTACAACAAAAAATCAAAAGGAGCACATTTGTTTAAGTTCTCAGAATTATGTAGGAAGCAGTGATAAAGAAATACCTCTTAGCTACTGGGGAGTTAACTCCGTGGGTAAAGTTCTATACAAGCAGCAAGTGTGTGAACCTAAGTTCAAATTCCCAGTACTCACAGGAATGCAGAGAATGGCCCTGTGTCTGTAACCTGGCACTGGATGGGAAATACAGAGACAAGCTTGCTCCTCAGGGCTCGCTGGCTAGCTAGTCTAGCAAAAAAATTTATGTTCAACAAGAGACCCTGACTCAAAAAAAGATATGGTGGAGAGTTTATACACACACACCATACAACAAAAATTAATCTGATGTCACACAATGCAAAATATTCTTTTTTTTAACATTTCATCTACTTAATAAGTTTGCACAGAATTAACAATAAGTTACAAAAATAAGTGGAATTTATTGTCTTTTGAATAAATTTTAAAATACACTATGAAAACGTTAAATACAATTCAATATTCTGAGCTAAAATTTTTTAGATTAAAAATAATCATCTCACAAAATATATGCCTATGTCGCTTGACAGGAGAGAGGCATGGGATTCTGGCGCTTTGTGGAAAATTGGCACTATGTTGTCACCACCCTTTTCACTGTGGGCATTGTTCACAGGACTCTTCTTCCATTTTCTTTCTAAGTCTGTATAGTGCAACTCTGAACTTTGCAACTCTGAGCTTTACTGTAATTAAATTTCTGCTTTTTTGTTGTTTACTTGTACCCTGTAATGTGTAACCAGGTACCTACAAGAAACATTTGAGGATTATGGAATAATCTCCACTGTTGGACAACATGATTCTTAGGACAACACAAGCCTTTAGGCTTACTGCATTCAGAGTTTTAACAGAGAACCTGGCCTGTCCTTCTCTTTACAGTCCTGAGTCTATATAAAGCTCTTTCTTTTCCAGAACTGGTAGGATACTGGTGTGGTTGCAGTGTTAAGACCTGTAGGAGCCAGAGAGAGGAGATATCCACACTGAAACAGTATTGCAGACTGCACGGCACAGCAGCACAAATTCGCTCTCCGTGATGGGAAAGCATGCACAAGATCCTCACAAGATCGAGCCATCCAAAATCCTGCATGAATGTGAAGTGGCTCATGAAGTCGTACCTTTAGCTGAGCAGCTATTGGCAGCTGATAGCCACTGGGGGTAGATGGAATCAGTTTTTTTTTTTTTTTTTTTTCAGGGACATAGCTATGAAGGCTTCATTAGATTGGCCCTATGTACATACAGGCAGCACTAAATACAGTCAGTGGGCTTAAATTCAATTTAAAAAGACATTATATTAATTTCAGAAGGAGCACTTGTTGGGGAATAAGGAAGAAAATAGTGGGAAGGTACAAGGGAATAGATTTTATCAAAATATTTTATATTCATGGATGAATAATTAAAATAATTGTGTGGAATATAGTGACAAGTGTAAATGACACTTGAAGTGTGACAATTGAAGCTAGAAACACAGGCCTTTTAAATGGTGTTTGTGCTGTTTGTAACTAATTGAGTAAGAGTTTGTGTGTGTGTGTATGTGAGTGTGTATATGGGGATAAGCATGTGTGCTACTGTGTGTTATATCCATGTGTGTTTATGTGTATGAATATGTGTTCATGTGTGTATGGGTCAAGCCATGAAAAGGAAGTGAGTTATGGGGCTTAGAAGAAAAAAACTGATATAAACTCTTAATACATTCTATGGGAGACAAAGGTTAATGAATATTAATTACTTCATATGATACCTGAAATGACAGAAATACAAATGACTTAAAATGATGAATATATAAATGTGGAAGAAGGGAATAAAAAGCATCAAAATTAACACTAAAGAGAAACCAGCAACACCTGAGTCTTTGTGTAAATATAGTTTTGTTGCTGGTAAAGTGGATCAGTTTGTTTGGAAAATATGGAAAATATCACGAGTCCCACTAAAGTCCTTGAAATATACTAAGTATAGAACTAAGAGTATAGCTTATTAGATTCTGCATATCATAGGCATTTATGCTATTTTTATTAAAATCTAAAACCATCTGTCAGAGTCTATTAAATGACTTATCTCACAGGTTAGTAAGATTTGCAGAAGAGGAAAATGGGAAACTTCCTAGAAAGTTCCTAGACCCTCACCGCACACACTTGTAATAGTTCATTATTCCTCACTGGCCAAGTATCACTTTCTTGAAGAACTAATGAAAAGATTTTACTTAAATTATCAAATGAGTTTTAGCAGAAAAAAAAAAAAACAACAAAGTATAATACTAATTATATAAGGCATAGGCATCCCAAAACAATTGACCAATTAATTCCAACTCACAAAAAAAAATTTAAAAGCTTATGTAAATTTATAAAACACAGCAAAGGTTTATATTTAAGTTTTGAAAATGAAACTACATTTATCACTATGAACTTTAGAAATGTAATCCATAAAAGTAGAAAATGATGTTCTAAATTTTAATTAGATTCAGAAAAACTTATAAGAAATTGTTATAGTGTCTTTTCTCAAAATAAACTGTAAAGAACAGTGAAATTTCATTAGCACATTGTTCAGGGAGTCATAGAGAAGTTACAAATAGGAAAGAAAATGTGATGAAGAACAGCTTAATGAGGACATGTCGTATAATCTGGTATATGAGGAAAGTCTGAAATGTGATTTTCGGTGCTAACATTAAGAAGTTACTTACAGGGCATATATAGAGATAAACCTGAATATTCAGTTGGTGTACTTACAGACCAAGCAAAATGTAATGCATTACCACCGTTGGCCACATTTCGTCACATTTTAATTAAATGAAAGATTTCATCCATGTTAGAGGAAAGAACAGTAATTAGTGTTTCAGAATTAAAGAATAGTATCGTAAAGATGCATTGTAGGTACCACATGTTATTGAATCGATGACTAGAATAGTTTTTGAAAATAAGAACACTGACTCATACACATTACCAAGCGGCAGCTGAAAACAGCACACTCAGTGGTACAATCAAAGATTAAGCGGGAGTGAAAGTGTTATCTCCAGCACAGTAAGTTGGTTAACTCTTGTCAAGGTCAAAGTTGCAGTTTTAGCAATAAATTACACCTTGCTATTAGAGAGTAGACACTGGAAAACATCTTCAACAAGCCATCTAAAATATGTTAGCTGGTAATGTTTACTGAGACCGTGGGGACTATGAGGAATAAAGAGAACGCAAGTTCTAAATTCTAATCTATAGGCTCATAAAA
The DNA here is from genome assembly GCF_030254825.1 of Meriones unguiculatus. Classification (NCBI taxonomy): domain Eukaryota; kingdom Metazoa; phylum Chordata; class Mammalia; order Rodentia; family Muridae; genus Meriones; species Meriones unguiculatus. The sequence continues at coordinate 66,817,262 of NC_083358.1, forward strand.
TTTTCATATCGTGAGTCCATTTCACCTCTGCCCAGCGTAGATGCAATGCTAAGGGTACCGAACTAGAATATCTGAAGCCTGTAGAGGCAGATAAACACAACCTGCACTCACCTCCAACGTCCCTACTTTGCGTCTTTACACAAAGCATCATTATCTAACAAATCCAATGACAGAGCAAGTACAGATTGTTACAATGTTACAAACACACTTTAAAAGTGTGACCCTGCCCAGAAATAGTCCATAGACAGCTCAGTCTCCATGTGGGTTTCCTAGTAAGGGGAGAAGAGACAGTCTCTGTATGAACTCTGTTGCTTGCTCCTTGATCACTCTTCCTGGTGGGATGACCTAGCCAGCCCACAGAGAAAGATGATCCAGACAGTCCTGACGGGACCTGATGGGCTAGAGTAAGACGGTGGGGAAGGAGGACTTCCTGTATCAGTGGACTAGGGGAGAAGGATGGGAGAGGAAGAGGGAGGGAGAGTGCAACCAGGAGGAGATGATGGTAGGGGCTACAAGTAGGATACAAAATGAATAAATTGTTAATAATAATAATAATAATAATAATAATAATAAGCTAAAAAATAAGTAAATAAAAGCCTGACCTCAAAAGCCCTGATCATGAGCTTCCTTATGAGACCTGAAACTGGTCGTTTATAATAATCGCCTATGTCTCAAGACGCTGGAATGCTGTTGTATAATGACTTCCCAATAAGCTTTACCTACAAAGGTCAACAGTGACTGATTTTTTCCTACGAGCTTTCTCTGTGTGTGATCTGAGAAAACATGATCTCAAAAGGTAATCTACTGAAATAGGAGACAGTAAGCTATTAGGTGGATTGCACAGATGTAGTGTGAAGCTACAGAAGGGTTCACTTACCCATGGATCAAGTTTACAGATCTGAGCGGTCAGATATAAAGCTGGGGCTGAAAGACAGAATGGAAGCATTTGCATCGTACTTGTTTATGGATCAAAGTACTGCTGAGTCCTATCACAAAGCACATCCTTTTGAGATTGTGCAGGATCCAAAACCAAAGGAAAATCTCATCTACTCTTTCAGAAAGAAGACAAACATGTTTCTGACTCCCACTCAGAAGGTCCCATGGTCATGCCCGAGCAATAGAGACCGACCAAAGTGAAATGTCAGAATTAAAATAGCAGCCAAGACCTGGTCATCCTGTGTCTTGGACTGGCACAGAGTGATTAGGCTCTCGTGGGAAAATCCTCTCCTTGTCAGATAAATCACAGCACTGGAGCTTTTACCGTTGTTTTACACGCGCCATCTGGCATACAATCAGAAGTTACTAGTCATGCAAAGAGGCAGCAGAATATGACCATCCATCAAGACAAAAAGTGAGAAATAGAAGCACATGAACAAATGACCCAGATACAGAAGTCATCCAAGAAGAACATGAAAATAACTAAGATCAATATGTTATTAAGAGTTGAGGTAAAGACTGACAAAATTGATGGAAAGAATGAAAACGTCTACAAGGAAATAGAATCCATAAATATCCCTCAAGTAGACATTTGGAATTTTAAAAATTACAATATTGAAAAAAACACAACTCAGTCTGATGAAGCTAAGAGTGAACTAACTAGACAGAGAAGAAAACAGAATGAGTGATCTAAAACAAAATGGTCAGTAAGAACTGAAAACAGAAACAGCAAAAATGACAAAGAACACAATACATTGCAGGAGGCAAAAGGCACAGGGATTTTCTTCCATGTTTGCAATTCCACAACACCTAGGCAATAACATAGTTTTAGCCAAATGTATATTTAAACCAAAAATGAAACAAATTTTTTTCTAGAACTTTAAGATATCAACCCACGTATTCTGGAAGATCACAAGCTGAAAGTACGATAAATAAAATGAAGACCATGGTCGAGCTAATCAAGAAAATCATTCATACAGTTAATGGTAAAAATGATGGCTGACTCATCATCAGAAATATGCGAGTCAGCCTAAAATATGTTGAGCACTGCAAGATTTTAAATACTTCTAAGCAATAAAAATACCTTTGCAGATTTTAACAGAGTGAAACATCCTTCCAAAGTTTTTATGAAAATATCAACTATAATTGGTGGAGGCTGAATAAAAAAATACGACAGGTATCTTTTCATGCTGAATGAAAAATTATTTCAAATGGAAAGATCAGTAGTGAAAAAGACATTTTAGGGAGCCAACCAAAAGTATGGACTGCTTAAAAGAGAAATATCTCTTGTGTCTCCTGGATATACAACATAGATGGAAGACGGTGTCACCATAGCATAGCATGATGTAGGAGGAAGCTAAGTGCAGCTAAGACGTTTCATGGTCAGGGTATTGAATATGGGCTGTAAAAAGAGTCAGGAATGCATTCTAAAATCTTCTTTTAACTTTGTTTATTTTATTTTTTTACTTTCTTTTTCCCCTTTTTTTAATTTTTCATCAATTACACTTTATTCATTCTGCATCCCCCCATAAGCCCCTCCCTCCTCCCCTCCCAATCCCACCCTCCCTCCTCCCTCTGCTTGCATGCCACTCCCCAAGTCCACTGATAGGGGAGGTTCTCCTCTCCTTTCTGATCTTAGTCTGTCAGTTCACATCAAAAGTGGCTGCATTGTCCTCTACTATGGCCTGGTAATTGCTCCCCCCCCCCCCAGGGGGAGGTGATCAAAGAGCGGATAAGCCCTGCAACAAAATAAATAAAAATAAGTAAATATAGCCAAATGTAATTAAGGTTAAAGATTAAATAACAAGGAAAAATATTCTTGATTAATCATTCAGTAAAGAAAAGATAATGAATAAAAATAACAAGCAAACATTGGAGATATGGAAAATGTATCACAAAATAGTATATGTAAACAGCTCTATTAATAATCATATAGACCTCAGGTCCCGCTTATGAGAAAAAGGTATTGGACGGGTCTGATGCTCTTTGGGTGGATGACACCTAAATGAATATTGGTACAAAGTCCCAATTTATTTCTGCGTCCACTCTGGTAGAATTTACTGTGACAATGGCCACTCTCAGCTGCTCCATCGTAGTATCGAATTCATTTAGCCAATGTAGCTCATGCCTTAGTTGTACATAAAGGAATTAATGCTCAACTAAAAGGAAGCTTGATGGTGTTCAATCAGAGGATTGACCTCTTGCAGGAGCAAATTGATACCCTATGGCAAATCGCTCAACCTGGCTGTCAATGAAAGTATGCTGGACTTTGTGTCACTAGCATACAACATGAGAATTTTTCCTGTGCTGCAAATCTGTCTAAACAATTGTCGAGCTATATTTTAGGTAATTGGACTGGAGAATTCGATACTACGATGGAGCAGCTGAGAGTGGCCATTGTCACAGTAAATTCTGCCGGAGTGGACGCAGGACTAGCCACAGGATTATCAACATGGATTGCTGCAGCCATGAATCGTCTGAAGGAATGGGCGGGCATGGGAGCATTAGCAGGCCTTCTGGTGTTGGTCTCCTTGGTTTGCCTGTGGTATATATGCAAGATTAGAGTCTCACAACAGTGTGATGCAGCCATGAGCATTCAGGCCTTTACAGCCATTGAAGCAGGACATTCTCCCCAAGCATGGTTGGATACCATAAAAAGCTAAAATGATACGCTCAGGATGCGAGGCTAAGCACTGCACTCAGGGTCAGCAGCTTTCGACCCAGAGAAGAGCATGTCTGATTGCATGCGGGTTGATGCCCCAGGTCCCGCCTCTGAGAAAAAGGTATCGGACGGGTCTGATGCTCTTTGGGTGGATGACACCTAAATGAACATCAGTACAAAGTCCCAATTTATTTCTAATATCAGAGATCAGACCTCTACTCTTGCCTGATGCGTCTAAAACAAAAAGGGGGAACTGCAGAGAGCTGCATAATGCCGCGCCTTAAAGATGGAGCTGATTTCCGGCTTCCACCTTCCTGATGGTGAGTGCTCTCTGTCATGAACAACTCCACATTTGGCTAAGGCCAAGGATCTGGCTTGCTTCCATGTATGTGGACCTATCTGCATTGCCCACATGGCATGCTGGGGTTGGCTACCCAGAGGCTATTTAAGCTGTGAGCTGGCTTTCCCCAGGGTCAGATGATTGTTCAAGGTTCCTGAATAAACTGCATTGAAAAAAAAATACTAAAATCTACAATGGAAATATGGAAATTGTCGGAGTATCTAAATACACCAAACATACGTTATTCGTAAGAAATTGGTTTTAAAAATTGTGAGAACACAGAATAGCAAAAGAAAAAGGATGGAGAAAACAGTATCAAACATATGAGTTAAAAGAAAAACACATTGTTTAATAAATATGACGACTTTTAAGAAAAGAAAAAATACCTGAGATTAAAAAGTAGGATAATTCCAGCTTGTGGGGGCAAGATGGCGGCGCCGGGAGGACTCTCATTCTGAGCAGCAGCACAGCAGGATCAGCAGAGTGACCAGCAATCAGAACTCTTGGCCATAAAACACAGTCATTGTGTTTCCCAGGTGAGAGGATACCCCACGGTGGGGGATTCAATCAGCTTTTAACTCACCCAGCTAAACCGCGGAAGAGATCCCGGTTCCGCCAGAAGCTTGGCTGCTGGCCGCCAACCCCAGCCCCAGCCCCAGCCCAGAGCCACAAGCCAGTGTCTCTGTTCACAGTCCCAGACTGAACAGTGGACACCACACTATCAGAGACTGGAATTTTCAGTCGAGAGATAACCCCAGGATACAGGAAACGATTGGGACTGGCCTTAGGTCACCCAGACATCCCCTGGAAAAGACTCGGGTTCCACGGGCACCCCAGGAGCCAGCTCGGAGCCAGAGCCGCGGACCCAGGCTCCTGCACCACAGAGCTCTGCCTGCCTGTGCGCCTGATTCGCCGCCTGAGATAGAACTGTGGGCACCAGGGCACTAGCGAATGAGTTTCACTGTCCGGTGCAAACACACAGGGAGGGAAACGGCTGGTCTGATCTCATAACACTCAGCTGACACCCCCAGCCTGAAAAGGTCCCCAGAAAATTACCCAGGTCAGGGAGGCACCCAGGCTCCCAAAGGCCGCAAAGGCAGACACAGGCAGTTTCTACGCACCAGACAGCTGGCAGAGACTGAGCCTCCATCACTCAGCTGTGCTCCAGGCACAGGCAGTTTCTGCGGCCAGCCAGCTGGCAGACACTGAGCAGTGTGCACCAGGGCAAAAAAAGACACTGGGAGTCCATGTCTCCAGAGAATCCACAGGGAAGGAAGGAAACTGTACTGACTTAAATTACCCAATCCTTCCCTAGAAAAAGTCTAGCAGACCAGTGGGGCCTAGGCGCCATCACTCAGCTGTGCTCCAGACACAGGCACAAACAGTTGCTGCGCGCCTGATGTCCAACTGGGTCACAGCAGCTGATCATTAAATTTACAACAAGAAACCCAGAAACAGGGCAGCTGCCCTCAGGACTTCCCTGGGTGAGAGGAGAACCCTCTCGACTAACAAAGACCACAGTTACCACTCAGGTCTATATCCCTGAGGTGAGCAACTCCTGAAAAAACACCAGCCATCCAAGGACTATACCCAAAAAGCTGAGAAGACATCCTTCAGGAAAAACCAGCTTTCTGCAAAGGGGATTCTCTCCACCACAGGATCCCCAGGAACCACCAGAAAATAACCCCAAATACCTAAGATAGCACAATGGGTAGAGGCCAGCATAAAAGCTCAAGGAACAAAAGACAGAGCGATATGGCATCTCCAGAACCCAGTTACCCAGGGGCAAGTAGCCCTGGACACCCCAACATAACTGAAATCCAAGAAGATGACCTAACAACTATGCTCATGAAGATGATAACAGAGGAAACAAATAAGATACGTAAAGACATAGAGGAAGATAAACTCAAACAGAATATTGCCATCCGTAAAGAAATAAAGGAAGCTGCAGCCAAACAGTTTATGGCCTTTAGAAAGGAAATAAAAGAAACAGAGTTGAAGGAACTAAAAGAAAAACAGGAATGGGCAGGCATGGGAGCTTTAGCAGGCCTTCTGGTGTTGGTCACCTTGGTTTGCCTGTGGTGTATATGCAAGATTAGAGTCTCACAACAGTGTAATGCAGCCGTGATCATTCAGGCCTTTACAGCCATTGAAGCAGGACAGTCTCCCCAAGCATGGTTGGCTACCATAAAAAGCTAAAATGTTACGCTCAGGATGCGAGGCTAAGCACTGCACTCAGGGTCAGCCGCTGTAGACCCAGAGAAGAGCATGTCTGATTGCATGCGGGTTGATGCCCCAGGTCCCGCCTCTGAAAAAAGGTATCAGATGGATCTGATGCTCTTTGGGTGGATGACACCTAAATGAACATCAGTACAAAGTCCCAATTTATTTCTAATATCAGAGATCAGACCTCTACTCTTGCCTGATGTGTCTAAAACAAAAAGGGGGAACTGTAGAGAGCTGCGGAATGCTATGCCTTAAAGATGGAGCTGGTTTCCGCCTTCCACCTTCCCGATGGTGAGTGCTCTCTGTCACAAACAACTCCACATTTGGCTAAGGCTGAGGATCTGGCTTGCTTCCATGTATGTGGACCTATCTGCATTGCCCACGTGGCATGCTGAGGTTGGCTACCCAGAGGCTATTTAAGCTGTGGGCTGGCTTTCCCCAGGGTCCGATGATTGTTCAAGGTTCCTGAATAAACTGCATTGAAAACTAACTAACTAAATAAATAAATAACAGGAAAGTACAATCAGACAGGTGAAGGAAGTAAACAAAACGACTCAAGACCTGAAGATAGAATTGGAAAAATTAAAGAAAACATAAATGGAAGAAATAATGGAAAGGAAGAATCTAGGGAAGAAAACAGGAACTACAGAGGTAAGCATAACCAACAGACTACAAGAGATGGAAGAAAGAATCTCAGGTGTAGAAGATACAATGGAAGAAATCGATGTATCTGTCAAAGAAAATGTTAAATCCGAAAAATTCCTGACACAGACCGTCCAAGAAATCCAATACAGTATGAAAAGCCAAAACCTAAGAATAATAGGTATAGAGGAAAAAGAAGACTCTCTTCTCCAAGGCCCAGAAAATATTTTCAACAAAATCATTGAAGAAAATTTCCCCAAGCTAAAGGAGACGCCAATTAGAATACATGAGGCCTACAGAACACCCAACAAATTTGACCAGAAAAGAAAATCCCCCTGCCACATAATAATCAAAACAGCAAGTATACAGAACAAAGAAAAAATACTTAAAGCTGCAAGGGAAAAAGGCCAAGTAACATATAATGGCAAACCCATTAGAATCACACCTGACTTTTCAACAGAGACTATGAAAGCCAGAAGGGCCTGGACAGATATCATGCAGACCCTAAGAGAACACAGATGTCAGCCCAGGCTACTATACCCCGCAAAACTCTCAGTCCTCATAGATGGAGAAAACAAGATATTCAATGACAAAAACAAATTTCAACAATACCTACAAACAAATCCAGCATTACAGAAGACACTGGAAGGGAAAATACAACCCAGGAAAACTAGCTACATTCAAGAAAACACAGGAAATAAATAACCTCACTTCAGTAAAACAAAAAGCAACCAAGCACACAACCTGATGACCACAGCCAATATCAAAATCAAGGGATCTAACAGCCACTGGTCATTAATCTCTCTCAACATCAATGGACTCAACTCTCCAATAAAAAGACACAGATTAACAGAATGGATACGTAAACTAAACCCAGCAATCTGTTGCATACAAGAAACACACCTAAGACACAAAGATAGACATTACCTGAGGGTAAAGGGTTGGAAGACGACTTTCCAAGCAAATGGACCCAAGAAGCAAGCAGGATTAGCCATTCTAATATCTGATAAAATAGACTTTCAACCAAAATTAATAAAAAGAGATGGGGAAGGACACTTCATACTCATCAAGGGAAAATTCCACCAGGAAGACATCACAATCCTGAACATCTATGCCCCAAATACAAGGGCACCCACATATGTGAAAGAAACATTGATAAAATTTAAAGCACATATAGATCCCCACACATTAATAGTGGGAGACTTCAACACCCCACTCTCAACAAAGGACAGGTCAACAAAACAGAAATTAAACAAAGAAACAATGTCTCTGACAGAGGTCATGAATCAAATGGACCTAACAGACATTTACAGAACTTTACACCCAAACACAAAAGAATTTACCTTCTTCTCAGCACCTCATGGAACCTTCTCCAAAATAGACCACATAGTGGGTCACAAAGCAAGCCTCAACAGATACAAGAAGATTGAAATAATCCCTTGTATCTTCTCTGATCACCATGGAATAAAGCTGGACATCAACAATAACAGAAATAGCAAAAAGCCTACACACACATGGAAACTGAACAACTTGTTACTAAATGACAGCTGGGTCAGGGAAGAAATAAAGAAAGAAATTAAAGTCTTTCTAGAAATCAATGAAAATGAAGACACAACATACCCAAACTTGTGGGACACAATGAAAGCAGTGCTAAGAGGAAAGTTCATAGCACTAAGTGCCTTCAAGAAGAAATTCGAGACAGCTCATTCAAGCACCTTAATGGCTCACTTAAAAACCCTAGAAAAACAAGAAGCAGACACACCAAGAAAGAGTAGACGGCTGGAAATAATCAAACTCAGGGCTGAAATCAATCAATTAGAAACAAATAAAACAATTCAAAGAATCAATGAAACCAAGAGCTGGTTCTTTGAGAAAATCAACAAGATCGACAAACCCTTAGCCAAGCTAACTAAAAGGCAGAGAGACACCACCCAAATCAACAAAATCAGAAATGAAAAGGGGGATATAACTACAGACACTGAGGAAATCCAAACAATCATTAGGACTTACTTCAAAAGTCTATATGCCATAAAATTTGAAAATCTAAATGAAATGGACAATTTTCTTGATCGATTTGACTAACAAAAGCTGAATCAGGACCAAGTAAATCAACTAAATAGACCTATATCCCCCAAAGAAATAGAAGCGGTCATCAAAAGTCTCCCATCCAAAAAAAGCCCAGGACCAGATGGCTTCAGCACAGAATTCTACCAGACCTTCAAAGAAGAGCTAACACCAATTCTCTTCAAACTATTCCACAAAATAGAAACAGAAGGAACATTACCAAACTCATTCTATGAAGCCACAGTCACCTTGGTACCTAAACCTCACAAAGACTCAACAAAGAAAGAGAATTTCTGGCCAATCTCCCTTATGAACATTGATGTAAAAATACGTAATAAAATACTTGCAAACCGAATCCAAGAACACATCAAAGATATTATCCACTATGACCAAGTAGGCTTCATCCCAGGTATGCAGGGTTCGTTCAATATATGGAAATCCATCAATGTGATCCACCATATTAACAAACTGAAAGAAAAAAAACCACATGATAATCTCCCTAGATGCTGAAAAAGCCTTTGACAAAATCCAACATCCATTCATGTTTAAAGTATTGGAGAGATCAGGGATACAAGGCACATATCTAAACATAGTAAAGGCGATATACAGCAAGCCTATAGCCAACATCAAACTGAACGGAGAGAAACTTAAAGCAATCCCACTAAAATCAGGGACAAGACAAGGCTGCCCACTCTCTCCATATCTCTTCAACATAGTGCTGGAAGTCCTTGCTAGAGCAATAAGACAGGTGAAGGAGATCAAGGGGATACAAATTGGAAAGGAAGAAGTCAAATTATCACTATTTGCAGATGATATGATAGTATACATGAGTGACCCCAAAAACTCTACCAGGGAACTCCTACAGCTGATAAACACCTTCAGCAAAGTGGCCGGATACAAAATTAACTCAAAAAAATCAGTAGCCCTCCTGTATGCAAAAGACAAAAGGGCCAAGAAAGAAATTAGGGAAACAACAACCTTCACAATAGCCACTAATAACATAAAGTACCTTGGGGTGACACTAACCAAGCAAGTGAAAGACGTGTTTGAGAAAAACTTCAAGTCTCTGAAGAAAGAAATCAAAGAAGATATCACAAGATGGAAAGATCTCCCGTGCTCATGGATTGGTAGGATTAACATTGTGAAAATGGCCATACTGCCAAAAGCAATCTACAGATTCAATGCAATGCCCATCAAATTACCAACACAATTCTTTACAGACCTGGAAAGAAAAATTCTCAACTTCATCTGGAATAACAAGAAACCCAGAATTACTAAAACAATCCTCTACAATAAAAGATCTTCTGGAGGTATCTCCATCCCTGATCTTAAGCTGTACTATAGAGCAACAGTTTCAAAAACTGCATGGTACTGGCATAGAAACAGAATGGTGGATCAATGGAACCGAACAGAGGACCCAGAAATAAACCCACACACTTACGGATACCTGATCTTTGACAAAGACGCCAAAACCATTCAATGGAAAAAAGATAGCATCTTCAACAAATGGTGCTGGTCCAACTGGATGTCTACATGTAGAAAAATGAAAATAGATCCATACTTATCACCCTTCACAAAACTGAAGTCCAAGTGGATCAAAGACCTCAACATAAAACCAGACACATTAAATCGGCTTGAAAAAAAGTGGGAAATACCTTAGAACTCATTGGTATAGGAGAAAACTTCCTGAACAGAACACCAACAGCACAGGCTCTAAGAGCAACAATCAATAAATGGGACCTCATGAAACTGAAGAGCTTCTGCAAAGCAAAGGACACCGTCATCAAAACAAAGCAACCGCCTACAGATTGGGAAAGAATCTTGACCAACCCTTTATCTGAGAGAGGACTCATATCAAGTATATATAAAGAACTAAAGAAACTGAAAAGCAGCAAACCAAGTAATCCACTTAAAAAATGGGGAACAGAGCTAAACAGAGAATTCTCTGGAGAGGAATACCGAATGGCAGAGAAGCACTTAAAGAAATGCTCAACCTCACTAGCCATTAGGGAAATGCAAATCAAAACAACCCTGAGATTTCACCTTACACCCATGAGAATGGCCAAGATCAAAAACTCAAGTGACAACACATGCTGGAGAGGTTGTGGAGAAAGGGGAACGCTTCTCCACTGCTGGTGGGAATGTAAACTTGTACAGCCACTCTGGAAATCAATCTGGCGCTTTCTCAGACAACTAGGAATAGCACTTCCTCAAGATACAGCCATACCACTCCTGGGCATATATCCAAAAGAGGCTCAAGTACACAAAAAGGACATCTGCTCAACCATGTTTGTAGCAGCTTTATTTGTAATAGCCAGAAGCTGGAAACAACCCAGATGCCCCTCAACTGAAGAATGGATGCAGAAATTGTGGTACATCTACACAATGGAATATTACTCAGCAATGAAAAATAAGGAAATCATGAAATTTGCAGGTAAATGGTGGGATCTGGAAAGGATCATCCTGAGTGAGTTCTCCCAGAAGCAAAAAGACACACATGGTACATACTCACTCACATAGACATACAACATAGGACAAACCCACTAAAACCTGTGCATCTAAAGAAACTAAGCAAGAGAAAGGACCCTAACTAAAATGTCCAATCCCCATCCGGAAAGGCAAAGAGGATGGACATCAGAAGAAGAAGAAAACAGGAAACAACCTAGGAACCTACCACAGAGGGCCTCTGAAAGCCTCTGCCCTACAGACTATCAATGCAGATGCTGAGCCTGATGGGCAACTGTTGGGCAGAGTGAAGGGAATTTTATGTAAGAACTGGGAAATAGTAAGAGCTGGAGAGGACAGGGTCTCCACAAGGAGAGCAACAGAACCAGAAAATTTGAACACAGGGAACTTCCCAGAGACTCATACTCCAACCAAGGACTATTCATAGAGATAACCCAGAACCCCTGCACAGATGTAGCCCAGGGCAGTTCAGAGTCCAATTGGGTTACATAGTAATGGGAAGAGGGACTGCCTCTGACATAATCTGATTGGCCTGCTCTTTGATCACCTCCCTCTGGGGGGGAGCAGCCTTACCAGGCCATAGTAGAGGACAATGCAGCCACTTTTGATGTGAACTGATGGACTAAGATCAGAAAGGAGAGGAGAACCTCCCCTATCAGTGGACTTGGGGAGTGGCATGCATGCAGAGGGAAGAGGGAGGGTGGGACTGGGAGGGGAGGAAGGAGAGGCTTATGGGGAGATGCAGAATGAATAAAGTGTAATTGATGAAAAATAAAAAAAGAGAAAAAAATGTAGGATAATTCAAATAACAAATCAGTAATATTAATATTCTAATAAAGCAAACTATAATTATTATATAACTTACAAGTTCCAAGACTACAAAATAAAATGTTTACAAGAAATGGGGAAATAGGGCCATGTGTAATATTCTTTCTGAGTATTTAGTAGAACCTGCAGATTTATAAAGTAGTAACATGATAAAAAATTAAATTGTCTGAAAATCCAGCTTGATTTAGGGACATATATAAAGCAGGCTCTATAGTGCATGTAACAATCATCTGGTAAACATAGAACTGACCAAAATGTATTACTGTGCCAATGAGGTCAAGGTCTTCCACACTTTTTCTTCTAACAGATTCAGTGTGTTTGGTTTTAGGTTGAAGTCTTTCTTTGATCCACTTGGACTTCAGTTTTGTGCAGGGTGATAAGTATGGATCTATTTGCACTTTTCTACATGTAGACATCCAGTTAGACCAGCACCATTTGTTGAAGATGCTATCTTTTTTTCCCTTGTATGGTTTTGGCATCTTTGTCAAAATCAGGTGTCCATAACTGTGTGGGTTTATTTTTGGGTCTTCTATTTGATTCCATTGATCCACCATTCTCTTTCTCTGCCAGCACCATGCAGTTTTTATTACTATTGCTTGTATGAAAAAAAAAAAATTTTCAAGTCTCTAAAGAAAGAAATAGAAGACGATATCAGAAGATGGAAAGATCTCCCATGCTCATGGCTTGGCAGGATTAACATAGTAAAAATGGTCATCTCACCAAAAGCAATCTACAGATTTAATGCAATTCCCATCAAATTACCAATACAATTCTTTAAAGACCTTGAAAGACAAATTCTCAAATTCTTCATATGGACTAACAAGAAACCCAAAATCGCTAAAAATAATCCTCTACAATAAAAGAACTTCTGGAGGTATCTCCATTCCTGATCTCAAGCTGTACTAGAATGAACTATTCTACATAGTACATAGAATGAACTATGTACTATTCACTTATAATGAATAGATAATAAGAATAAAAAGAAAGAAAACAAAGCAATTAATTATGATTATCTTTCAACATGATAAAGAAGAATGTTCATAGGTATATAGGGTTTTATAGGAAAGTCAAAGAAAATACTATTTCTGGCACAGAAAAAAAAAAAGCTGTAAAGAGCATGCTATATCTCGAGGCCTGGAAGTCAGCTATTACACATCCAAGCCGGTTTGAAATGGGGCTGGAGTAACAAGCAGCTCTCCTCCCGCCCCGCATGACTTTTAGTTTGTGCAATGTTGCTATTTTTCAATTCTAAGATTGTATAGGAAAAAAAATCCGCAAGAAAATCAAACTAGAAGTTGGAATGTTTTGAACTGGCAACATTTAGAAATTGGATTAGATGCTCAAGTACACAGTAAAGACATTTGGTCAATCATGTTAGTAGCAGCTTTATTCATAATAGCCAGAAGCTGGAAAAAACCCAGATGTCCTCAGTGGAGAAATGGATACAGAAATTGTGGAAAATTTACACAGTGGAATTACTATTCAGTAATTAAAAACAAGGAAATCATGAAATTTGCAGGCAAGTGGTGGGAACTAGAAAAGATCATCCTGAGTGAGGTATCCCATAAGCAGAAAGACACACACGGTATATACTCACTTATAAGTGGATACTAGACATATAATATATGATAAACCTACACAAATCTGTATACCTAAAGAAAGCAAGCAAGGAGGAGGACCGTGGGTAGGATGATCAATCCTCACTCAAAAAGACAAACAGGATGGACATTGGAAGAATGAGAAAACAGGAAACAGGACAGGAGCCTACCACAAAGGGCCTTTGAAAGACTCTCCCCAGCAGTGTATCAAAGCAGATGCTGAGGCTCATAACCGGACTTTGGGCAGAGTGCAGAGAATATTCTGAAAGAAAGGGGAGTTAGTAAGACATGGAAAGGACAGGCACTCCACAAGGAGAGCAACAGTACCAAAATATCTGGGCACAGGGGTCTTCTCTGAGATTGATACTCCAACCAAGGACCATTCATGGATATTACCTAGAACCCCTGCTCAGATGTAGCACATGGAATCTCAGTATCCAAGTGAGATCTCTAGTAAGGGGAACAAGGATAGTCTCTAACATGAACTCAGTGGCTGGCTCTCTGACCACCTCCCCCTGAGGGGGGAACAGTGTTGCCAGGCCACAGAGGAAGACAATGCAGCCAGTCCTGATGAGACCTGATAAACTGGGGTCAGATGAAAGGGGAAGAGGACCTCCCCTATTAGTGGACTTGGACAGGGGCATGGGAAGAGAAGAGGAAGGGAGGGTGGGATTGGGAGGGAATGAGGGAGAGGGCTACAGCTGGGATACAAAGTTAATAACCTGCAATTAATATTAAAAATTTAAAAAAACAACAATAAAAAACTGAAAGGTAAAAAAAAAATGAAACTGTATTAGAAATACATGAGGCCATAGACAATAACTGCAGTAATAAGAAAAGGCATGGCATGGATGTTACTATCTTACTATGGTTTTCAAGAGATAGAATCATTTGAGAATTTGTAGTACTAAGTGAGCTGCATCAGTAACTAGGCAAGACAAATGGACAATGCACAAAACATAAGAACGGAAGCTGGTTCACATACAGTGGAACTTTCCGCATTTGAGTGTGTGTAGATATCTGTAGATGGAATAATCACTAAAAAGCAATATTCCATCCATTCATAAGCAATTTGAAATGGATTAGTAAAGATTGTGTTTATCAGTAGTTAAAAAATTCTCATGCTTGAGAATATGAAAATGTTAGAGAAGAGATACTGAAAAGAGAATAAAGGACAGAGGGCAAAAAACCCAGATCTAGTGTAAGACAAAGAAAGGAAAGAAAGAAAGAAAGAAAGAAAGAAAGAAAGAAAGAAAGAAAGAAGAAAGGCAGAAAGACAATTGCTATCTTGATCTATTCAGAAATCAAGGGCTCACTGGAAGAAAAAGAGTCTAACATGGCCAAGACCTGGGTCCCAGCCACTGCATAAAAAAATAAATGGTTACAGTGCTAAATTTTATGTGTAATTTAGCACAATAAAATGATTTAGAAAGAAAGTGGGTTTTTTTTTTTGTTTTTTTGTTTTTTTGTTTTTTTAATTATACTATCAGAACACTTCTATGGACCCAGAAACTTAGATTCAACCAAGCAATTCTGCAAATGACTTCAGCTGGTTTTCCCCCAGCTCAGTTTTGGGACCATCACTTGTGGGTTCACTCCCACAAGGTCCCCTTCTTCCCCAATTCATATGTCATTTGCAAGCTTAGGCTGTGTTCTGTAATTCTGACTCTGTGGCTATAAATCAGGATTACCTTGACCCATGCTTATAGTCTATAAATTGATTAGAGCCACTAATAGAACTAGGGAAAATACTTCACTTGATTTTATAATAAAGAATATGAAAAGGAGTCATGAGCATTTCCAGATGAAAAATATGTACAGCAGAGGAGGGGGGGTGACAAGTGTCTGTTTCTTCACTGAGCACTCCACTCTATACAAGCCTATATGGCTTAGCTATCCAGAAGTCCACCAGAGACCTGCCCATCTGAGATTTTACAGAGGTTTCCTTATGTAACCACCAAAGTGATGGTCATTGGCGATGGATTCAAACAGGAGTGACAATTCCCTTCCTAGAAGCTAGGGTTCAAGCTGGAATGCCTAACTCTAATTAGGAATCATGTCTTAGTCTTAATAACTAGTCCTTTTCTTGATAGCATTTTGAGACCAGTCTTCTAGTTAATGTGCCATAGACTCATCTAACTCCAGAAAGTCCTACATTCAAGAAGCAACAATACAAAGACTGTACAAATAAATATCAGGATCATAAAGTCAGTTAAAATATATTCCTTCAAAAATGTAATCCCAACACATCTATTGAAGGGGATGAACTGTCCCACCACTCATACAAAAGGAAAGCAGGTTTAAAGAGATTATATTTTTAAGAAATTCACTGGTCCTTTAGTCGGGTCTCAGCAAAATCAAGAAAATTACAAAATAACCAGACTCTTGAACAAAATAAAAAAATGTTATGTGGGCTATGATCTCCCAAAAGTGAATGAGACATGACTGATATAGGTTATAAGGACTTAATGTTATAAATTAAGGTACACATCTGTTTTGTTTTGTTGTAGAACACTTTCAGAGATGAAAACATTACTTAAAGGGGTTTACATGTCTATAAATCATGACTTTATTAAATCCATATGGTCACATTATTATTAATAGTTATGGATATTACTAGCAAGTCATATATCCTTCTGGCTTTTCAGATTTAGGGTCCTGTATACAGAAATGTACAACCATATGGGACAGACCATTCTAGAATTTTTAGCAAGATATAAAATTTAATTTTCACACAAAGTCAACCTCATTGTAGAGACCACATACCAAGCCAATCAGAAGGGACACAGATGTGTTCATGGGTGCTCAGAAAGAATGGTAGGAAAGGGGATTGAAATATGAAACAACTGGAAAATAATCACCCCATAAAAAGTCAACCAGAGGCTCTGGAGTAGTAAATTTGTAGTAAAGTTTTGGGAGCAATTTAAAACAGGAACCTAGGATGGAAAGCTCAGCTTGTAAAGTTCAACTAAGGGATTCTAAGGCAATGATAAGACATGGAAATCTTGAGAGCCATATTATTTTCTTTTCCTGATGTCTGAATTCTGTGATATCTCTTTTCCTCACCTCTTAGTTCACTGCCTATGAACTTAATTTGCCAGCAAAGCATATTAGCAAATATATTTTTTCTTTCATAAAATGAACAAACACATAATTTTATTGGTATCGAAATTTAAAATACATTTAAATGTTTCTTCTATGTTATTCTTAGATTGATGTATAATACTTTTAGACTAATTAAAGACATTGCTCCACAGTCACTATATTACTAATAATTAACAAAAACCATGAAAAACAGGGTGTGGATGGAAGTAGGGGGCATAACTAAAATTAGGCAACTGAATCTTTTGTTGTTCAGGATTGACTTCAAGTATGCCCTGAGAAATTCCAAAGTTCTTTAGTGTGCCCCTGGTATACCTCCTTCTGTATAGTCCACAGTCAAATAAAATTACATTAGGTGAAATGCCATGTTCTGAGGTCAGTTATTATTTGCTAAAATAAAGTAATTGTGTCTTTTGGGAAAATAGCCGTGTCATGCACTAATTTTTATTTATCTGCATTACCTCTGGTGATGAACTCGGCCACAAATTTAAGGACTGGAAGGAACTTTGGAAAACAATGTAATCTATTGGATTCTTTATTGACAGAACTTTGAATAGCAATAGCAAGGCTCAATGCATCATGGGACACTGATGTTCATTTTGGCTCAGCTGTCATCTGAATGCTGGTCAACACTTGTTAAAAACTAAACGTAGGCTCAGCAAGGAGGAAGAACTCTGGGCATACGTAGGATAGTTTCTGGGATTTCTCTGAATAGGAAGATCTGCCTGGAGAGTGGGCAGCATCCTTCTGTAGTTTGGAGTCCAAGATGGAATAAAGGACAGAAAACAAGCTGCACACCTTCATCCTCCTCTCTCTGCTTACTGATTGGGACACAATGTGGCCAGCTGCTACCAGTTCCTGTTGCCATGATTGTTCCTCTCCCGTCAAACTGTGCGCCCAGATAAACTCTTCTCCCTTACACCATTTCGTCAGGTATTTTGTCCAAATAATACAAAAAGTAAACAACAAGACCTAGAGTATAATTTAGGCCACCTAAGCCAATGTTCCTTAAGTCTTTTATACCATTCTTATATACTTAGAAAACAAAAACAAAAACAAAAACATGCCTTTGTATTACATTTGCTTGGGACCTAAGGGATGAAATTTTGTTTTTTAAAAAAATTAGACTCCTTTTTGCTAAAAGCATTGAAATGAGTACTGGAAGATAGGTGTCATAAGCATGGAGGAGAAGGCAGATTTATGGGCCTCCTGACTAGGGTCTATGTAGGTACAAATAGCAATAGCAATGTCCTGAGAATGTTTCATGATCACACAGAGGATACAGCAGCTTTAAACTACAGCTCAAGTTCAACTCTACTGGGACTTTTAACATTTGAACTTAACATAGTATTAGTTTTACTTTTTTTTATATTTCAAACACAATATAAATAACTTCATTGTACTTATATTATTTATCATAAATTTATATTTATTAATTTCACTCTACTTTCTAAATATTTTTCTCTTCTGTAATTCTAGATGTCAAAAAGCTATTAGTTTGAAAAACTGCATTACCAAATCCATTTCTATTAACCACAAAACAATAACTTAAAAGACTGTCTCCATGATTAAATTGCAGCTAAAATGTTAACAAGTGAATTAACTTTAATATGCCACCACCTTGTTGGTGTTCCTATTTGAAGCTTTCTATCCCTGCTTAGCAGAGGGAACATCAAACATGTTGTCTTTATAGATTGCTCACTTATTCAAATAGCTATTACTCATCTACTAAAAATAAGGTGAATAACAGAGCAAGCTTTCTGAAACTATATATCAAGACGAAAGTTTTATAGCTTTAGTATTGCTTACAAATCAATTCCTTAGACCTGGACTGCCATTAGGAGCTTTTAAGACTGCCGAGAGCTGTGTCATTCACTGCTATTTTGACACATTAATGCACTAATGGTATGTGCAGGCTGACATAACTTCTCTCAAGTTCTATTACAATAATTATCAGGACCCTATGAGACATGCAAAGTTAAGCAAGGTGACAAAGAGTATGTAAATACTCAAGTATTCCTGAAGCATCCATTTTCAGATGACAGTGAATAATTAAGAAGCTATAAAAATATCAAGATAAAAACTATCTGCTAAGAACCTCATCAGAGGAAAGAAACCATGAATTAAAGGGACAGTTACTTAGAAATAAGGGGAGAAGCATTCAAGTATTTCTTGTCTCGTAAAATAAGAACTATTATATTTATGCATTTTTATGAAATAAAAATAAATTTTCTAGTACAATCAACACACATCACATGTTAAGACTCTGAAGTTTCAGGAGTCTTAGATTGAGCATATGCTTAAGTCCATGATTTGATGAAACTGTGATTCTGTTTAGAAATAATTCATCATTAATGGGACGACACATACAGTTCTTCTATGAAAGAAAGTAAAACATGAACATAAATTAGTAAATGCAATCTACATGTGAAGTAAAGATGCTACTGCCAAGAGTCCTCAGTAATTTGCCATCTCCACTCTCCTTTTTCCAGCTTGCCATATTCTTCTAAATGAACAAAATTTCTTCAAAAAAATGTACTATTATATTACTTATGTTAAAATAGCAAACATCTTTTTATTACATTAAAACAAGCTTTGCCACCTGCACTCTCTCCTAGCTCAATCTGGTGCTGGTGTGAGCAAGTGATAGAATAATGGCATAGAAGTGCTTTTTATTTCCACTGTCTTCCTATGCTGTGAACAACACAAATATTGGTAGCCATTTGGTGCTACAAAAAAATGCTGGAATCCCAACCAAGGCATTAAAATAATCAACTACTCCAGTAATTCCTGTTTAAGAAGGGGAACTAAAAAGCTGACTGCAGAGTTGAAAAGCACATAAAGCACATAGTGAGGGGAGAGAAAAATTTAAGTGTGGCATGTTCTACTTTCCTCTGCTTCTGGGAAACCTTCAAAGGTGATGGGGAAGGTTGTTATCTCTCAGATTGGTCTGAAGATCTAAACGGAAAATATAAGTGCTTGCCTCCTGCTTTTTCTGGGAGGTGTCAAGTTCCACGGAGTTCCTTAGAATTCCGGGTCACAGCAAAATAAATCTGAGACAGCTGTATGAGGAAATCTGTAGGGGCAAGCCCACTCAGATACCCAGAATTCTACCCAAGTATGGAAAGACTGCTAAATATCTTTTTCATGAAAAAGATTACAAGAAAGGAAAAGTGAAAGAAAATGATGATGGAAGGAAAGAAAGAGAGAAATAAAACAGAGAACTACCAGTTGAAGAGTCCTGGTCATGGCAACGGAACAAAGTGGCATAAGAACAGATACAAACGTATCTGTGAATTCTGGCAGAGAAGCTGGACCCCAAAGGACTCAGTAACTCGGCAAATGAAAGCTCAGACCCAAAGGGACCATTACATAAAATGTCGTGGGGCTTATTCTAGTCAAGGTTGAATCCAGCTAGGGATTTTTTTCGTGTTGCTGTGATAACATCCTAACAAGGTGATTAATGGGAAAAATTTTATTTTAGCTCACAGCTACAGAAGAGAAAGTCCATTACTATGGGGAAGACTTTGTACACCTGCATGAGGCATGTGTAGGGGTCTGAGTGGTCACATCTACACTCAGGTAGAGAGTGAACAGGGAGTGGGCCTGGCTGTAAAGCCTGAAGGGCCGCACCCAGTGGTCTACTTCCTTCTTCAGGGCCTCACCTCTCCCAACAGCACTGCCAGCTAGACACTTAGTGTTCAGTCTGTGGGTCCACAGGCACTTTTCACATCCAAGCCACCACAACTAGATTTATTATCTCTCCATGAAATCCTCAATGAGTGTGAAATTTGAAATAGCTGTGTTCATCTTTGAATGATCATTCATCCTTATCTGTACACATAGCGAATGACTTGTCACTACGCTAAAAAATCAGCATCAGTAATTTTCAAGGGTTTAGAGATAACAGACAACTGCAAGATTGGGTAATGAGTCCAGTAAGTTCACATGCTAGAACCATTCACATGTGTAGTAAATCACCCAATTTGGTGTAATTAAGGACAGAGCTGGTAAAGAAAGGGGTTTCCCAGTGCTCAGGAGCACACTCAGTCCTAAGTTTCATTGTCTGGAACTAGTAAATGTGTAAATTGAATTTCAAAACTGTATTATAGATACACCAAGAGATAAATACAATAATATCATATTAACAATGTTAATATGTTTGTTGCTTATTTCCTTTTAATTCATTCTTTTTGGTAGATGTGGTGGTTTACAGAAGATTGGCAGCCATAGGTCATATATTTGAATGCTTAGAGAGTGGTATTAGGAGCTGTGGCAATGTTGGAGTAGATGAGCCTTGTTGGAGGGAGTTTGTCACTGAGGGTGGGCTTTAAGATCAGAAGCTGAAGCCAGGCCAATTGTCACTCTTTCTTCCTACTGCCTTGAGATACAGATGTCGAACTCTCAGCTCCCTCTCCAGCACCGTGGCTGCCTGCATGCTGCCATGCATCCCACCATGATGACAATGGGCTAAACCTCTGAACCCCAATTAAATGTTTCCCCTTATAAGATTTGCTTTGATTATAGTGTGTCTTCATAGCAATAGAACTTTGGCTAAGACAGTTGAGCATTTGAAAACTTCAACTAGAGTCTTATCTTCAATGGAAAAGAGCCTATTACCTATTTTCATACAGAATTTACATAAAAACTACATTTAAAAGTGAGACAGTAATAAAAGGTATGCTTCAAGCATCTAAAGCAAAGTTCTGAAGTAAAAAGCCAGGATGAAGTAAAAGGCACTTAATGAAAATATTTTCTAGATTCAAAAAATTTGCCATTTTTAAAAGAAAGTTAAAAATAACACTGCTAATCCATATATCTGACTATATATCAGTTACAAATTGATATATGCCAACACAAATGCGTCACACGTTGAGCATCCTTTCAAGCCACAGCACAGGCATTGTTATTTTCAATCAGAAAGAGATACTACTTCCTCTGTGACTGACAACTTATAATCAGGACGAGAAGACACAGGAGAGTAAGGCCTGACCATTGTAAATAATCCAATAATTGCTCCAGTTCCATGGGATGTGCTTGATGTTTTAATGACATACGTAATAAAGGAAGTGATCACCAGTATTATTCCACATACTATCAGAATTTTAGTACAGCCTTCCTTTATCACAGATTTTCTTTTTATTGAGGAAAAAAAAACCCTATTGTTTGGTTCAAACTACTACATGTTTTCCTCTGCATAGAATCTATAAAGCTCGTTTTATAGGTTTGAAGATGATAATTTTAAGGAGCTAAACACTTTCCCCAGCATTTTACATTAAGATGTGGAAAAAATGATGACATTATAGTAACCTTTGTTAAAACTTAGTTTTCTGCTAGTCAGTCTGACACTATACCCAATGCAGGACCTGCGCATTCTCTGAGTAATCCTAATAGTCCTAGGTCATACCCAGGCATGACTGAGACATTTTAAGAGGGCTGCTGGGACACTGTTGTGTGTGCCAACAGTGCATATATGAGGAGTAAATAGAAAATGATTATGTCCTGAAAGGGATTAAGCCAAAGGATAATGGCTAATCAACTTGACCAAATTGTATAGATATCTAAAGGAATGGGTTCATAGAATAATCTTTATGAATCATCAAGTTTATGGCATTACAATTTTCATTTCTTGAAATGTGTACTCTTGTACCTGACAAGGCAACTGTCACAGGAGAATAGCAGGGTTTCCTCCACTGCAGCGAAGTGGCTCCTTACAGAACCCAGCTAGTCAAACAATTTAAAATGTCATGCTGCTTTTAAAGTTACAGCTTTAATGTGATGCAAAGCATTTTCATCCATTATATAAATAGCACATGGCACTTGACATTTTCCTACTGTTTTATGACTTAATATATACAACCTGGAATTCTCAGTTCAAGAGTTGAGTCTCTATGCTGGAATGGTAGACTGCTTTCAGAAAACTCACTACCAGATCATCTGAACTACAGTGTAGATCTTTCCTAATGCAAGATGGATAAACGTTTAAACATTCTAACTCATGTTCATCTTCTATAAAGACAATAACTGTGCCAATATTTTTTGGATAGTTGTAATGATTAAGTAAAACAATTATTAGAGACTATTAAGCACAAAATAGATGCTAATAAATATCTAACTCTGATCTTATTCTACCAGTTTCACATCCTCTCAGTTAGGGCTACATAAAATGTGATTTTGTGATTATCAGCATGTTGCAACTAGTAATAGGTAAGTCAATGGTAAAAGAGAAATCATTAAACTTGACAAGCAAGTTTATTAGAGAAAATGTTTAATATAAATGTAATTTACTGAGTAACTGTTTATCAACAAGATTATATAATGAAAGTAAGTCTCAGAAAATAACCTGATAATAATACTTAGTTAATATTTATAGAAAAATGACCATCAAGAAAAAAAAAGTTGGCTGAAAAAAAGTCACTCGTTTCACCTAACATAAAATTATGGTCATTTATTTGCCACTTGTTAATTTAGCAGCCATATCTTGTCCTCATTGCACTCAATGTTGTTCAAAAAACAGTGACAAGAAAAGACAGTAAGGTCATAGGTAACCATAAGATGAGCAATGGAAGATACACAGAAAGTCATGGTAATGAGTTTATTATTAAAACCACACATACATACAAAACAAAAACAAAAACTGAGCCTCTAACAGAAGTCAGGCTCAGTGTAGCTTTCCCAGAAGGACTTTCTGATTAAAGAATTTCACAGGTCAGGTATCCAGCAAAGTAATATAGTTTTGGTGGTAGATGGATATGATGGAGACCTCCCCATACACATACAGTACACTGAAAAGTTGACCTACAGCAATGCAGGGACTGCTTATTTTGAGTTATAAAAGAACAAAATATGAAACAAAGGACTTCAGATAAACCCAACTCCCTACAGGTGAATATATTGTGCCTACTTTATAACTGTCATCTCTAGAAACATTGGTTCAATCAATCATATCAATGGAATTATAGTTATTCCCTTTGGGGCTGGTTGTCTGAACTTTATAACAAACAAACAACATATCACAGTTGTGTAGTGTTTGTGATCCTGTGACAAAATTTCTACATGTGTTTGAGGAACAAGGCCAATTTTGTGTTGGGATTCTTTAGACTTCATTAACTCTTCTTTAGTTTCTCATTGCTTTTACTTCACCTTAATCTTCAGATTTTGCTGTGTGATAGAAACCAGAAAGGTTGGCTAGGCTCCCATGTAAGGCAGCTTATTATCAAAGAACTCCAAAAAATCAGCCCATTTGTTTAAATGGAAGGTTAATGTAGCCCACACACCACACTTTAATAGAATAATTATTCTGATATTTTTCCTAGTCTTGTCTCCACCTCGGAGTTTCACTCTCAGCAAGATCTACACAACCAACTGCTGGGCTTCTAAAATGACACAAGCTAACACTTAAAGAAAGATTCTTCAAACAAAATTATTTCCCATCCTAATAGTAACTCATTTTATGTTCCTCTCTTTCAAATATTCAACTTCTGTACCCCAATTTATATTTCTAAATAAAATATATTTATATTTCTAAATGAAATATAAATTGACATTCAAATTACAAGCCTGTCTTAACATAAAACTTGCACTCTGAAAAGGAATCATCTAATAGTTAGAAACAAACTACATTTCATCTGAAATCTTGTCACAATCTCTGTCATGGTCTTTTTTTTTTCCCCTAAGAGTGACTCTTTGAAGATATTTACAGAAAGATCAATGTTTCAGACTGCACAGAGCTTTTTGCTCTAATTTTGCCAAGATATGCTTTAGAGAGCTCAATCATAAATATTAAATTCATCTGTGATTTTGTATGAGTATTTTTAAGTTGAGTATAATTTACCATTATTTAAAAATATCATTTCTACGGCTGTTTTATAAGAATTGTGATTGCAAGGGAATTAAACCTTGAAAACTGAGTAAACGGATCATCATTTGCAGCTATTTCAAGGGGTAGAATATGTTATTCAAAGATGGCATTTTCAACAGCCAACTCATCCATGAATCTTTTTGTTGTTGCTGCAGTGCTATCCTTATATTTAAGCTCATGCTGTCCTGAAACAATGTATCCATTTTGATGACCTTAATTCAACTACAGGTCCCTGTGGCAAAAATAAATCATAAGCCTGATATTTTGATTTATAGTAGAGAAAACAGGTGAAACTCAAGTAAAGCCTCTAAACTTCCTACAAAAATACACTTTAATAAAAACTAAACATGCAGTAACAGACACCATACTTCTTTTACTAAGTAAACAACTAAAAGTGTTTCAAACCCACAATTTGGAGATGATGGAGGAGAGTCAAACAGGAATGTGGCACTTCCTGAGAACAGAGGAACAAAGCTACTGAACCCGGCATATGTCCGGATTCGTGGAACAAGCGTGTGACCATGCAACCAGGGACTCTAAATATTCAGAAAAAAAAGAAAAGTGTGATGCCTTGAGAGCTATGAGGAGAAATTACCTCAAAAGCTCGTAATTGTGTCCCCGTGTCTCTCTAAATTGCGAAGAGTAAATGCATATTATAAGACTCTGTAACTATGAACTATCTGGAAAGAAAATCACAAAGCTGCTAGAGCCTGTACAACACCTAGAGTTTATACTCAGTTAAGAGAAGTTTAAAATCAGAATAAATAATTCAATATATATTGATTAGATTCCTTCAATAACAGCAAATTAATTTTTAAAAGTATATGGAAGTTCACACATTATCTCTTCTGTTTTCATGAGTTTCTTATTTGTCCTGACCAAAATTATTTGGCCTAATAAACTGTTATATTGACAAAAAAAAAAATTAGAGCAAACTGAGGAAAGACTTGGTTGACAACAACTGGCATGTCATTAAATGCAGAAGAGTTACATTACATGGATACAATAGTCACCTTAAAGTAAGATCTAATAAAAAAGACCTTAAATTTTCTTTAAAATAATTAAACTTACCAGTAATAAAGTAGCTGCTTGGCAGCATAAATCCAAGAAAATCTATGAAGTAAATAAAATACTCAAATAAAAAAATTCTTGCTTTTTAATTTCTTTAGTTCTTTATATATTCTGGATATCAGCCCTCTGTCAGATATAGGGTTGGTGAAGATCCTTTCCCAGTCTATAGGCTGTTTTTTGCTCTGATGACAATGTCTTTTGCTTTACAGAAGCTTTTCAGTTTCATGAGGTCCCATTTATTGATTTTTGCTCTTAGAGCCTGTGCTGTTGGTGTTCTGTTCAGGAAGTTGTCTCCTGTGCCAATGAGTTCCAAGCTCTTCCCCACTTTTTCTTCTAACCGATTTAGTGTATATGGTTTTATGATGAGGTCTTTGATCCACTGATCCACTTAGAGTTTAGTTTTTTGCAGGGTGATAAATATGGATCTATTTTCATTTTTCTGCATGTAGACATCCCATTGCACCAGCACAATTTGTTGAAGATGCCCTATTTTTTTCATTGAATGATTTTGGCTTCTTTGTTGAAAATCAAGTACTCATAGGTGTTTGGGTTTATTTCTGGTCTTCTGTTCAGTTCCATTGATCCACCTTTCTGTTTCTATGCCAATACCATGCCATTTTTATTACTATTGTTCTGTAACACAGCTTCAGATCAGGGATGGAGATGATCTGTTGTTGTACAGGATCACTTGGAAATTCTGCAGATGAGGAGACTCAAAACCAAACCTTTGGCAGAGTGCAGGGAATCATATTATAAAAGGGGGAATTAATATGATCAGGAGAGGACAGAAGCTACACAAGGACAAAATATATCAGGGCAAGGGGGTTCTGTATGAGACTGTTTCTCCAACCAAGGGCCATGTATGGATATAACCTAGAACCCCTGCTCGGATGTAGCCCATGGTAGCTCAGTATCCAAGTGGGTTTCCCTAGTAAGGGGAACAGAAACTATTTTTGACATGAACTCAATGACTGGCTCCTTTACCTCCCTCACCCCCGAAGGAGGAACAGCCTTGCTAGGCCACAGAGAAAGACATGGCAGCCAGTCCTGAAGATACCTGACAGGTTAGGGTCAGATGGAAGGGGAGGAAGGCCTTCCCTATCAGTGGACTTGGAAAGGTGCAGGGAGGAGATAAGGGAAGAAGGGTAGGATTGGGAGGGAATGAGGGAAGGGGCTATGGCTGGGATATAAAGTAAATAACCTGTGATTAACATAAAAAATAAAAATTAATAAAAAAATTTCTTTTGTCGAGACATGGTTTCTCTGTGTACCCTTGGCTGTCCTGGACTCACTTTGTAGACCAGTCTGGCCTGGAACTTGCAGAGATCCACCTTCATTTTCATCCATGAGTGCCAGGATTAAAGGCATGTGCCACCACACCCTGCTGAACAACCAAAAATTTAAACAAAATGATAGCTGTATTGCTTAGTATCTACTCCCATGCCCTGCATGCTGGAAAAAAAAAAACAAACTTTGTTGTACGTGTGAATAAGAAAAAAGAAAGCTGTGATTTAAGAAGAAGAAGAAGAAGATGATGATGATCAGTCTATAGAAATGAATCCAAGAGCCAAGACAATGTATGGCAGCATGCAGCACAGCTGACACCCTGAAAACTGTGACAGCAAGACTGAGAATTTGAATCTAGCCTTAGCTTTCTAGTGAGATGTATGTCACAATAAAAACAGAACAATAGAAATAGTTTTCTCAAAATGTCTGAGTAGTTAAATTTTGCTCACAAGGGCTTTTAAACAGCTATTACAAGTATATTGAAATATTTCAGAAAAAATAGATACACTGGGGAATATGAAATTGGGTAAGTGAAAAAAATAGTTCAATAATCAATGGTCAATTTTTTTTCTAAGTTTGTTGTCAGGGGAAAAAAAAAAGGTCACAGCGAGCTAAACCCCAATCAGGATAAATATAAAGATACTAGAGAAGGAAAAATCAGTACCATTGAGAACAAAGGACTAAAAACTAAAGTGCAGATAGAAATAAACACAGCCGGTGAGGAAAGCAGTTCCAATGACCTGCAATGTCCTAAATCTATACTTTTTTGCTGTAATTTCAGATGAAAAATACTGGGGGAGTAGCAAGAGTAACTAAATACCAACACATACAGCTAAGATTAGATACCCTGAAGCAGGATACCAGCAGTCCTGAGTTAATCATAACCATGTGAAGAAAATAACCTAATGTCTTCACATTAGCAAGGCCATACTGTGTACATCAGAACAAAGACAAGTTAACTATCAACTTTTGTTGGTATAATGTTCTTTTAAAATGTATAATCCTTACCCTTGTTAATTCAAATGCTGATTTCCCCACCCCCAACTCTCTGGTTTCAATCCGGATATTGCATTGTGATACTCATTATAAGCATCCTGTCTCAACTCTTGTGTAAACAGGACAAAATAAAGCAACTAGATACAATGTTATGCAATGGGAGGAGCGAGAGGACAGGAAAGAGGGGAGGAGCCAGATGGCGGGAGAGGAGTGGGAGGAGAAGGGGCAAGGGGAGAGAGAAGGGATTGGAGCTGGAAGAGAGATCTTGGAGGACATGGAGCATGAATTCACAAAAAGCAAGTATAATATGGGAAATCGAAATGTTAGGAAACTGAGGGCTTGGAGGTTTAGGAGGGAGTAAATATTGCCCAGCATTGTGTTCTAGGTTAACTAAAAACCCAGCCTCTGTGTGGTGATTTGGTTATACAGCTGCTGAGGATTACAGCAGCTTTACTAGAACATAAACCAATAGTAAAAATTAATAACTTCATACAACAAACTTCAGAATAGTACATAGCAGAGGCAATCAATGTTCAGTTTTGTAATTCTAAGCAAAAAATATTCTAAAAATATATTTCAGAAGTTAAAATATTTTCAGAAAAGTAAGAACGTGAGAACTGTACTCAGAAATTCTAACTATAAAGTAAATCAATTTGTTTAAATATAATTTTAACATTATTACAAGTGAAAATTCCAGTTTATACAAATAAATGAAGACAGAATTTAAATTAAAGTTGCTTTAGCCACAACAAACCTGTTGTGAGTATATCAGACAGACACTGAATGTATGGAATATTTGACATGATGTAGCTCTGAAGACAACAGTTTGGCACCTTCTTATGTAATTAAATTATATGCCATACACATAAGCAATTCAATTCCAAATATTTTCTCAAGTTCATTGAAATGTTATGTTTATATAAAAACTTTCATATAAATATTTATTAGTACTCTTATGCACAATCTTCAATTTTATATATTTGAAGAACTGAAATATTCCTCAAGCATGAAGTGAGTATATAAACTTTGATACATTTATAAAACAGAAAAAATATCAAAGATTATCTATCAAATCTTGAAACATGTAACAGAGTAGAAGAATTTCATGTGTACATTAAATAAAAGATGCCACACTTGAAAGGGTTTCTTACTTTATAATTTTTATTTATAAAATATTTTAGCAAAGGAAAACTTTCACAGATAGTATGTTGCTGTTTCTAAAATGGTTAAGTATAGAGAAATGTTTCTTTATAAATTTGGGAGTTTTCTGGTAAAAAACAAAGTAGAGCAATGTGGGAATGTGGAAAGGTGGGTGAGAGATGAGGGAGGAGGTGGGCAAAGTTAACAAAAATGAAGAATTATAAAAAGCCCTGGTTATATACAACTTAAAACCAAAAAGATCTGAAGATAGATATCCTACAAGTGTAGGTAATGCCATTCCAAGATATAATTAGTTATTAAAAGAAACACTTGAAATATGAAGTTTCCTCTCTGTAGGAGTTATTGCTAAGAAATACCACAGAAACTCCAAAATAATACAGGGTGTTGTGATTCCTCTTGTTTTTCTCACCAGAACTAATTGACAAAACCACATTGCTACAGTCATCACACACTTTGGATACAATGCAAAGAAATGAAGCTGGAACTGAGGTGAAACCTTCATCACTGCTGGCTCCCACATGTTGCTAGGATGTGGCCTATGAACTGCCATGCCAAATTGCCAGGCAAGTATTTCTGCTTGTGCAGTAGTTGCATGACTGTTATGGAGGTGACCAACTGTTAACCTAATTAGACTCTGAGTCCTGTTCCAGAGGAAGGAGCCCATAGATAGTACTGTAAACTCAGCCAAAAAAACCATGACTGAGGAGGTTTTAGGTCCTAGGGTGGAATCTTCTACCATTGCTTAAATAAACTGAAATAGTAATAAACTGCATCTAAATAAATGCTTATATCCACAGACAAAAGCTTTCAGCTTAATTAGAGAAGCCTCTCTTTACAGTGAACCAATGTGAATAAATAGATGCATGGCTGCACAAAATGCTAAAAGGAAAGGAGCATGAAGGGTTCATCCATAATCAAAACATTTATGCTAAATCTTAAGGCTCAGGGGACATGGTAGAAGAGGGAATGGAAAGAATGCATGAGCTGTAAGAGAGACAAAATCGAGAAATTCCATACTGAGGCACAGTATAGCCATGGTGATCCTGATCTCATAGAAGCTGTTCCTGTTGACACTGGGTTATTCAAGTTGGCCCCACACAACAGACAGCTGTAAATGGAAAAGAGACTCATTTATGGACTACTGGCAATTAACAGATTATTGAAGATGGGCAGGCATAATAGTGATTTTTGAACACACTGATGAGCCTATACTGTAGTGAGAATTTGGGAATTTTTGGTTTCTATCAAATGAACCCCCCCCCCCCGCCCTGAGGGAGGAGCAGTCTTGCTAGGCCATAGAGGATGACATTGCAGCCAGCCCTGAAGATACCTGATAAACTAGGGTCAGATGGTAGGGGAGGAGGACCTCCCATAGCAGTGGACTTGGAAAAGGGGCAGGGAGGAGATGAGGGAGGGAGGGTGGTATTGGGAGGGAATGAGGGAGGGGGGGCTACAGCTAGGATACAAAGTAAATAACCTGTGATTAATATAAAAAAATAAAAACTATTAAAATAATAAAAAAAACCACAAATACTGTCCTCCCCTATGAGGGGACTAGGGAAAGGGCATAGAGGGAGCAGAGAGAGCGTAGGTAGCACTGTGAGGAGACAAGGGAGGGGGCTGCAGTGGGGATACAAAGTGAATGAATTGTAATAAATAAAAATATAAATAAATAAATAAATAAAATGTAACTAATAATAAAAAAGAAAAAAATTAAAATTAAAATATATAAATAAAATTAAATTAAAAAACACAAATACTATTTGAAATGTACTTTCATTTTCATCCCAGGTGTTGGGATACAGGGCTACTTTGGACTGTCTGTGGCAGCTGACAATGTTTTGCCAGTTGCAGATAGTTTCTGTGACTGTGTGATGTTTGGAGTTCTGAGAACTCTTCAGAGGGTGTATAAATGCTGGGGCCCCAAGTGGCAAGTTTGGTGGTTGTTGGGTTGTTGGTCATTCAGCGGGTTGGTTGTGATTTGTTAGTAGTCATGCTCAAAGAAGAAAGAAGAAAGAAATTAGTAGGATCTCTCTCTCTTCTCCTCTATCCTTCTTTACCTAGTATATAATGACAGGGAGGTAAAACCTTCACAGAATGATTTCACACTCCATGATTTCACGACACTAGAGCAGCAGTGAACATGAAACCATAACATGAGAAGTTCTCAAGCATAAAGAGAGGCAATAGGAAAAAATGCACAGCACTGGGAAGGAATATTTTGTCATAAACAAAAGTTGCACCTTGATTAGGTTACTGGCTGTGTGTCAATTTACATTTGTAAAACTTATCAACCTATGTGTTGATAATGGGTTTTAAGGGTGCTGGAAAGATGACTCGGCACTTTTAAGTACAGGATGTAGAGGACCCAGGATCCAATACTACAACTCACTTGACAGCTCATGACCATATGGAAGTTCATTTCCAGGGATCCAACACCCTCCTTTAGTCTCTATGGGTATTAGTCATATACAATATGTATATGCATACACTTTGGCAAATATACATACATAAAATATAAATGGATCTTACTATACACAACTGACATTGTAATACAATTAAACTATAGAGACTATAGGTAGAAAATAAATTTATTAAACATTACTTCCATTAAACTATACAGATTATAGGTAGAAAAATCTATTTATTAAATATTACCTCCATTTCAATAAAAAACCTGATAATCCTAGATATTAGGTATGTATAATAAAAAATAAGTTTAAATAAAAATTACTTTCATTCATTACTTTATTTATTCATATGCCACATTGTGTTTTGAGTCTCTAACTTGAAATTCCCTTGTAGTTTACATGATTATGCTTCAATATTAGAACAGGAAGTATCCTAAATAAAATGAAAATTTCTAAATGCTACCAAGCATACATTGTCTTATTGTTATGAGTATTTAAATGTTTAGCCTCTCTATAAAAAAATCAAACTTCGTTTTTCATCCATTGTTTAGTAGCATAAGCATTTTCTGTCAACTCTAATCCAGTATGAACACATGGTAGTAAAACAAATCATTTTTATCACCCCTTTAGGGCACGTTCTATTTCCCTCCTGCACTGTAATGAGGATAATTAATCTGTATTATATTTCAGCATGTCTTTCAAGAAGCACACATTCTACTTGCTTTTCTTAATTTAAAGAAGGCACATTTTTATTTTTGGCTCTGTGACTGATAATAAAGCTGTTAATTTCATTTTTAAGAAAAGGAACAGTAAGGGGTTAGAAGAAGTTTGAAGGAACTGAGGAAGGGCAATGGAAAACATGACAGAACAGTGAACTGGAAGTTAGCAGGGTTAGATGCTGACAAAAAGACAGGGATGGGAAATAAAGAAAGGGGGTTCAAAATGCAAATTATATATGAAAATACAATAGTAAACCATCAATTTTCATGCTAATTAAAAACTAAAGAAAATAATTTATTTAAAATGAAATAGAATATAGTGCTGATTTCAATGATAGAAAAATAAAGATTTCCAATCATGTGATAGGTTATATGACCATTTCAACTTTAGAAATCTGAACTCTAAAAAGTACATACTTAAACCATGTTCTTTTGAGTCATACAACCATTCAATATGCTCTAATTGAAATAAGTATATATTTCTACTGTATAGAATTGATATGGAATCCTATTTAACGATTGTTAGACCTTTATGGTAGTTTGAATAAGAACATCCACTGTAGATTCTTATATTTGAATGCTTAGCCATCAGGGAGCTACACTATTTGAGAAAGATTAGGAGCTGTGGCTTTGTTGGAGGAAGTGTGTCACTGAGATGGACTTTGGGCCTTTAAAAGCCTAAACAAGTTCCATTGCCTCTCTCTTCCTGCTGCCTGTGGATCTGGATGTAGAATTCTCAACTACTTCTTCAGCACCATGTCTGTCTTTGATCCCCACCTTGATAACAATGGTTGAGCCCTCTGAAGCTGTAAGCAATTTCCAATTAAATGTTTTCTTTTGTAAGAGTTGCTGTGGTTGTGGTATGGCTTCACAGAAATAGAGCACTGACTAAGACAGTTTTCTGTATTGAGATTTGCCTGTAAAACTATTGGAAAATGTCTAGATGTTTCTGAATTAGTCTAATGGTATATGCTATTGCTAGGTCTCAGTAATTTCTTATTTAATTATTGGCGTACTTCAATGAGGATTTGCTTCTTTCACTTGTCTTCCTCCTTATTGTATATGTGTAACTTAGATATCCCTATAATGGCAGATGGATTAACTATAGAGGATTACTGTGTTAACATTCTCTTTTTGTGTGGATAACCCAATAAATTTTCCCTAAGAGACTGAGAACTAGGCTACTGACCTAACCACTGACTTTTTATTCTATATTCCTAGTGATATAAATTACATGCATTTTTCTCAAGAGTATATCCTTTGTTTTACTAAACTATCTCAGGTAGAGGGAAACAATGAGAATGCAACAAATAATGGTTTAATGGTTTTATTTCTGAAACCATTTATTTCAAAAAGCCTCTGCTCTTAAGCACCACAGAGAAGACCCTCAAGAGCAGAAACACCACATTGGGGTGCTGTGAAATTGAGATTTTTTTTTGTAAGAAATACTATAACATTTATTTTAATTTATAGATTTGTTTTATAGATGCTAACCGATAAACCTGTTATTATAAATTGTAAGTATTAGTGGAAAGAAATGACAAAAATGAGTAATACAAGTAAATAAATTAGTAATTTACTCATTAACATAATGAATTGGACATTATAGAGTGATATGATACATAGTGAGATTAAGTAATAAAGAAAGTGTTCTCTGTGGTGTTAAGATGGAAGCAGAAACCCCAAGTCATAGACAGGTTAGCGGGCAAGGATGCTAAGACCAGCCCACTGCTGGAACAGCCCTAGCTAGAAGCTCCATGAAGAAGTCACGTGGTTGAACAACCATGACTGAGGACAGAGTAACCCAGAACATGGTAGAAGCCATCTAATATGTAGAAGCTTGAAACAGATGTTAACAAGTCCAAATCAGGTCCGAATGTATGGTTTCCTTTTTTAGAAAAAACTTGTTCAGCTCTATGCATAAAGAGTATGACAGTGGCAGCAATTCAGAGCCACTGTTTTCCTAGAAGACCCATTTAGAGCTCACGGAAATGCAGTCATTCTGATAAAGGAGTCATCAGGTTTATGCCTCTTCATTAGCAAAAACTGATAACTCTCACAGTTATCTGGAGATGTTTTTTAGGATCACTTGCAGAAGAGATTCTTTTTTGTTTGTTTTTGTTTTGTTTTGTAAAAGAAATCAAA
This sequence comes from Meriones unguiculatus, assembly GCF_030254825.1. NCBI lineage: Eukaryota > Metazoa > Chordata > Mammalia > Rodentia > Muridae > Meriones > Meriones unguiculatus. Next base: position 66,851,777 of record NC_083358.1, read on the forward strand.
TTTGTAAAAATTTCCCCGCAGCAGAGCCATGTAAGAAAAAAATAAATAAAACAAATTTTCTAAGTTGCCTTAGAGAAGGGACTGATTGTTTATAATTTCAAAATTTGTTTATGAAAAAAGTTCTCATGCATGTATTTTCCTACCTAAATTTTATTCCTGATTTCACCCTGAAAATCTTGTTCTAACAAAGTCATGAAGCCTAAAAGAACCTTCAGATTTCTCAAGTTTTGTTGTTGTTGTTGTTGTTTTTAATCCTTTATTAATTACACTTTATTCACTTTGTATCCCCCCTGTGGTTCCCTCCTTCCTCCCATCCCAATCCCTCCCTTCCTTCTTCCAACCTCTGCATGCATGCCCCTCCCCAAGTCCACTGATGGGGGAAGTCTTCCTCACCTTCCTTCTGATCCTAGTCAATTAGGTCTCATCAAGAGTGGCTGCATTGTCTTCTTCTGTGGCCTGGTAATGTTTCTTCCCCGTTAGGGGGAGGTAATTAAAGAGAAGGCCAATCAGTTCATGTCAGAGGCAGTCCCTGTTCCTATTACAATGGAGCCCACTTGGATACTGAACTGCCATGGGCTATATCTGTGCAGGGGTCTTAGGTTATCTCCATGCATAGTCCTTGGTTGGAATAGCAGTCTCAGGAAAGACCCCTGTGCTCAGATTTGTTGGTTCTGTTGCTCTCCTTGTGGAGTTCCTGTCCTCTCCAGATCTTACTGTTTCCCATTTCTTTCCTAAGATTCCCTGCACTCTGCCCAAAGGTTGCCCATAAGCCTCAGCATCCGCATTGATAGTCTGCAGGGCAGAGCCTTTCAGAGGCCCTCTGTGGCAGCCTCCTGACTTGTTCCCTCTTTTCTCCTTCTTCTGAAGTCCATCCTCTTTGCCTTTTTGGATGGGGATTGAGCATTTTAGTAAGAGTCCTCCCTCTTGATTAGTTTCTTTAGGTGTACAGATTTCAGTAGATTTATCCTATATTATATGTCTATGTGAGTGAGTATATACCATGTGCATCTTTCTGCTTCTGGGATAGCTCTCTCAGGATGATCTTTTCCAGATCCCACCATTTACCTGCAAATTTCATGATTTCCTTCTTTTTTATTGCTGAATAATATTCCATGGTGTAGATGTACCACAATTTCTGTATCCATTCCTCCACTGAGGGGCATCTGGGCTGTTTCCAGCTTCTGGCTATTACAAACAAGGTTGTTACAAACATGGTTGAACAAATGTCCTTTGTGTACTTGAGCCTCTTTTGGATATATGCCTACGAGTGGTATGGCTGGATCTTGAGGAAGCACTATTCCTAGTTGTCTGAGAAAGCACCAGATTGATTTCCAGAGTGGTTGTACCAGTTTACATTCCCACCAGCAGTGGAGGAGAGTTCCCCTTTGTCCACAACCTCTCCAGCATGTGTTGTCACTTGAGTTTTTTATCTTAGCCATTCTGATGGGTATAAGGTGAACTTAGGATCATTTTCATTTGCATTTCCCTTATGACTAAGGACGTTGAACATTTCTTTAAGTGTTTCTCTGCCATTCGATATTCCTCTATTGAGAATTCTCTGTTTAGCTCTGTTCCCCATTTTTTAAATTGGATTACTTGATTTGTTGCTGTTTAACTTCTTGAGTTCTTTATATATAGTGGATATTAGTCCTCTGTCAGATATAGGGTTGGTGAAGATCCTTTCCCAATCTGTAGGCAGTCGTTTTGTTCTGACGATGCGTCCTTTGCTTTACAGAAGCTTTTCAGTTTCATGAGGCCCCTTTTATTGATTGTTGCTCTTACAGCCTATGCTGTTGGTGTTCCGTTCAGAAAATTGTCTCCTGTGCCAATGAGTTCAAGGCTCTTCCCCACTTTTTCTTCTAAGCGGTTTAGTGTGTCTGCTTTTATATTAAGGTCTTTGATCCACTTGGACTTTAGTTTTGTGCAGGGTGATAAATATGGATCTATTTGCATTTTTCTACATGTAGATATCCAGTTAGACCAGCACCATTTGTTGAAGATGCTGTCTTTTTTCCATTGAATGGTTTTGGCATCTTTGTAAAAAATCAGGTGTCCATGGCTTACTAAGCTATTGTTATTTTAGGCTCTCAGATATGCACTATTTACATAATTTAATTTATAGCATAACTGGATTATATGAGCTTTTTTCTAGTCTTCTTAAAACAGAAATCTAGGCTTTTAAAGTTTATCACATTTTAGTAAGAATCAGCTGAGAACTCAAAAAATACAAAGAAGAATAACTTCAGTAGATCCTGGTGGGTTCCAAAGATTTGCTGAACTGGCATCTTTTTTTTGTTTTGTTTTGTTTTTTGAGACAGGGTTTCTCTGTGTAGCCTCTGCTGTCTTGGACTCTCTTTGTAGATCAGGCTACCTCAAACTCAGTGAGATCTTCCTGCCTCTGCCTCCCTAGCACTGGAATTACTTGATAAATGTACTCGGTGATAAAAACATCACAAAGACTGAACAACTGAAAGCCTACCATTAAACATGATTGATCAAAAATGAACTTCAGAAAAGAGGTCAAAAAGAAGTTAGCTTAAAATTAAACATATTTACAAAAAAAGCTCCCTGATAATAGAAACAATCAAATGTGAAAATGTTTGTTTGAAGTTTTTTTTTCTTTTTATAAAATAAGTTTTATATATACAAAATTAGAAATAATAATTAAAATTAAATTTCATTTTAAGTCAGCATCTCAGACTACAAGATCTCAAAGTTAATGAAATCTGAGGAGATACTGCAGAAGTGCACACTGCGAATTCAGATCCCAGTGCTGGAAGGGATTTAGGCTGTACAGACAACAGCTAAAATTGTAGTGCTCATTATGAGATTCTTATGTGGGAAGAAAGTCAGCACACATGGGTTAGATAATTTTAAGAAGGAAAATATGAATACCAGTGCCACCTTCAAAAATCAAGGGAGAGTCATAAAGAAAGTGGAGCAGCTGTTTGCACTACAGCAAAAACTACTGACAGTGATAGCTTTGAGATAAACTTCAAGAGAGTCTGTGGCACTTAAACCCATGCAAACATTACAAAGCCTGAAGAGGAGGCTATTTCTTTCTTTTTAATAAATTTATTCATTTGTTCAGTTTTCATCCTGATCACAGCTCCCTCCCTCCTTTCCTCCTGGTCCAACCTTCCACCTACTCTCCCTCCCTCCCTTCTCCTCAGAAAAGGGGAATCCCCTGTCCTCCTGCTCACGGCCCTACCCAGGCCCATTGAGTTGCATCAGGACTTAGTACATCCTCTTGTATTGAGGCCAAACAACACAGTCCATTTAGGGGGGAGTGTTCAAAAGCAGCCAAACAAGCCCATGTCAGATACAACCCATGCCCTCCTTGTTACTAGGGGACCCACATGAAGACTAAACTTTCCATCAGTCACAAATGTGTCTGTGGGTCTAGGTCCAGTCCATGCATGCTCTTTGGCTGGTGCCTCAGTCTCTGTAAGCCCCTATGGGCCCAGGATAGTTGACAATGTTGGTCTTCTTTAGAGGTACTTGTTCCCTCCAGGACCTTCTATCCTTCCCCACAGTCCTCCACAAGACTCCCATAGCTCTGCCCAATGTCCAGCTGTGGGCCTCAGCATCTGTTTAGTTCTGCTGCTGGATGGAGCCTCTCAGAGGACAGTCATGCTAGGTTCCCCTCTGCAACCATAGCAGGGTATTCTTAACATTGTCAGAGGTAGGCTTTCTCCTATGTGGTGGGTCTCAGGATGGGCTAGTTATTGGTTGGCCATTCCCTCAATCTCTTTTCCATCTTTATTCCTGTACATCTGAAAGGCAAGGTAAATTTGGGGTCAAAGGTTTTGTGGGTGGGTTGGTATCCCCTGCCTGCCACTGGAAGTTGGGCCTGGCTAGGAGGTAGTCACTTTAGTCTCTATGTCCCCCGCTGCTAGGAGTCTCAGCTAGAGTCACCCCATGTCTTCTCAGGAGCCTACTCTGTCTTAGGTCTCCAACTTGTCTCAGAGATGCCCTCCACTCTCAGTTTTCCTTCTCTCTCCCAGTCCTCTTGCCTCCCACCCCTGCTCTCCCAACCTCTGATCCCCATCCTCATTCCCCCACACACTCATTTTGAAAATCAATCTGGTGCTTTCTCAGAAAAATGGCAACAGTTCTAATTCAAGACCCATCTATTCCACTCCTGGGCATGCACTCAAAAGATGCTCAACCAGACAAGAAGACTTGCTCAACTATGTTCATAGCAGCTTTATTTGTAATAGCCAAAAACTTGAAACCACCCAAATGTCTCTCAACGAAAGAATGGATAAAGAAAATGTGGTATATCTACACAATGGAATACTACTCAGCTATGAAAAACAAGAAAATCGTGCAATTTGCAGGCAAATGGATGGAACTAGAAAAGAACATAAAGACACACATGGTATGTACTCACTTATTAGTGGATATTAGCCATGTAACACAGGACAACCATACTATAATCAACACACCCAAAAAAGCTAAGTACAAAGAAGGCTTGAGGGAAGATACTTGAATTCTACCCAGATGAGGAAATAGAACGGAGGTCGAAAGTGGGTGAAGACAGGAGGCAATTTCTAAGCAGCCAGAATATCATAAAAGAAGAAAATGATAATGGCATTTTACATTTCCCAATACATTAAAGGCTATAAAATATGTATGCAAAACCAGTATAAAAACATACATTAATAATTTCAATTTAAGCTTTTTTAAAAAGTTGTATCATGAAGTTAAATATAATGTTCAAGGCAGTAAATTCTGTTAGGAAAGGATTTTAAGTCTGGCATACAGCTCAGGATCCAGCAAAAGGCAGGCAGTCCAGATACTTCAGAGCCTACATCTAGAGGCACAGGACTTAAGAAGGAAATGAAATTGATAGCAGTTAGTAAATAATGAGTTGTTTTCTTTCTGTCTTCTTTCTTTCTTTCTTTCTTTCTTTCTTTCTTTCTTTCTTTCTTTCTTTTTCTTTTCCTTTTCTTCCTTCCTACCTTCTTTCTTTTTTCCTCCCTTCCTTCCTTTATTATGTATTACAATTTACTCACCCAGCTGTAGCCCCCCATCATCTCCCAGTCCCACCCACCGTCCCTCTTTTTCCCCTATACCCCTCCCCTAGTCCACTGATAGGGGAGGACCCCCTCCCCTTCTATTTGACTCTAGCTTAACAGGTCTCATCAGGGCTGGCAGCATCATCTTCCTCTGTAGTATGGCAAGGTTGTACCCTCCCAGCGGGAGGTGATCAAATAGCCAGCCACTGAATTCATGTCGGAGACAGCCCCTGTTCCCCTAACTAGGGAACCCACTTGGAAACTAAGCACCTTATGGACTTCATCTGAGCAGGTGGTCTAGGTCCTCTCCACCCATAGTCCTTGGTTGGAGTAGCAGTCTCTGCAGGACTCCCTGGGGCCAGGTTTCTTTGCTCTCTTGGTATCCTTGTGAAGCTCCTGTCCCCTCCAGATCTTTCTATTTCCCTTTCTTCCATAAGATTCCATGCACTCTGCCCAAAGTTTGGCAATTAGTCTCAGCATCTTCTTTGATACCCTGATGGGTAGAGTCTTTCAGAGGCCCCCTATGGAAGTCTCCTGTCCTGTTCTCTGTCTTCTCCTACTTCTGATGTCTGTCTTGTTTGCATTTCTGAGTGAGGATTAAGCCTCTTTGCTAGGGTCCTCCTTGTTGTTTAGGTTCTTTAGGACTACAGATTTTAGTATTTTTATCTTATGTTATATGGCTAATACCACTTATAAGTGAGTATATACCTTATATGTCTTTCTGCTTCTGGGTCACCTCATTCAGGATAATCCTTTCTAGTTCTATCCATTTGCCTGCAAATTTCATGATTTCCTTGCTTTTAATTAGTATTCCATTCTATAAATATACCACATTTTCTGTATCCATTCCTCAGTTGAGAGATATCTAGGTTGATTCCAAATTCTGGCTATTATGAACAAAGGTGCTATGAACATAGTTGAGCAAATTTCTTTGTTGTATTGTATGGTTGAGCATCTTTCAGATATATGGCCAGGATGGTATGGATCTTGAGGTAGCACTATTCTTAATTTTCTGAGAAAGAGCCAGATTGATTTCCAAAGTGGTTGTACAAGATTCCATTCCCACCAGCAATGGAGGAGGTTTCTCTTTTCACCACAACCTCTCCAGCATGTGTCATCCCTTGAGTTTTTTTTTTTTTATGTTAGCCATTCTGATGGGTGTGAGGTGAAATCTCAGGGTCGTTTTGACATATAGAGCAACAGTAATAAAAGCATATAGTACTAGCATAGAAACAGAATAGTGGATCAATGGAATCAAATTGAAGACTCAGAAATAAACCCAAACACCTATGGATTCTTGATTTTTGACAAAGAAGCCAAAACCATACAATGGAAAAAGTTAGCATATTCAATAAATGGTGCTGGTCTGTTTATCTACATGTAGAAAATACAAATAGACCCATATTTATCACCCTACACAAAACTAAAGTCTAAGTGGATCAAAGACCTCAACATAAAACCAAACAGACTAAATCTGCTAGAAGAAAAAGTAGGGAAGAGCCTTGACCTCATTGGCACAGGAGATAACTTCTTGAAAAAAATAACAACGGTACAGGTTCTAAGATCAACAATCAATAAATGGAATCTCATGAAATTGAAAAGCTTCTGTAAAGCAAAGGATAATGTCAACAAACCAAATGACAGCCTACAGACTGGGAAAAGATCTTCACCAGCCCTATGTCTGACAGACCGCTAATATCCAGAAAATACATATACAGAACTCAGGAAATTAAACCCCAACAAACCAAATAATCCAATTAAAAAAATGGGGTACAGAGCTAAACAGAGAATTCTCCTCTGTTTAGATATTCCAGAGGAATATCTAATGGCAGAGAAATACTTAAAAAAAATGCTCAACATTTGTCCTTAGTCATCTGGAAAATGCAAATTAAAACGACCCTGAGTTGATTGTTTTCTTATACTGTAGTTTCTCTAAGTGTAAATTACAGAGGCTATCAGTAACTTAAAATAGTACACAGTATTCGGATCTGACTCAGTGGTCTGGAGAGGGCTTGAATTCCACTTGTCTTAAAAAAAAATCCCAGTTGAGTCTGCTTCTCCTGATCTTTGAACTATAATCTCAGTAAAGGTGAAGACAATTGGAATTCATCTTTGTTTCTGCTAGATTTCAACACAGGACAACCAAGGAGAGACATGCACAGCTAGTTTTTCAACAAGCTCCTCAAGTACTAGAAAAGCTGTGGAGCTGAGGAGGAGAGTGGAGGTGGAAGTGGGTAGGAAGGAGACACTGAAGGAAAGGTTGGGAGACTTGCTACCTATAAACAATAGCCTTCCCCACACTTCCCTCCTGGGAGCTTTCACACTTTAAAATGTCCTTTATATTAACTTTCACAGGAGTTCAAATGAATAAAACTGTTAAGCAATGAGATTGCAAAATGATTTGCTCAAGGCCCTCTACCCACCTGGGGATGGCCCCAAGCCATTAAAAACAGTTTAAGTGGTAGAAACTGAGTGGAAATGAGTTTCAAATCCTCAAGAAGCCAAGAGGTTAATTATCAGGGTTAGTCCAGGATCCAGAACCTTGGGCCTCTGATTCAATACTTTCCTTAATGATTTGAGAAAAGAAGGTGAAGTTTTTGAAATTTGCAGGAAATTTTTATTATGATTTTATTGAGATTAGAAAATTGGTTAAATTACAAACATCTTAACAGTGTGAGGTAATTATATACAATTTTATACAAAGATATATAAAGTCCACTTAAAATATGGAAAAGCAAAAAACATTTGAAAAAGTTCAAATTACTCATATACACTGATGTGTTCTCAGCTAAATGTGATTTTCTCAAGTATAAGATTTGTATGTCTCTGTGCAATGAAGGTATTTGTACACTACCTAGAGGCAATAAAAAAGGAATGAGATACTAAACCATATTAAAAAGAGGCCAAACTATGATACACAGAGATATCCAATTTCTGAATCAATAATATCTCTTAATCTTAGCTATGGTAAAATAGCATTTGTCTTAGTAGTTTCATTGCTTTAAACCTAATGAAAATCAGAAAACAGGAAGAGCAGTGAGGAATTGTTATTCTCATGAGGAAAATGGTGTACCTTTAAAAACAAATGAAGGACACATTTAGTTGAGAAAAAGGAAAATTAAAGGGTATAGTAATATATAAGGTAATAAATACTAATGGCAAAGCCAATTGGGAACTCTGATCTACCCATATTTCTAAAGACCATTTTCTGGTTAAAGAAAAAAAGTATATAACTCAATTATATTACACAATAGATAAATATCATAGGCAAAGAGCATAATCGTTATTAAGTGTCTCTCTATGAAAAATCCATTGTAATAGTATTATATTATCAATGTAAATAAAATGACAGAATAAGATTAGAAGACATTGTTTCAAAATAATGGCTCATAGCTATATCTGAGGGTGATGTGAAGATTATTAAGTAATATGATCATTTAGAACTAGGAAGATAATTTTCAATTCTTACAGTACTTTTCAGTATAGAGAAGAAAAGAAAGTGGAGAGAAGAAAATATGTCTGTGTTTAACCTGACTAATTTCTAGGATCTACTATTTCTAAAATAAAATAAAAATATATCAAAAAATAATTTACCAGGTGTTAGAGATGTGCTGAGGGGTTCGGAACATGTTCTGCTCTTCCAGAGGACCAGAGCTCCAGCATTTGGTTCCCAGAACCCACATTGGGGGAAACTCCAGCTCTATGGAATTTTCTTTTCTTTTCTTTTCTTTTCTTTTCTTTTCTTTTCTTTTCTTTTCTTTTCTTTTCTTTTCTTTTCTCTTTTTTTTTTTTGTTTTTCTTTGTGCTTTTTGAGGCAAATTTTCTCTGTTTAGCCTTGCTAGTCCTGGACTCACTTTGTAGACCAGACTGGCCTAGAACTCACAAAGATCCACCTGCCTCTGCCCACCCACAAGTCCTAGGATTACAGGTGTGAGTGGGATTACACTGTGCCCATCTGGGATATTCTATTTATAGAGAAAATGCATTAAAATTATGTAGATATTGGTCCTGGGAATATAGATCAATGGTATAAGATTTGCCCAAGATGTAAGTGGCCCTGAATTTAATCTCTAGCACTTTAATATAATAAAAAAAATTGAAAATCCAAATTAATTGGAAGCCATTTAAAAAATCAAGCCAGAGATTCTAATCACTCAGTAATCAAGAAATGCATTCTTACTTACTTTTCTATTGCTATGATAAGCACCATGTGGGCTAGAAACTGGAAAACAGAAAAGCCAACGTTCATGTCATAAAACAAAACAAAACAAAACAAACAAACAAAAAAACAACAACAAAAAACCCTACTATTAGTTACTTCACAGTGTGAAAGCAGAACCACGGAGAAAGTATCTGAATGTATGATGCTAGAGATCATATAGAGAAGACACAGAACCCAAACTGAGGGCTTCATGTAATGCTTTTTGGTGGGTCACTCCTTATGTGGGGAGATGGAAGAAGGCTTCAAAAGAACATTATTCAAAAAAAGGTCAGGAATACTACCTTGTTCAGCAGAAGCAATTGCACTGATGTTCATAATGAGTTGATAATGAGCTTGGATATATGCAGACATATTCAAATACTATTAAGTAGGCAGAATAAACTAGCCAGCAAAACTAAGTAAACATGAAGGCTGATATTAAAAAAAAAAGAAAGAAAGAAAAAAGAAAAGATACATAATTCCCAAATTCCAGTGTGGTAGAATTTGCTTAAACAGAAAATCTAGGTGGGTAATGATAAGATTGAGGACAGAAGTAGAGAAAAGCTACATCGAGTCAGAGGAGCTTTCCAATACTCCCTGTGACATGAAAAGGGCAGTTTAAAAGGTGTACTATACGTCAAAAAAGGCATATCCTTAAATATGAAGATTTAACCTTCTCAATAAAGTGTAAGTATTTAGGATAGACCTTTCATTGTCTTACTTTTCTATTGCTATGATAAGCACCATGATCAAGACAAACTATAGAAGAGTTTATTTGGAGCTTACAGTTTCAGAGGGTTGGAGTCCATAGCCATCATGGTGAGGATCATGGCAGCAGATAGGCAGTCAGGGATCTGGGGCATTAGCTTAGAGCTCACATCCTGAGCCACAACAATGAGGCAGAGAAAGCTAACTTGGAATGGTGTGGGCTTCTGAAACATTAAAGCCCACACCCAGTGACACACATCCTCCAAGGCCACACCTTACAATTCTTCCTAAACAGTATCACCAACTGGGAACCAAGTATTCAAACATGAGCCTATGGGGATATTTTCATTAAAACTCTCACAACTACCCTCAGTGAAATTTGTAAATCAAGACATTCAAGAAACAAGCAGTTTTAATAACAATCTTTGAATTGTGAAATAAAAATATAAGACTAAAAAATATAGCTAGATAAGGTAAAATATAATAGATCAGGATGGTAGAAAGGGGGAAAAAATCACAGAAGGGTCTTTTCACTGGAATACCAGCTCTACTGAGCACAGCATTTTGACTTGAATCATTGGCATCATTAAAGAATAAATTCCTCATTGTTTCATTATTTCTCTTCTACATTTGGAATGTAGACTTGGTACTATATGACTAATGTATTAATTTACTAAAGGACTGTGAGTTTTGAAAAGAAAAGTGATTTATTTTTTAATTTACAAAGACTATTACTTCTGAGTAGAAAAAAAAAATAAATGCTGATTGTATGAAAAGAAGTGACATATAAGTAAAAGATTTAGGGGTTTTGATTTATAACATCCAAGATTTGCTATGTATAAGAACTTAAAAACGTTTTCACATTTACTTATTTACTTACTTGCACATTTTACTTAGTGTGTGTCTGTGGTGTATACATGTATGTATGTGAGTATACTCACTTCTGCATACATGTGAGACACCAAAGGCCAATGCCAGTGTCCTCTTCCATTGCTCTCCACATTAATTTTAGGACAAGTTTATGTATAAACCCAGAGCCCCCTGTACAAGCTAAATTGGTCCACCAACAAGCCCCAAGAATCTATTCACCTCTACCTCTACTCCGTCTCTGATGCTGGAGATGCTCGTTGCTGTTCATGGCTTTTACATGAGTGCTGGAGATTTGCTCTGAGATCTATACGCTTGAGCACCGAGTACCTTGCTCAGTGAGACACCTGCTGAGCACGTTAAAAACGGTTATTAGAATACTCACATGTTAAGATTGCCTCACTTTACCAGATGCTTAAAACATTTCAAACTTACTATTTTTAGTGTGGCTATTACTATCTACTGTAATAATGTTGATAGAAGTGGTGATGCATTGCCATTTTCTACTATGAGATTCTGAGAAACCCTGATTCAAATGGAAACAGAATGCAGAAAGTGGGTGGACTGAGAAGGTGAAAGGGACCTGTTCTAAGTGGGTCATTATATGCTGTAAGAAACTAAAAGGGAGCTTACATCAGGGGAGTGTAAATAACAGGGAATATGGGTGAAAGAAGGCGGGGCCCGCATAAGAAACTGGATACTTTGAAAAGAATCGTTACTGGACAAAATGATTTTAACAGGCGTGGACACATCTAACATGACTGCACTTAGCATAGAGAAGGAAAAAGTTCAGAGATGTTATTATGGGTGACTTTTGCAATAAACAGATAAAGTGCAAATTCAACCACTACTATTTACCAGCTTGCAACCATTGTGTATTATTCACTGAAATGGAACTCTTTCTCTATAAATATAAAGTAAACTCTGCTTTGTACTGTAACTATAAGAATCAAATGACATGTTTTTATATATTTAATTTATTGTCACAATACCTACACTTGTTAAAACTAAATAAGAAGAGGAACAAACCTGTATACTTTCTCTTACCTTCTCAAACATAATTGTACCATATATATGCAAATGACAGTCACTCTAATTACCCTTTTTGTCATAAGTAGCTTTTAAAACCTAGAATCAATGAAATAGCATTGGGTTTGGAGGTTGAATGACTCAGATCAAGACCTAGCTTTCCTCTATTAGTACACATAGACCAAATGGATTGTATTGGTACCCCTAAAAAATACACTAAAGAATCTGTAAATTGATCTTGGAAAAAGAGTATTTGTAGATGTAATCAAATCAAGATTCTCAAGTTGGGATGGAGCCTCAATCAAGTGATAAATGTCTGAATTAAAAAGAAAGGCCAGTAGGATATAACATCTAGAAACCCATAATCACACAGATGGCCCTGGCTATCACTGTATCATTGTGTTCAGAAAACAAAATGAATAGGCACAATGTATGTGTGCATGCGTGTGTATGCATGTGTGCATACATGTGTGTGTGTGTGTGTGTGTGTGTGTGTGTGTGTATGTGGAAGAAAGAAGAGAGAGAGAGACACAGAGAGAGAGAGATTCAAAGACAAGTTGTAGGGGTGAGAGGTGTGACCAATACACAAGGCTAATGAAAAATTTTAATAATTATTTAAACCCTTACCTTCTATAAGTGTTAGAGAGGGATTGTGAATACTTTTCTGAGGAATCAAATACTGGAAACTCAACAAAAAAAAGGCTTGTTTACAAAATTGTTTATACAGAGAGAATAATGGGACTAGAATGCTCAATGTGCTTGGTTGCATCTATGGTCTGACATTTACTCTCACCAGGAGAGATTTGCCTTAGGCTTGCAAATACAGTTCAGTCCATTGTCCTTCACATTTATGGGTCAAATATTTATTAATCATTTGCTATAATAACCATGCTGCAAAGAAGGCAACATAAATCCTGTCTACAGAGAGCTTTATATTGTTTTTGTCTTTGTAAATGGAATTGATTTCTTGGTTTGTGTTTCAGGAGACTTGCTATTTACCACCACTACTGGTCTTTATGTGGTGATTTTGCAACCTACAATTTTTCTCCATTTAATTTTACTTAATAGTTTGGGATAGAATCTTGGGGAATTCTGTGTATATGATCATGTCATTAGCACACACTAACAAATATCACTACATCTTCCCCAACATGAATGCAAATCATGATTCTGTCTCTGATGGCTGTAGAGAAGACTTGCAAAGGATGTTGAACATGTTTTGATAAAGTGGCTCTCCTGTGTTGTTACAGATTTTCGACCGAAAGCTTTTAGATAGTTCCCCTTTGGGATATGGTTTTCTGTTGGTTGCCAATGTGTGGCCTTTATTCTGTTGAGACATACTCTTTCTATACATAGGTCACTCAAAATTTTATGATAAACAAGTGTTAAATTTCATGCAATGTCATTTACATATCTATTGAGATGATGAGGTGGATTTGCTTTTATCTTTTTTGATATGATTTTATTTTATTTTTTATTATTAGTTACATTTTATTAACTCTATATCCCAGCTATATCCTGCTCCCTCATTCACTCCCAATCCCTCCCTCCTTCCCTCATCTCTTCCCTGCCCCTTTCCAAGTCCACTGATTGGGGAGGACCTCCTCCCCTTTCATCCGATCCTGTTTTATCAGGTATCTTCAGGACTGGCTGCAAAGTCTTTCTCTGTGGCCTAGCAGGACTGCTCCTCCCTTGGGGGGTGGGGAAGTCAAAGAGCCAGCCATTGAGTTCCTGTCAGAAATAGTCCCTGTTCTCCTTACTATGGGAAACCAATTGGTTACTAAGCTACCACGGGCTTCATCCGAGCAGAGGTTCTAGGTTATATCCATACATGGTCCTTGGCGGCGGAGTGTCAGTCTCAGAAAAGATCCCTGTGCCCAGATATATTTGGTCCTTGTGGAGCTCCTATCCTTTCCATGTCATACTAACTCCCCCTTCCTTCATATGATTCCCTGCACTCTGACGAAGATTTGGTTATGAGTCTTAGTATCTGCTTTGATACACTGCTAGGTAGAGTCTCTCAAAGGCCCTTTGTGGTAGGCTTCTGTCCTGTTACTTGTTTTCTCCTATGTCCAATGCACAATGGGACCTCATGAAACTTAAAAGCTTCTGTAAAGCAAAAGACACTGTCGTTAGAACAAAACAAGAGCCTACAGACTGGGAAAGAATCTTCACCAACCCTATATCTGACAGAGGGCTGATACCCAGAATATATAAAGAACTAAAGAAGTTAAAAAGCAATAAATCAAGTAATCCAATTAAAAAATGGGGTACAGGCTAAACAGAGAATTCTCTGTAGAGGAATATAGAATGGCAGAGAAACACTTATAGAGATGCTCAACATCCTTAGCCATCAGGGAGATGCAAATCAAACGACCCTGAGATTTCACCTTACACCCATCAAAATGGCTAAAATCAAAAACTCAAATGACAACACATGCTGGAGAGGTTGTGGAGAAAGGGGAACCCTCCTCCATTGCTGGTGGGAATGTAAACTGGTACAACCACTTTGGAAGTCAATCTGGTGCTTTCTCAGACAATAGGAATAGGAATAGTGTTTCCTCAAGACCCAGCTATAGCACTCTTAGGCATATACCCAAAATTTGCTCAAGTGGATTTGTTTTAAATTTGCTGATGTGTTACATCACATACTGAGCTACATATACTGAACCATCCAAACTGCACCTCAGTGAACATTCCTTTAAATGTGCTGTTGGACTTGGTTTCCTAGCATTTGGTGAGGATGCTCACAGTTTTTGTTTTTTTTTTTATCAGTGATGTTTAAGTTTTCTTCTTGCTGCATCTTAGATGTCATGTCAGAGAAAAGTTGGCTTTACAGGATCATTTGGCAACAACAAATTCCTTCCCTGCCAGTTTTGAATATTTTAATCATAATTTATGTCAAATATTGTTTTAATGTTTGGTGGAATTCATCAATAGAGACATCTTATGCTGGGCTTCTCCGACATGGGTGCTTTGTTACAGAGTTTTACTCCTTATATATTTTGTGTCTCTTCAGAGTTTTGTTTTGAAGAATCAGCCTTGATAGGAGTTTTCCATATCATCAAAGTGGTTGGCCCAAAGGTGGTCATTTGTAATGGGTACCATTTTAACATCTTTTCGCTCTTTTTCTTCATTGGTCTATGTATATTCAGTTTGTTCATTTCTTTCAAGAACCATGTTTGAACCATTGATGTTTCATCTATATTTTTATCTATTTTATTTTACTTCCAATATTCACTATTTCTTTTATTTTATTAATCTATTGTTTACTCTGGTTTTGTGATTTTTATTTATTTATTCTGATTTTTTTTAATTTAGCTGTATGCTGTGAATTCCAGGAATACTGATCAAACTCCATATACAAAGTCCTCACTGGGAGGGCTTGTGTGCAAAAGATTTTTCATCTTGTTTTCAGAATTTAACTGTACCTGTTAACTGAGACAGAGAATTCAGATTTCATAATTAAAAACTCAAAACTGAAAAAAAAAGAAAAAGGAAAAGCAGGTAGAAAGAAAAGAAGGCTGTGTGAAGCTAGAGGAAGAGCCAGGAAATAGTCTCCTACCAACCAAAGAGTTCAAGGATTCTAAAAGCTACAGAAACTAGAATCAACAAGAACCGGAAGAGGAAGAGAGCATTCTTCAAAGCTCCAGGATAGAGTACCACTGACAGGATGAAACACCGGATATCAGATCTCTAGCCTCAGAACCATGAAAGAATATATTTCTGTTTTAAGCCAACAAATCACAATAATTTATTATATCAGCTGTAGTAATGAGTGCAGTATATTTATGATGCAGAGCAAGGATTTTAACCTGTTTGAGCTTCAATTTCCTTCTCAATAAAATGGTAAAATAATATACCGCCACATAGGGTTATTGTGTTAATTAAATGAAATTATTTATATAAAAATATTTTGAGTGATAATTAACACTAAAGATTTATTATGTTTTCTAATCCGTAGGACGAAGTCTTTATAAAATGCATAGGGTACAAAGATATGATAAAAATGAAACAAGTGTTAATACTATGAGGAAAGATATTATAAGCCTAACAAAGAAGTAAAGAAAAAATTCAAAAATGTAAAACTTGAATAAAAAAATATACAGAAAGATGAGGTTTAGATTTAAATTTTGAAATAGTTTAGGGAAAACTATAATTCTCATTTTACTGGCCATCACATATGAAATGTTGCAGAACAGGTATAATTAACCTATCTGTTAAGGTTACTCATAGGTGGGGAAAATAATGCATATCTTATGACTTCTAAAATAGAATACGGCTAAATACTGGCCACTCTACTAGAGGACTCAATTTCTATTCCTAGTAGCCAAATGGCAGCTCACAACCATCCACAACATCATTTCCAAAGGATCTGACCCTGTCTTCTGTCCTCCATAAGCACCAAGCGCATACGTAAGGTAGCCAAATTGCCAACACACATAAAAACTAAAAAAATGATTTTAATTTTTTAATTAATAAGAAACCTAAGGGCTTCTATAATTATTAATAAAAATCAGAAGATGAACATATTCTGAACTAGAATTATGATAACTTCTAGATAAAATAGGTTGATGCAAACCACACCAAGGAAGTAGAACACTATGCACTATGCCTTTTTTGACAGGTGTTTTCTTTTCCTTATAACTTCTTCTTAAGATGCAGTTTCCCAAGCACTTCTGATCAACAGCTGCTGTACATTTCTTCAGTTTGTGTTAGAACAAAGCAAATTTAAATTCCTATTGAATATCCCCATGGGAGACCTAATTCTAGTCTCAGCTCCTTCATCAATAGCTCTGCAGTTGTGATCTTTATTATGCAAATTATCATTTCAAAGTGAGGACTTCCTAATCTGGAATGTGGAAAAATAATGAGTCGTATTATTGTTTTAAAAGTACTTTGATGATTTCTTTGACAATTGTCAAACATATAAATATAGACTTTAAAAACCGTTTAAGTTAGTTCCGAGGACTGATTGGGCCCTCATGTTTTAGGCACTCGCTTATATATACTCTAACAGGAAGTTATCTGTTACTTTGCTCATTAAATGAATTTCAGAGATGACCTAAAGCTAAGATGGTTAATTAATATTATGACATTATATTCTTAATATTTCATAAATTTAGAATATGAGATGACACAAATGTCATGAGATGAAATGTCATGGTGACAAACTTAGCTACACAGTTTTAAAAATACAAATGAAATATAAGAAGCATTTATATTAGATTAGTTCATCTCAAAAAAGCTTGGCACTGGGTTGTCAAGGAGTTGTAATGGTGCCAAGAAGGAACAGAGACTAATTGAAAAAAATACATAAAGGATAAACTAACCATAATCTATGTAAGAAATCTCTCCTTTCTTAGTCTCAGTTTCTTTACCATAAATTATGTATGATCATGGCACTTACTGCATAAGACTATAAGAAGGAGCAAACTTGAAAAGCACTTAGAATACTTCTGACACAGGAGCAGCACCAGGAGCAGATGCTTGTCTGATAAACACTTACCTGGGCCATTAGAGTGTGATGGGGTAGAAGGCTCAGTCAGTAACTTTTCTAGCCAGTTACTGTACCCATCCATTCTTTTCTTGCCCAATTTAGCCAGTTTTTTATTCTTATCTCTAATTAATCATATTTTATGTAGCTAACTATTATAACAAAATAGTTATAAAAGTGTGGATTGGAGTTATTCACAGAAGCAGTAAGCATATAAAGCAAATGTAATTATAGAACAGAAGAAACACAAACATTTGGGGAAAATGTAGAATAACTTTTAGGTTTTGCATTCCGTAAGTCCATAAAAACCACACTTTAAAGCCTATATATGTAGATACTAAAAAAGGAAGATTTGAAAGGAACAGTACAGCAAATCTGAGAATATTTGCTTCAAGTTTTGAAAGGCCTGCAGGCAGTTGCTTTTCATGACAGCCGCAGCTCTGATAAATTATTTTATTTAACACTACTGATTTTGAGTCCTCAAGTCTTAAAAAAGGTCAAGCCAGGTCTTGAGCTACATTGTGAAGCCAATCACGCTGGACTGACCATCTTAACGTTTAATTGCTTTCTACCAGAGTAATAAGTGCAATCACAAGGCCCTTTTCAATGGAGCTGTTCTCAGAATAATCTAGCCCCATTATGGAAACATAGCAATGGTCCCCTTTGGAGTTCTCAAGTATGTCTCCAATTTTCTCTATTATGGAAGCAGTTAATGGCTTACATTCTGTTTCTATATGACATGAATGCTAACCACAAAGGTCTGCAAAATAAATTACTAAATTGGAATCGAGTGGCTTTGTTGGAAGCATTCTTAATCATGACAGAAAATGAAATGGCTTCTTATTTTCTTCAACTTTCTCCCCATACTTATATTTCATTTTTTGGTTATAAAATAACATGTTGCTATACATGCTCAAGAATAGATTCCCTAGAACAGTGTATACACACTGAAGGTAAGCTGTTCTCTTTAAATCATTATCAAATATTATAAAAACTTTAATGTGAGACTGATCTATTATCTATACAAAACATTTACAAATGTTGATTCCAAACTATAATAGTTGTTAGTATTTTCTATAATTAATATTTATATGAGCACATCATTTCTTTTTCTTCCATTAATTTATTAATTTAATCAATTTACAGCCTGATCCCAGCCCTCATCCTCTTCCCCTCTTATTTCCCATCCATAACTCCGTGCCTTCCTTCTCCCTTTCCCTTCTAAGGGGAGGCACCCATGGGTACCAACCCACCCTGGCACATCAAGTTGCGGCAGAACTAAGAGCATCATCTCCCACTGAGGCCAGAAAAGGGAACCCAGCTATTTGAAAGAGATTCAAAGGCAGGCAGCAGAGTCAGAGACAAACCCCTCCAATTGTTAGGTCACCCACATGTTGACCAGGCTGTACATTGCTACATATGTGTAGGAGGTCTAGGCCCAGCCTGTGTATGTTCTTTGGTTGTTGCTTCAGTCTCTGTAAGCTCACCTGGGCCCAGGTTAGTTTACTGTGTAGGACTTCTTATGGTGTCCTTGACCTCTGTGGCTCCTCAACATTTCCTCCCTGAGCTCTGCCTGTGGTTTGACTGTAGGTCTCTGCATCTGTTTCTATCTGCTTCTGAATGAAGTCTCTCAGAGGATAGTTATGCTAGGCTCTTGTCTGCTCCTGTCTGCAAGCACAGCAGAGTATCATTCATAGTGTCAGGGGCTGGCTCTCTCTCCTGTGAGGTGGGTCTCAGGTTGGGCCAGTTATTGGTTGGCCATCCCCTCAATCTCTGCTCCATCTTTATCACTACACTTCTTGTAGTGGGACAAATTTTGCATCGAAGGTTTTATGGGGGTGGAGGTGTTGTCCTCCTCCCTCCCCTGGAAATCCCACCTGCCTATAGGAGGTGACAACTTCAGGCTCCATTAACCCCTCTACTTATGTTCCTGAGGCCCAGCAGGACTCCCCAGAAAGGTGATTGATGGGAGTCAGGGAATAGAATGCAGCTCACTTGTGCTGCCACATCATTTCAACGTCTCTGCTTAGGTTACAAGCTTATTGGTTATTTATGTTTTGGTGAGATAGGATCCGAACACCTATAAGAGAACCACAGACTGAATTTTCAGTAACTCTGTCAGAGTAATTAATCTCTATAGAATTTGCATAATCTTGGGAAAATTTCTCTACTCACTTTGTCACTCTCATCTGTCTAAGATTATTTTTATCTTAGTCTGGGTCAACCTGTGTCAGCCTGAACAAGAGCAGTCAGCTCTCATCAAACATGTGGCTGATCCCTTGTGGTTGGACCAAGTTTTCTCTTTGAGTTATCATTGTCTTCATGTTTTCAGAGTGCCATTAGAAAAAGCAATGGCAAAGACCTGGAGATGACAGGAGCTCCACACGGAGCTCAGAGGTCTTTTCTGAGACTTCAGAAAAGCCTAGAGATCTTTTCTGAGATTGATACTTCAACCAAGGACCATACATGGAGATAACCTAGAACCCCTGCACAGATGTAGACCATGACAGCTCAGTCTCCAAATGTTGTACTTAGTAAGGGGAACAGGGACTTTCTCTGACATGAAATCAGTAGCTGGCTCTTTGATCACCTTCCCCTGAGTAGGGAGGGCAGCTTTAACAGGCCACAGAGGAAGATAATGCAGCCAGTCCTGATGAGACCTGATAGATTAGGGTCAGATGGAAGGGGAGGAGGGCCTCCCCTATCAGTGGACTGGAGGAGGAGCATGGAAAGAGAAGAGGAAGGAAGGATGGGATTTGAAGGGGAGGAAGGAGGGGGCCACAGCTGGAATACAAGGTGAATAAACTGTAATAAATAAAAAATAAAACGAAAAAATAAATTAGAAAAAAATAGCAATGACTGGGTCCAACTGCTTTAATTTCATTTTATATTTGTTGGTCAGCTCAGGAGAAGTTGGTGTTTTCAAAATACAAAACATTTTGCTGCCTTTCCAGAGAGAAAATGGGAGTTGAGGCTTTTCAAATGTTATCTCCATGTCTACCTGGAACAAATTGCCGTATCATTTCTTTCCTGGACAGCAATGATACCACCAGCCCATCACACCCCCAACACTGATAATATAAAAGTCAGGGATATCCTCTTGGAGATGTTAGGATGTGGTTATACAAACCAAACTCTACCCTCCTCTGTAAGAGTATAGTAGCTGAGTGTCATTTGTTTCATGCACAGGAATCATGGTGAATGAGTGCCCCAAATATACTGATGAGCTATAATGAGTAATTTTGCTGCTACTGGAAGTGGTGAGGGCTACAGGGACAACTAACTTAGCCCCATGGGATCACACAGAGATGGAAGCACCAACCAAAGAACATGCATGGCCTGGACCTAGGACCCTTACATATAAGTAGCAGATATGCGACTTGTTCTTCTTGTGGGTCCCCTAACGATAGGAGTGGGGCTGCCTCTGACTCTGTTGCTGCCTTTGGATACCTTTTCCATAGCTGGGTTCTCTTCTCTGGCCTCAGTAAGAAAGGATGCACTTAGCCCTACTGTGAAGTGACGTGCCAGGGTGGGTTGGTACTCCATGAGGCCCTCCCCTTCTCTGATAAGAAAGAAATAGGAGAATTGGAGGAGGGCGATGGAGAAACTGAGAGGAGAGGAGAGAGGAGACTGGGATCAGGCTGCATAGTGATCTATTAAATAACCAAACAAAAAAAAGAGAAATAAACATAACCTAGCAAATATGTATATTCTGAATAAAGATTCCTTGAGTGGGTTATTTTGAGTTAATGCACTAACAAGAGAAGCTCTGAAGAGACAGTCTTTTAGAAGAGAAATGTCTTCCCAGCAAGGAAATCCTCCTCTGCTCCTGTGATTCCCAAAAGGTGAAGGAGAGAATGGATGATGAATTCTCTCTAGACTTATATCAATGGAAAAAGTGTATGTATGACTTTTCATAACACAGTCTGTGATTCTGGCTATGCTTCTGTTGTCTGTCTTCTCCTAAGCAGTCTAAACTATCCTTCCTTTGTTTCAGATAAAATGGAAGAGGATTGAAGTCATTGGCACAGGAGACAATTCGTTGAACAGAACACCAACATCTCAGGTTCTAAGCTCAACAATTAATAAATTGGACCTCTTCTGTAAGGCAAAGGACAGTGTTAATAGAAAAAAAAAACAACAGTCTACAGAGTGGGAAAAGATCTTCACCAGTCCTACATCTGACGAGGACTAATATCAAAAATATATGATGTACTGAAGAAATCAAACACCAATAAACAAAATAACCCAATTAAAAATGGGGCACAGAATTAAACAGAGAATTCTCAACAGAGGAATCTCTAATGGCCAAGAAACACTTAAAGAAATGCTTATTAGTCATCAGGCAAAGGCAAATCAAAGGACTCTGAGATTCAATCTCACACCAAGTCAAAATAGTCTAAGATCAAAATCTCAAGTGCCAGTACATGCTGGAGAAGATGTGGAGAAAGGGGAACACTCCTTCATTGTTGGTGGGAATGTAAACTTGTACAACCACTTTGGGAAGTAATTTGGTGCTTTCTCAGTAAGGGAAGCATGGGCTGCATTAGCCACGGACTCACTTGCCAGCTTTTTATCACTTCCCCCTGGTGGGACTCCCTTTCCAGGCCATAGGAGAAGTGGACATGCTCAGTTCTGATGCAACTTGATGAGCTGGGGGGAATAGAAAAGAGAGCTCCCCTTTTCTAAGGAAAAGATGAAGGGAGGATGGCTCTGGGAAAGGAGAAGAGATGGTGCTACAACTAGGATGTAAAGTGAAATTTTTTTCTCTTTTTTATTTAATTTTATTTTTTTCTTATCAGTTACATTTTATTAACTCTGTATCCCAGCCGTGTCCTGATCCCTCATTCCCTCCCAGTCCCTCCCTCCCTCCCTCATCTCCACCATGCCCCTTTCCAAGTCCACTGATGGGGGGGACCTCCTCCCCATTCATCTGATCCTATTTTATCAGGTATCTTCAGGACTGGCTGCAAAGCCCTCCTCTGTGGCCTAACAGGACTGCTCCTCCCTTGAGGGTGGGGAGGCCAAAGAGCCAGTCATTGAGTTCCTGTTAGAAATAGTCCTTGTTCCCCTCACTTTGGGAAACCAATTGGTTACTGAGCTACCACAGGCTACATCTGAGCGGAGGTTCTAGGTTATATCCTTACATGGTCCTTTGTTGAATGTCAGTCTCAGAAAAGACCCTGTGCCCAGATATATTTGGTCCTTGTGGAGATCCTATCCTTTCCCCATCAGAGTAACTCCCCTTCTGTGAATTTTTAAAAGAATAAAGAAAACACTTGAAAGTTAAAAAAAAAAAAATAGAAAGTTACTCTGGAGAGCCAGAACCCTTAGAGACCTTGTCTAGAGATTTCCTCATTTCTCTAGGTGACGTCCACGAGCATAAGGAACATACATGGTACAAACCTTTATTTCTATTTCTTTTTCTTTTCTTAATCTATGTCTCATTACAGCAAAGCCCAGCCAAGACTTTGTCAAGTATAGAGGAAATATTCTTTTACTTCCTTAAGCTAAGTAATGCTATACTACAAATTTTAGGTGAGGTCTACTGAACTTAGTCTTCTTAAGGGAAAGAAACTTATGTAAATTTATTTATCACTGGTATGTTTTCTTCTCTGTAAAAGCAATGTGGAAAGAATAATCATAGATCTGATGGGGATGAAATATCAGCATTAATAGCTTAATGTCATAATTTTCACCAAAAAAGTACATAAGAATAATTATGGTTCTGTTGATCTATGAATAAAGGAAATGATCATTCCTAAGATTAATCACTGAGTGATAAACACTCAACAAACTTTAAATCTTGCCTCATTATATCTACAAAATGTATAACAGACAAATTGAGAACAGCATGACATAAGTTGTCTAGAAGTGGATGAGTAGGGTTCTGGTTCTTCCAGAGTCAGGGTAGCAAAGACTAATTTTGCTTCTGCATAAGTCATTCTTTTTCCAGTTTTACACCACCAGCTATAGAAATTTGTCATTCATGAAGGTCTTCATCAATCTCTTTTAACATAGCATCTAGCTTTTCCCCTTGCATTATAAAGTCTAAGAGGCTTATCTTGCATCATATTTTTAAAAGCCTTAAAAGAATGGATTAATTGTTTTATGTCTCTGAACATAGTTGCCTTGAGTAATAAAATCATTTTATGGAAAATTCTAGTAGAAAAAAGAAGCTTTATTGCATAAATATTAAACAAAGCACTCTTCACTTACTACTAGATAAGCAAGAGAGTGGTCATTAGAATAAATGGTGAACTTACTTAGATTTACATAATAATGCATGGAATTAACCACATTTAATGTTATTAGAGAATAACCAATCTTTCTCATCATAATCATCTTGATCTACTTCTGCCCTTCAGAAATTTTAATTCATCTAACTTAAAATGTGTTCAACAAAGGCACTTCACAATATTAGTGCAATTTGCATCAAATGCACTAGAGAAAATTACCTAATACAAT
Source organism: Meriones unguiculatus (assembly GCF_030254825.1). Taxonomy (NCBI): domain Eukaryota; kingdom Metazoa; phylum Chordata; class Mammalia; order Rodentia; family Muridae; genus Meriones; species Meriones unguiculatus. Next base: position 66,875,571 of record NC_083358.1, read on the forward strand.
TTTCTAAGCCATTTAGTATCATGAACTTGGCACTAAAAGGAGAAAATTGCATTTTATGATTTGCAGGCTGCTGCAAACATCATACACCTGAATTCACACAATCTGCATATTTTATATGGTTCTCTCAATGAAAAACCAAGTCTTTAACAAGCCAGAACACTGACTTAAATGCTTTACTACATTACACTGAAACAGAAGATAAGGCATCCAGCTCAATTTGAGAAACAAATGGTTTAACTATAAAAACACTATAATCATTTCTCTCCTGTTTTCACAATAATATTATGTCTTTCCTTATCTCTACAGTCGTTTTTATAATACTGAATTAATAAAAATAACAGAGACTTAAATTATGTATGTAGTTATGTTATTAAATCCAAACTCCTTTGAATTAAAGACTATGAAGTAACAGAGTCAAAAAAAGATATGCTTTATCTATGATTTAGTTTAGAGATTCCATCACCCATTCTCTTCACATAGAGAGAGTCACAGGAACAAAGGTGAGTTTGTCTTTAGTATATATGTTTCTCTTATATAGTGCTTTTTCTTGCTTTACTTATTTATACCAGTATAAAATTAAATAAACCAGTGTAGTTACTCATCAGAAATTAAACTTGTAAATTAAGTTTCTTGATGTGTAACAAGAAACAATATTAAGTAACATGATGTTTCTTAAGGGACATCCGTTAAATAAGTCAAGGATTTGCTGCTGTGTCTGCACCACAATTCCTTTTTCTTTTTAAATGAGAATGGTAGAGTGCCAAGCATTTCTCATTTTTATCACAACATGGCATAGAGCAACATGGACTCCACATGCTTTAATGATGGCTACTCTGAGATCCTTCCAGTGCCATGCTACTAAAAACTTTGAAGGGTGACATTTCAACTCAGATGGCCCCAAACTGATTCATCCTACCAAAGAAAATAGAATGTGAAACATCTCTTAACCTCAGTGCCATAAAGAGAAATATGATGGCAGAAAAGACACAGGGAAGACACAGATTTTTTTTTTTTTTTAAGCAATAGTAGTTGCTGTGGGCTGAGCAAACAGACAAAAGTCATCCCTGGGGTTAACAATGAATGCGGGAGGTAACCATCTTGCAGGTCATGTTGGAGCAAAGGAAGCTAACTCTACAGACACCAATATATAAAGACTGTACTTAGAGTGACCTTTGAGCAATTGCCTTAGCAGAAGTGGAGACTCTTACCAAAAGAACAGGATCTTCACAGAGATATCAACACCAAAGAATAAAGACAGGAAATGAGATAAAAATTAGGTACACAAATTAAAGCAGAACACAAATTATCTTACACCAAACTACTTTTGTTGCTTTTTCTTTTAATGAGGAGAGATTTTAATTTTGTATCAGAACTCTATAGTGTATCTATTAGAATATATTCTGTTCCACATAAATACATATATTGTTTACATATATATGCATATATGTATGTACATACATCAGACCATGTCAGACCATATTATAAACTCCACACAATGTAATGCTACAGTGCCATTCTACAATGTAGCTTCAGGCGTTTTTTAATGACTATGTATGATCCATTAGTGATAAATGTGATAATTAACATGATATTGGAAAAAATAGCACTCAAAGTTTTATGGATCTTTTACATCCTGTAGTCCACATCCCACACTGGAGAGAGCACAGTTAAACCTCCATGATACACAGCTTTCTAATATGGGCTCAGTGGTCACCAACTGTTCACTTTCAGCACCTGTACTGGAAGGGGAATGATTCTACTCTGCTGTAATGAAGCGAAGGATGACTCTGACTTCCTAGCATATGTTACAAAGTGTGTGACTTCCACCTTGATTACACTACATCTGACTCTTATTCACTTCTCCTAAGGGAAGCTGGCTGTCTTGTATGCTGCTTCCATATAGGAAAAAAACATATGGGAAAAAAAAATTCCCGAGGCCAAACTTCAAGCCAGCCAGCAGAGAGAAATAGAGAACACAGTTCAAATTTCATGGGAAGAAGTGAAGTCCTGCCAACAGGAAATGATATGCTACCCAATCAAAGCTCAGTCTGAGCTCAGACTACGAGACGCCTGGACCTCACCTGTGCAGGCCACTCTGTGTCAAAGAACCAGGCTAAGGTGCACACATATTTTTCAACCAAAGACACTGTTAGATACCAAATGTGGCTAGAAGACACTGAAGGCCTGAGTAAACTATTATCAGTGATTGTCAAAGTACACGATCTCACTGTTTTAAAGTCTTCTCTTACTTGGGGTTATTTACCTCAAATTGTGGCACATAATCACTAAAAACTAAGCAAATTCCTGAACAGGTAAAATGTGTCTTTATGGTTATGTGTAAAAGTAAATGTTAATATTAATGAGAAGCAAACAGCAGTGTTGGCTTAGAGTTTTCACCAAACATACTTTATTTAGGGTTCTTAAGCACTTTTACCCTCCTTCCAAACTCTGGCAACCTCAGGTAGGCGATTAGTAGGGCTGTAGCCCTCTTTTATCTACTTCCTGCTGATTAGGATCAATGGGTCTTTAAGGGATTACCAGACTCAGTAGTCAGGATACCAACAGTCCAGTCCAAAGGCCAACACCAAGGAGCAACATAAATAAAGTCAGCAAAAGCCTCAAGACTCAGTTTGATTGCCCAGAGAAGCTCGCTGAAATGTTTCTCTCTGCATAGACAAGTGTCGAAGCATGGAGAGCATTGATCTAAAAAGCAATGTCTCACTCTGCGTGGGCCTCTATATATGTCCTTTCCTCAGAGTCCACCCACAGATGCTCTCAGCTGGCCATCGTCACACCCCTCACATGAGAGAGCAAAACACCACGTGCCCTCTCACAAGCCAACTTACAGCAAAAGATCATGTGCCCAGCTTGTAGCAAAACATCACATGATCAAACTGAGTCCATAAACTTCCACTTCACAGCAGGGCTCCATAGAAGCTAGATGTTTACTGTAAATTCTGTATCAAATTATCAGTAATTAAATATTACTACAGACTAATAATCACAAGTAATAAGGTATGTAAATGAAACAAATTGACATAAATGATAAAATCTACTATAATTTCAATAAAAACTTAGTTGTGTGTTTAAAGAATATAATCAATAGTTTATTTTTCAAACCTTCTACAGCTGTAAGAAATAAACACTTTGATCTTCACAAATTCCCAGATAATAAAAAATGCACCCTTACATTTACATTTCTTTTTTGGTAGCCACAAGAGTACTTTCCTATACCAAAGACGCTAGAATGTAAGGGTAAAGGCTCCAGGCAGGCTCCCGCTTTACTTCTCTATGTGCAGTGAACTTTGTGGATGTTGTCCTTGGCAGTGGGACCCCAGAGTCTGGTTGGAGAGAAGAACGCATTATCTTCGCAAAAGCCTGGGTTGTTTGGGATTTTCCATGGGATCCTTTTGCACAACAACTCAAATGAATGCAACTGAGTCCTGCTACTGGAAGTCTCATTTAGTGAGAAAAAGTGGCCAGTCAAGGCTTCCTATCTCCCATTATTAGGAAACCGTATTAGGATCACCTCCATGTATTTTAATAAGATTTCACTTCACTAAGTTTCCTACTGTCTCTCAAATGCCCCCAATTATAGATCTCTCCCCTCATTCTCCATTTTTACTCTATTTCCCCTCCACCTCCCCAGGTGATCCCACAACCCTTGTTACCTGCCCTCAGTCCACCCATAAAACCTTTTCTATTTTCCCCTCTTAGGGAGATCTATGCATCCTGGTGGCCCTTCCTCTATACTTAACCTCTCTAGTTCTATAGATTGTAGCTTGGTTATCATTTACATGATGGCTAATAATCATTTATAAGGGAATACATACCATAATTATCTTTCTGGGTCTGGGTGACTTCACTTAGGATGATTTTTTTTCTAGTTCCACCCATTTGCATACAAAATTCATAATGTAATTTTTTGAACAGCTGAGTAATACTCCATTGTATAAATGTATACTATATTTTCTTTATCCATTCTTCTGTTTTAGGGAAAGATTGTCTCCATCTAGTTTATTATAAGTTTTGACAATTATGAATAGAGTAGCAATGAACATGGTTAAGCAAGTGTTTCTGCATTAGAAGGAAGCATCACTTGGGCATATGCCCAAGCATGGTATAGCTGGATCTTGAAGTAGAGATATCCCCAACTTTCTGAGGAACTGCTATATCAATTTCAATAGAATCTGTACAACTTTGCACTCCAATCAGCAATGGATTATTTTGTCCTTATTCCACAGCCTGAACACCATGAAATGTCACTAATCAATCTTAGTCATTTTGACAGGTATAAGACAAAATTTGAAAGTAGATTTGATTTGCATTTTCTTGATGGCTAAGAATGTTGAACATATCTTTAAGTGTTTTTCAGTCATTTGGGATTCTTCTATTAAAAAATTTCTGTTTAAATGTGTACCCCATTTTTAATGGTATTATTTGGTGTTTTGAGATCTAGTTTCTTGAATATATATATATTAGTCATAATATATATTTATATTATATATATATATATATCAGGATATGGAGTGGGTAAAAATATTTTCTTATCTTGTAGGCTGCTGCTTGTCCAACTGATGGTGTCCTTTGCCTTAGAATCATTTATTAATTGATGCACTTAGTGCCTGAGCTATCAGCATTCTGTTCAGAAAGTTGTCACCTCTACCAATACATTCAAGGCTACTCCCTACTTTCTTTTCTATCAGGTTCAGTGTATATGGTTTTATGTTGGTGTCTTTGATCTACTTGGACTTGAGTTTTGTCTGGGGTGATAAATCTGTATCTAGTTGCATTTTTCTACATGCAGCCATCCAGTTTGACCAACACTATTTGTTGAATATGCTGGGTTTTTTCTAGTGTATATTTCAGGCTTGTTTCTCAAAACTCAGATATCTATATGTATGTAGGCCCATGTGTGTGTTTTCAGTTCTGTTCTATTGATCAATATGTCTGTTTTTATGCCAATATCATCTGTTTTTTTAATATTATAGATCTGTAGTACAACTTGAAATCTTACAAACTCAAGGAAACTGAACAATTCTCTACTGAATAAAAAAGTAGGCCAAGACAGAAATAAGGAAATTTATAACTTTCTAGAATTCAATGAAAATGAACACATAGCATACCCAAAATTATTGGACACAATGAAAGTTGTTGTCAGAGAAAAGTTTGTATAACTAAGTGCCAATTTTAAAAACTGCAGAGATAGCATACTAGCAACTTAATAGCTTAGTTGAAAACTCCAGAATAATAAGGGGTAATCACATCCAAGAGGAAATATGAGAGCTGAAATCAGTAAAAATTAAGAGAAAAATACAAAGAATCAATGAAACAAAGAATTGGTTCTTCAAGAAATCAACAAGATAGACAAATCCTTATAGAAAGAGAAAATATCCAAATTAATAAAATAATAAAAGAGAACATAACAAGAGAAAACATAGAAACAACACCAAGAAAATCCAGGGAATCCAAAGAACATACTTTAACAGGATCAGATGAATAGGGAGGAGGTCCCTCCCTATCAGTGGACTTGGAAAGGGGCACGGTGGAGATGAGGGAGGGAGGGAGGGACTGGGAGGGAATGAGGGATCGGGACAGGGCTGGGATACAGAGTTAATAAAATGTAACTGATAAAAAAATAAAAAATAAAAAAGAAAGTAAATATCTAGAAATAATTCATATGCCCTATTAAAATGTCGCTGATTAGTTAAAAAAAAAAACCAAACCAAAACAAAACAAAAAACTTGTATTCTACCAAATTGGAAAAACAAAATAAAAAAGGTTAATTTTCTCAACAGGTATCACTTACCAAAGTTAAATCATGATTAAATAAGTAATTTAAATAGACATAAAACCCCTAGTGAAATAGAAGCGGTCATTAAAAGTTTCCCAACCAAAACCAAAAACAAAAACAAAAACAAAAATCCCTTGAGAATATCCAACACCCCTTCATGGAAAAAATCTTGAGTATGAACACAAGGAACACACCTCAAGACAATAAAAGCAATTTACAGTAAGCCTATAGTCAACATCAAATTAAATGGAGAGAAACTCAATACATTTCTACTAAAATCAGGTACATGACAGGGTTGTCAGCTCTTACTATGCAATATGTTACCTGGAGTCCTATCCAGATCAATAAGATAAATGGAGGAGTTCAAGGGATACAAATTTCAAAGGAAGTCAAAGTATCTTTATTTAGATGACATGATAGTATACAGCAAAATAAGCAACCCCAAAATTTCCACTAGGAAACTACAACAGCTGATAAGCATGTTCAGCAAGTGGCTGTAATCAAAATTAACTGAAAAAAAAATCAGTAGTCTTCCTTTATACCAAGTGATGGGAATAAAATTAGGAAAACAACACCCTTCACAATAGCCACAAACAATATGAAGTATCTTACTGCAATTTTAACAGAGCACATGAAAGAGCTGCATGACAAGAACATCAAGTCTTTGACAAAAGAAATTGAAGAAGGTATCAGATAATGGAAATATGTCCCATGCTCATTGATTGAGGATTAACATAGTAAAAATGACCATCCTACCAAAAGCAACCTACAGATTTAATGCAATTCTTATCAAAATTCCTACACAATTCTTTTTATTTTGAATTTGTATAATTTTAGTATAATTTTTAAAATATCGTGGTACATTACAGAAATATAATAATAAATAGTAGTTCATCCATATCCTACACAATTCTTTACAAATCTTGAAAGGACAATTCTCAACTTCATATGGAAACCCAAAAACCCAGAATGGCTTAATCACTTCGGAAAAACAAAAGGCCTCAGCATTCCAACTTTGTTTCCAAGTACACCACAGTAAGATTTATAGACATTCAACTCATGCTTGACATTCAAAAATGCAATGTGTAAATAAAATAATTATTCTGGATGTACTACCACACGATTAAACAACAACTTTATGAGAATTTGACCATCTTATGTCTAAGCAGACACTGTGTCTCTCAAATGTATGCAGGCATCAAAATAGTGTTACATGTCAAGAGTTTATCACCAATTACAAATTTCCAATCAGTGAGTAAACAGATAGAATGAAAGTAAATGTGGGTTGATAGCATACTTACAAGTGTTATCGTTTTGCAGTGACTATCTAATTCACTAGAGTATCATACAATATAGTGAAAATGTAGTCAAAGAACAGCATCAAATGTAGCCATTTTCTAATCTACAATGTAAGAATTACTCTGCTCTTTAGCAGCAAACAAAAGGAAGACGATGCTGGTTTTTTTTAGTCTACAATGAAGTCTTAAAACAGCTTTATCAGTTATTTTATTGGCACCCTATCAAAATTACCGGATTACACAAGTATATGATTTATAACCTTATAATAATCACCACTATAGAACAAATAATATGAATTATCCGATAGATCACTAGGTCAGTAAAAATATTTATAGCTTAAGAAAATTAACATAATTTCCATGCAGATCAGCTTGACTACTTTAAAAAGATCAATCTTTGATGGTCTGCTTCATGAACATTTAGAGGCTGTGATGACAATCTAAGTGTGTGCGTGTGTGTATGCAATACATAGAAATTTCTTCATTGAAATTACTTTTAATTCCTAATCAACAATAAATGTTTCAGTTTCTAGAGAACTACAAGACATTTCTGAGGGCAAGTGAGTCTATGAATGTAATTCTATATGATAGTAGGTAAATATTTAAATGGAAAGCAATAATAATTTCATGGGGATTGAATCATTAAATCCTTGTCCTCACTAATTCTTCAGATGTATTGATGGAAGTTCTAACTCATTAAGTGCAATACATTTAAAATTTCATGAATATAAAATTATTTCAAATAAGCATTAAATCTCATTTTCACTTTTATATTCTGAAAATACTCCTTCCTAATCATGTATCTATTAGTAAATATGTCAGAATTAGAAAAAAAAAGTTTTGATAAAAACTTTATTATATTCCTTATTTGATTCATTTTGGGTATGATGATCACTGATATTTTTTTATCCTTCACAGCTGTGGTGTACACTAGCCATGAATGGCTGCTTAAGTTTTAATTAATTAAAATTAAACACAATTAAAGCTTCATTTCTTTCGTTGGCCTAATCACACATTAGTTGCTCACTTGGCAAGTTAAATGGAATGCTTCCATTACCTCAGAATGCTCTTTTGAGCATTGCTGCTCTACATGTGGCAGAGTGACAAGATTATGAGCCTGGACAATTGTCTAAGCCTGAATCTTAGGTGTGTCTGAGAGTCTAGGGCTTCAGAACTGCAGGCAAATGATGGTTACTGGGAGAGGTAGAGTCTTCTGTCCTTCTGATAGGTTAGGAAATCCCAAGGGTTTCACTCGAAAAACACATGGGCAAGACTGAATGATTTTGTCAGGTTGTATTTATAAATTTATGTGTGTGTTTGTGTGTGTGTGTGTGTGTGTGAGAGAGAGAGAGAGAGAGAGAGAGAGAGAGAGAGAGAGAGAGAGAGAGAATTATAATTCAAAATGGGAAACCATGAATTTGAAGAGAAGGACATACAGGAATTGGAGGGATGGGTAGGGAGGACTGATGTATGTACAATATTCATATAAGAAATTCTCAAACACTGCTAATGATTATTAGAAGGAACTGTGAGTTTTCCCTGTGTGTCTGGCTTTTAGTAAACAATGGTACCCATTAACAAAGATTCTGAGAATTTTTAGAGCTTCAACAACATTTAAATTTATAGAACAATTAAAAACAAAAAGAAACTTTTGTTTGGCCTGATTTGAAAACTATAAACTATGAAAAATTTTAAAGCACACCAGTATTAAACTAATTTAAACTTTACTAATATATATTATAGAGAAACATTAAATCAAGACTCAATTCATTTTCTAAAGTAATTTGTGACTATTGTTTATAAAATCTAAATATACAGCAACTTGTAAGAAAACTTCTAATGTAACCCTGTTGTTTTCTAAATTTCATCTCGCTGATTATTACAGAATCACGTGCAAAGACAAGTGTGGAAAGATGATTATATGCCCTTAAACTACATCCTTGAAGTGCTTTAAAACTATCGCTGGTTTCCAGCAGAAAATGAGAATGTTTTATAGAATATCAAGCACAGCTAAAGCTCCAGCATACTGCATTTATTTTGGCTGACCTGATGGGAAAAATTTCACGGTATCTCACAGAAGGGTCATAAGCTCATGTCCCTGTCACTATCAGCCCTAGGAAGCTTACATGCTTCTAAAATTAGAATATAAGTGTTTTATTTAGTCTATTGCCAGTTCATAATTATTACTTGTTTTTATTGTTTGATTCCTTTCTGTTTTAGAACTTTCAAGAAGTTTCTTTTTGCTTAAGTTCTACTAAAACAGGGTCAGATGAATGGGGAGGAGGTCCTCCCCTATCAGTGGACTTGGAAAGGGGCAGGGTGGAGATGAGGGAGGGAGGGTGGGATTGGGAGGGAATAAGGGAGCGGGATACAATGTAATATTGTATTACATTGTTAATAAAATGTAACTAATAAGAAAAAATAAAAATTAAAAAAAATTCAATATATAGAGAACAAAAAAAAGTTCTACAAAGGGATACATTCTGCATTAATTCCTAGGATCATAACATTCCTCTAATAATAATAATATTCCATCCACACTTCTACTTTGGTTTGTGTGTGTTTCTTTTATAACTTCTGAGCATGACAGGAAAGCTCTCTGCATATCTAGGGACATTCCATAGTTCCATCTGTTGTAAAATGACTGAAACCCAGACTCTATAAGTAACACCTTGCTACATGTTTTTCTATGTCACGAACAACCAAGGATGGTAGAGGACATGTACATCAAAATTAAGGTTGAATCAGTTTAAAAGATGGATTAAAGAATAAATTTAGTAAGCATATAATTCTTCAAAAAAAAACCCAGGTATGACACAAACATTTTAAAATAATCTCAAAGTACATTATAGTAACTAAAAACAAAGTTGAAGCAACCCATCAATAATCAGAAAATATTATGTTGCTGTGATAATAAACGCTTATTTGGCTATTACACCTAGAGCATCTCTAGAATGTGGTAATCATATTAACTTTTTCCTTTGTCATTAATTTATGTTTTCTTTTTTATTATTTAAAACATTTTAATATATTCTGGTCGCATTTCCTTTACCCTAAATATTCACAGATTTTCCCTGCCTCTCTATGCATTCAACTGTTCTTTCTCTACCTCTCTAAGAATAGATTAAAAAAAATTAAATAAAAGACAAAAATCATAACAAACAAATGAACAAGATGACAAAATCTCCAAAATAAAACAAACAGCACACACTCAAACAAACATGGAGTCAATTCTGTGTTGGATCAACTATTTCTGATCATGAGGCTTGCTCCATAATGTAGTTGATATACCCAGTATCACTCTATTAGGGAAAAATGGTGCTCCTATTTATAGCAAGTATCAAATGCAAATAGCTTCTTGGTTAGGAGTGGGACCCTGTATCTGATCTCCTTCTTCATGCTGGAATATTTTTCAGGTAGGACCAGTGCAGGTGTTATGCATGATGTCACACATTCTGTAAATTCATATATGTGTCAGTTATGTTGGGTCTGGAAAACATTGTATCTTTGAAGTCATCCATCACTCCTGGTTCTTACAATCTTTCTACCTTTTCTTCTGCAAAAAAAGTCCTGAACATTGATGGGATGCTTTATATAGACAAACCAACTAGGGCTAAGTATTCCAAATACTCTCACTCTGCACATTGTCTAGTTTTGGGTATCTGTGTTATCATCTTCTTCAAAAAGAAGCTTCTCTGATGAGGCCTGATTGCACTGTCCTATGGTTATGACAATATGCCATTCAGGATCACTTTATTGCTTTGCTCTGTTACATAATTATGAGGCATCTTATTGATATTTTTCTTTAGGAAAATAATGGTAAGTTATCACCTATGGACATGACCTATCTGGTTCAGGTTCTTTGCTACTTGAGAAGTGTTAAGTATGAGTTCCATCCCATAGAGTGGGCTTGAACGCCAATCAAATAGTGATTGGTTATAACATTTGTGCCATTAGTGCACCAGTATTTGAGGCAAATCAGTGTTGTATGTCATAGGGTTTGAATCGCAATGGTATTAATGATTGCAATTATTCTCTGGTAGCATGCAGAGTACTCTCTTTTAAATTTATTTATCATTTACTACAATTAATGCAATTTGTATCCTGGCTGTGGCCCTCTCACTCATATCCTCCCATTCCCACTCTCCCTCCTCTGCTCCCTCTATGCCCTTCCCCTAGTCCACTGATAGGGGAGGTCCTCCTCCCTTTCTATTTGAACCTAGCCTATCAGGTCTCATCAGGACTGGCTGCATTGTCTTCCTCTGTGGCATGGCAAGGCTGCACTCCTACAGGGGCAGTTATCAGACAGCCTGCCACTGAGTTCATGCCAGAGAAAGTCCCCTAACTAGGTACCCCACTTGGAGACAGTTTATGGGCTACATCTGACCCAGGGTTTTAAATCCTCTTCATATATTGTCCTTTGTTGGGGTATCATTCTCTTCAGTGCCCCCACGGTTCAGTTTTTATGGCTCAGCTGGTCTCCTTTTGGAGCTCCTGTCTCTTCCAGGTCTTTCTATCACCCCCCCCCCCCTTTGTTCATAACATTCCCTGCACTCTGCCCAAAGTTTGGCTAGGAGTCTCAGCCTCTGCTTTGATACCCAGAGCAGTATACTTTCAGAGAACCTCTGTGGTAGGCTCCTGTCCTGTTCCCTGTCTTCTACTGCTTCCAGTGTCTATCGCATTTGCCCTTTTTTAAAATTAAATTTTTATCTTTTTATTAATTATAGATTATTCGTTTTGTATCCCAGCTGTAGCCTCCTCCCACATTCCCTCCCAATCCCACCCTTCCTCCCTTATCTCCTCCCATGCTCCTCTACAAGTTAAGATAAGGGAGGTTCTCCTCCCCTTCTATCTGATCTTAGCATATCAGGTCTCATCAGGACTGGCTGCATTGTCCTCCTCTGGCAAGGCTGCTCCTTACTTAGGGGGAGGTGATCAAAGAGCCAGCCACTGAGTTCATGTCAAAGACAGCCCCTGTTGTGGAAAAGGGTACTAGGTATAAGGGTACCCCCTTGGATAATGAACTGCCATGGACAACATCTGAGCAGGGTTTCTAGGTTATCCAGGTTATATCCATGAATGGCACTTGGTTGGAGTATCAGTCTCAGAAAAGACCCCTGGGCCCAAATTTTTTGATTCTGTTGCTCTCCTTGTGAAACTCCTGTTCTCTCCAGGTCCTACTACCTCCCTCTTCTTTCATAGATTCCCTGCACTATGCCCAAAGTTTGGTTCTGAGTCTCAGCATCTGCATTGATACACTGCTGGGTAGTCTTTCAGAGTCCCTCAGTGGTAGGCTCCTGTCCTGTACCTGTTTTCTTCTTCTTCTTCCAAGGTCCATATCATTTGTCTTTCTGAGGGAGGATTGATAATCTTACCCAGGGTCCTCCTTCTTGCTTAGCATCTTTAGGTGTACATATTTTAGTATGTTTACCCTGTATTATATGTCTAATATCCACTTATAAGTGAGTATCAATCATGTGTGTCTTTCTACTCCTGGGATACCTCACTCAGGATGATCTTTTCTAGGTATACCATTTGCCTGAAAAGTTCATGGTTTCCTCGTTTTTAATGGTTGAGTAGTATTCCATTGTGTAGATGTACCACAATTTCTGTATCCATTCTTCAGTTGATGGACATCTGAGTTGTTTCCAGGTTCTGGCTATTACATATAAAGCTGCTACAAACATGGTTGAGCAAATGTCCTTGTTGTGTAGTTGAGTATCTTTTGGGTATATGCCTAGGAGTGGTAAAACTGGATCTTGAGGAAGCGCTATTCCTAATTGTCTGAGAAAGCATTAGATTGATTTCCAAAGTGGTTGTACAAGTTTACATTTCCACCAGCAATTGAGGAGGGTTTCCTTTTCTCAACATCCTCTCCAGCATGCATTGTAACTTGAGATTTTGCTCACGTTTGTCCTTCTGAATGAGGACTGAGCATCTTCCTTAGGATCTTCCTTGTTGTGTAGTTTCTTTAGGAGTATAGATTTTAGTATGTTTATCCTATATTATATGTCTAATATCCACTTATAAGTGAGTATATACAATGTGTGTCTTTCTTCTTCTGGAATACCTCACTCAAGCTGCTCTTTTCTAGTTCCCATCATTTGCCTACAGGTTTCATGATTTCCTTTTTTTAATTGATGAGTCGTATTCCATTGTGTATATGTATCACAATTTCTGTATCCATTCCTCTGTTGAGGGACATCTACGTTGTTTCCAGGTTCTGGTTATTACAAATAGAGCTGCAATGAACATGGTTGAGCAAATGTCCTTATATAGTTGAGCATATTTTGGATATATACCTAAGAGTGGTACAGTTAGATCTTGAGGAAGCACTATTCCTAATTTTCTAAGAAAGCACCAGATTGATTTCCAAAGAGGTTGTACAAGTTTATACTATCACCTGCAATGGATGAGTGTTCCCCTTTCTCAATATCCTCCCAGGCATCTGTTGTCACTTGAATTTTTGATCTTAGCCATTCTGACGGGTGTAAGGTGAAATCTCAGGGTAGTTTTTTTTTCCCCAGTAAGGTTTGTTTTTTAATTTTATTTTTTTAATTTTTTAAATAATTTTATACATATCTAATGTATAAAAATAATTTTATACATTCACTTGTATCCCAGCTGTGGCCCACTCCCTCTTTCCCTCTAATTCCTCTCCTCCCTCCCTCATCTCCTCCCTGCTCCCTTCAGAGTCCACTGAGAGGGGGTGTCCTCCTTTTCTTCCATTTGGCCCTAGCTTATCAAGTATCTTCAGGATGGTTGCAATGAAATCTCAGGGTAGTTTTGAACATTGAGCATTTCTTTAAATGTTTCTCAGCCATTCAATATTCTTCTATTGAGGATTCTCTGTTTAGCTCTGTTCCCCATTTTTTAAATTGGATTGCTTGATTTGTTGCCTTTTAACTTCATGAGTTCTTTATATATTCTAGATATTGGCATTCTATCAAATATAGGTTTAGTGAAGATCCTTTTCCAATCTGTAAGCAATCGTTTTGTTTTGATGACGGTGTCCTTTGCTTTACAGAAGCTTTGCAGTTTCATGAGGTCCCATTTATTGATTGTTGATCTTAGAGCCTGTCCTGTTGGTGTTCTGTTCAGGAAGTAGTCTCCTGTGCCAATGAGTTCAAGGTTCTTCTCTACTTTTTTTTTTCTAACAGGTTTAGTGTGTCTGTTTTCATGTTGACGTCTTTGATCCACTTGGACTTTACTTTAGTGCAGAGTGATAAATATGGATCTATTTGCATTTTGCTATATGTAGATATCCTGTTAGACCAGCACCATTTGTTGAAGATGCTGTCTGTTTTCCATTGTATGGTTTTGGCATCTTTGTCAAAAATCAAGTATCTATAGGTATGTGGATTTATTTCTGGGTCTTCTATTTGATACCATTGATCCACTATTGTGTTTCTATATCAGTGTCATGCAGTTTTTATTACTGTTGCTTTATAGTAAAGCTTGAGATCAGGGATGGAGTTACCTGCAGAGAATCTGTTATTGTACAGGATTGTTTTTAATGGTTGTTTTTCCATATGAAAAATGGAATTTTTCAGCTTGATTTTACCCAGCAATTCTGGGTTGTTTTTCCATATGAAACTGAGAATTTTTGTTTCAAGTTCTGTAAAGAATTGTGTTGCTATTTTGGTGGGAATTGCATTGAATCTGTAGATTGCTTTTGGTAGGATGGCTATTTTCACTATGTTAATCCTACTGATCCATGAGAGATCTTTCCATCTTCTGATATCTTCTTCAATTTCTTTCTTCAGAAACTTTAAGTTTTTTCACACAGGTCTTTATATGCTTGGTTAGAGTCACACCAAGGTACTTTATATTATTTGTGGCTATTGTAAAACGTGCTGTTTCCCTAATTTCTTTCTCAGCCCTTTTGTTTATTGTATACAGAAGGACTACTGATTTTTTTTTTGAGTTAATTTTGTATTCAGCCACTTTGTTGAAGGTGTTTATTAGCTGAAGAAGTTCTCTGGTAGAATTTTGGGGGTCACTCATGTATACTATATTATTTGCGAATATTGACACTTTGACTTCTTCCTTTCCAATGTGTATTCCCTCCATCTCCTTTAGTTGTCTTGTTTCTCTAGGTAGGAATTCAAGCACTTTGTTGAAGAGATGGAGAGAATCAACAGCCTTGCCTTGTACCTGATTTCAGTGGGATTGATTTAAGTTTCTCTTCTTTTAGTCTGATGTTGGCTATAGGCTTGCTCTGTATTGCCTTTCCTATGTTTAGGTATGTGCCTATGTTTAGATATGTGCTTTGTATCCCTTATCTCTGCAAAACTTATGTTTTCTTTTCTTCTGTTTGTTTATGTGGTAGATTACATTGATGTATTTCTGTATATTGAGCCACACCTGCATGTCTGGGAGCAAACCTACTTAGTCATGTTGGATGATATCTTTTACGTATTCATGGATTTGGTTTGCAAGTATTTTATTGATATTTTTGCATCAATGTTTATAAGAGAGATAGGTCTGAAATTTTCCTTTTTTCTTGAGTCTTTGTGTGGTTTAGTTATCAAGGTTACTGTGGCCTCATAGAATGAGTTTGGTAATGTTCCTTCTGTTTCTATTTTGTGGAATAGTTTGAAGAGGGAAAGTACTTTCCAACACCAAGATTCTAGTCAGTAGGGATGAATTTTCTGGTTTGGGCATCAGCTTGATTTCACCACATCCAAAGACATGTAAGTTGTGTCTTCAGCAATAGTGCCTTATCATCAGGTTGTAGAAAGTAATAAACAGACTTGGCAATAGTCTGTGATGTTTGGGAATGTCTATGGAACCTTTAGACCCAAACACTCAACAAGGTGTATTCCATTCTTTATAGCACTAAAGGTTTTACTTATTAGAGTACTAGTTAGCATAACATACAAGTTTTGGCATCTTCTCCCACAGTATACAATGACTCCATTTGAATTACATTCATATATTATATACTTTAGGAAGCATCTTGGTGTTCAGTTTGCACATGGCTTTTCAAAAGGCCTTTAGCATTAGTTGTTCTTTCTATATTTCCTACTCCCTGCCCTCTCACACCATCCTGTTTTCATTTTCACTTTCTCTTTATCTCATTATAATAGATTACATTTCCCCTCCTTTGGAAGATACATTCCCTTACAGTCCCCTATTAACTACCTAATATCTGTGGTTATTTGCATTAAAATACACATAGGTAAAGCTCAAGACCCAAGAAGCAAGCAGGAGTAGCCATTCTAATATCTAATAAAATAGATTTTTAACCAAAATTAATCAAAAGAGATGGGGAAGGTCATTTCATACTCATCAAAGGAAAACTCCAACAAGAAGACACCACAATTCTGAACATATATGCCCCAAACAGAAGAGCATCCACATTTGTAAAAGAAACATTAATAAAACTGAAAACACACATAGATCCTCACACATTAATAGTGGGAGACTTCAACACCCCACTCTCAACAAAGGACAGGTCAACGAACCAGAAGTTAAACAAAGAAACAATGTCTCTAACAGAGTTCATGAATCAAATCGACCTAACAGATGTCTACAGAACCTTTCACCCAAACACAAAAGAATTTATCTTTTTCTCAGCACCTCATGGAACCTTCTCCAAAATAGACCATATAGTTGGTCACAAAAAAAGTCTCAACAGATACAAAAAGATTGAAATAATCCCATATCTCCTATCTGACCACCATGGAATGAAATTGGATCTCAACGACAAAAGAAATAACAAAAAGCCTACATGCACATGGAAACTAAAAAACTTGCTACTCTATGACAGTTGGGTCAGGAAAGAAATAAAGAAAGAAATCAAAGTATTCCTAGAATTCAATGAAATGAAGGCACAACATACCCAAACTTATGGGACACAATGAAAGCAGTGCTAAGAGGAAATTTCATAGCACTAAGTGCCTTCAAGAAGAAATTCGAAACCTCAAAACCTCATGCAAGCAATGCCTTAATGGCTCACCTAAAATCCCTAGGGAAACAAAACAACAAAAAAACAAAAAACCCAAAAAAACAGACACACCAAAGAGGAGTAGACGGCTGGAAATAATCAAACTCGGGGCTGAAATCAATCAATTAGAAACGAATAAAACAATTCAAAGAATCAATGAAACTAAGAGCTGGTTCTTTGAGAAAATCAACAAGATAGACAAACCCTTAGCCAAACTAACTAAACGGCCAGAGACACCATCCATATCAAAAAAATCAGAAATGAAAAGGGGGACATAACAACAGACACTGAGGAAATCCAAACAATCATTAGGACTTATTTCAAAAGTCTATATGCCACAAAATTTGAAAATCTAAATGAAATAGACAATTTTCTTGATAGATTCCACTTACTGAAGCTGAATCAAGACCAGCTAAATCAATTAAATAATTCTATATCCCCTAAGGAAATAGAAATGGTCATCAAAAGTCTCCCATCCAAAAAAAAGCCCAGGAACAGATGGTTTCAGCGCAAAACTCTACCAGACTTTCAAAGAAGAGCTACTCCAATTCTCTTCAAAATAGAAATTCCCCAAAATAGAAATTGAAGGAACACAACCAAACCCATTCTATGAAGCCACAGTCACCTTGGTACCTAAACCTCACAAAGACCCAACAAAGAAAGAATTTCGGGCCAATCTCCCTTATGAACATTGATGCAAAAATACTCATCAAAAATACTTGCAAAATGAATAGAAGAACATATCAAAGATATCATCCACTATGACCAAGTAGGCTTCATCCCTGGTATGCAGGAGTAGATCAATATACGGAAATCCATCAATGTGATCCACCATATTAACAAACTGAAAGAAAAAAAAAAAACCAAATGATAATCTCCTTAGATGCTGAAAAAGCATTTGACAAAATCCATCATCTATTCGTGTTTAAAGTATTGGAGAGTTCAGGGATACAAGGCACATATCTAAACATAGTAAAGGCAATATACAGCAAGCCTATAGCCAACATCAAACTAAACGGAGATAGACTTAAATCAGTCCCACTGAAGTCAGGGACAAGGCAAGGCTGCCCACTCTCTCCATATCTCTTCAACATAGTTCTGGAAGTCCTTGCTAGAGAAATAAGACAATTGAAGGAGATAAAGGGGATACAAATTGGAAAGGAAGAAGTCAAAGTATCACTATTTGCAGATGATATGATAGTATAACTGAGTGACCCCAAAAATTCTACCAGGGAACTTCTACAGCTCATAAAGACCTTCAGCAAAGTAGCCGGATACAAAATTAACTAAAAAAAAAAAATCAGTAAACCTCCTGTATACAAAAGACAAAAGGGCTGAGAAAGAAATTGAGGAAACAACACCCTTCCTAATAGCCACAAAAGACATATAGTACCTCGGTGTAACCCTAACCAAGCAAGTCAAAGACTTGTATGAAAAAAATTTCAAATCTCTGAAGAACGAAATAGAAGAAGATATCAGAAGATGGAAAGATCTCCCATGCTCATCAAATTATGAACACAATTCTTTACAGACCTGGAAAGAAAAATTCTCAACTTCATATGGAATAACAAGAAACCCAGAATTGCTAAAATAATCCTCTACAATAAAAGATCTTCAGGAGGTATTTCAATCCCTGATCTCAAGCTGTACTATAGAGCAACAGTAATAAAAACTGCATGGTACTGGCATAGAAACAGACTGGTGGATCAATGGAACCAAATAGAAGACCCATAAATAAACCCACACACTTATGGGCACCTGATCTTTGACAAAGATGCCAAAACCATACAATGGAAAAAAGATAGCATCTTCAACAAATGGTGCTGGTCCAACTGGATGTCTACATGTAGAAAAATGCAAATAGATCCATACTTATCACCCTGCACAAAACTAAAATCCACGTGGATCAAAGACCTCAACATAAAACCAGACACATTAAATCGGTTAGAAGAAAAAGTGGGGAAGACCCTAGAACTCATTGGTATAGCAGACAACTTCCTGAACAGAACACCAACAGCACAGGCTCTAAGAGCAACAATCAATAAATGGGACCTCATAAAACGGAAGAGCTTCTGTAAAGCAAAGGACACTGTCATCAAAACAAAACGAATACTTACAGATTGGGAAAGGATCTTCACCAACCCTATATCTTACAGAGGGCTAATATTCAGTATATATAAAGAACTAAAGAAGTTGAAAAGCAACAAATCAAGTAATCCAATAAAAAAATGGGGACAGAGCTAAACAGAGAATTCTCAATAGAGGAATATCAAATGGCAGAGAAACACTTAAAGAAATGCTCATCCTCATTAGCCATCAGGGAAATGCAAATTGAAACGACCCTGAGATTTCACCTTACCCCCATCAGAATGGCCAAGATCATAACCTCAAGTGACAACACAAGCTCAAGAGGTTGTAGAGAAAGGGGAACCCTCCTCCAATGCTGGTGGGAATGCAAACTGGTACAACCACTCTGGAAATCAATATGGTGCTTTCTCAGACAAGGAATACAGCTTCCTCAAGATCCAGCTATACCACTCCAAATATCCAAAAGAGCCTCAAGTACACAATAAGGACATTTCCTCAACCATGTTTGTAGCAGCTTTATTTGTAATAGCCAGAAGCTGGAAACAGCCCAGATGCCCCTCAACTGAAGAATGGATGCAGAAATTGTGGTACATCTACACAATGGAATATTACTCAGCAATGAAAAACAAGGAAATCATGAAATTTGCAGGTAAATGGTGGGATCTGGAAAGGATCATCCTGAGTGAGTTTTCCCAGAAGCAGAAAGACACACACGGTATATACTCATATGGACATATAATATAGGATAAACTTACTAAAATCTGTACAACTAAAGAAACTAATCAAGAGGGAGGACTCTGGCTAAAATGCTCAATTCCTATCCAGAACGGCAAAGAGTTTGGACACCAGAAGAAGAAGAAAACAGGAAACAAGTTAGGAGCCTCCCACAGAGGGCCTCTTAAAGGCTTTGCCCTGCAGACTATCAAAGGAGATGTTGAGACTTATGGCCAAACTTTGGGCAGAATGCAGAGAATCTTATGAAAGAAGTGGGAAATAATAGTTAGATCTAGAGAGGACAGGAGGTCCACAAGGAGAGCAACAGAACCAAAAAATTTGAGCACAAGGGTCTTTCCTGAGACTCATACTCCAACCAAGTACCATGCATGGAGATAACCTAGAACCCCTGCACAGATGTAGCCCATGGCAGTTCAGTTTCCAAGTGGGTTCCATAGTAATGGGAACAGGGACTGTCTCTGACATGAACTGATTGGCCTGCTCTTTGATCACCTCCCCCTGAGGTGAGAGCAGCCTTACCAGGCCACAGAGAAGGACAATGCAGCCATTCCTGATGAGACCTTACAGACTAGGATCAGAAGGAAGAAAAAGAAACCCTCCCCTACCAGTAGACTTGGGGAGGGGAGTGTGTAGAGAAGGGGGAGGAAGGGAGAAATTGGGAGGGGAGGAGGGAGGGAGGGAACTAAAGGGGGGATACAAAGTAAATAAAGTATAATTAAAAATAAATAAATAGATAGATAAATAAATAAATAAAATCTACTATCCACATGTAAGAGAAAACATGCAATATTTATCTTTTATGGTCTGGGTTACTCAGGATGATCTTTTTTTTTCTAGATCATTTATCTACAAGTTTTATAATTTTATTATTCTTTTTTTTTTTTTTGGCTTATTTTTGTGTTATTTTTTTTTTTTTTTCAATGCAGTTTATTCAGGAAGATTGAACAATCCTCGGACCCCGGGGAAAGCCAGCCCACAGCTTAAATAGCCTCTGGGTAGCCAACCCAGGCGTGCCACGGGGGCAATGCAGATAGGTCCACATACATGGAAGCAAGCCAGATCCTCAGCCTTAGCCAAATGTGGAGTTGTTCGTGACAGAGAGCACTCACCATCGGGAAGGTGGAAGGCGGAAACCAGCTCCATCTTTAAGGCATAGCATTCCGCAGCTCTCTACAGTTCCCCCTTTTTGTTTTAGACGCATCAGGCAAGAGTAGAGGTCTGATCTCTGATATTAGAAATAAATTGGGACTTTGTACTGATGTTCATTTAGGTGTCATCCACCCAAAGAGCATCAGACCGTCCGATACCTTTTTCTCAGAGGCGGGACCTGGGGCATCAACCCGCATGCAATCAGACATGCTCTTCTCTGGGTCCAAAGCGGCTGACCCTGAGTGCAGTGCTTAGCCTCGCATCCTGAGCGTATCATTTTAGCTTTTTATGGTATCCAACCATGCTTGGGGAGAATGTCCTGCTTCAATGGCTGTAAAGGCCTGAATGATCATGGCTGCATCACACTGTTGTGAGACTCTAATCTTGCATATATACCACAGGCAAACCAAGGAGACCAACACCAGAAGGCCTGCTAACGCTCCCATGCCCGCCCATTCCTTCAGATGATTCATGGCTGCAGCAATCCATGTTGATAATCCTGTGGCTAGTCCTGCGTCCACTCCGGTAGAATTTACTGTGACAATGGCCACTCTCAGCTGCTCCATCGTAGTATCGAATTCTCCAGTCCCAATTACCTAAAATATAGCTCGACAATTGTTTAGACAGATTTGCAGCGCAGGAAAAATTCTCATGTTGTATGCTAGTGACACAAAGTCCAGCATACTTTCATTGACAGCCAGGTTGAGCGATTTGCCATAGGGTATCAATTTGCTCCTGCACGAGGTCAATCCTCTGATTGAACACCATCAAGCTTCCTTTTAGTTGAGCATTAATTCCTTTATGTACAACTAAGGCATGAGCTACATTGGCTAAATGATTATTCAGGGTCTGAGCAGTCTGCCCAGTATGACTCATGGCTAATGCCCTGGTGGTAGCTCCAACAGCCGTCAATGAGATGGTTTTCCTTGGAAAACCCCAGGTGTTATCCTAAACATCTGTCTCTTTATATGACTCAGTCTGTTTTCTTTGCATCTTTTAAATCCTTTCTTTATTCTGTACATTGAATATTTTGATTACAATGTATTCTGGGTTCCTTTTTTTTTTCTTTTTTCTTATCAGTTACATTTTATTAACTCTGTATCCCAGCCATGTCCCCATCCCTCATTCCCTCCCAGACCCTCCCTCCCTCCCTCATCTCCACCGTGCCCCTTTCCAAGTCCACTGATAGAGGGGGACCTCCTCCCCATTCATCTGATTCTGTTTTTTCAGGTATCTTCAGGACTGGCTGCACAGCCCTCCTCTGTGGCCTAACAGGACTGCTCCTTCCTTGGGGGGTGGGGAGGCCAAAGAGCCAGTCATTGAGTTCCTGTTAGAAATAGTCCTTGTTCCCCCCACTTTGGGAAACCAATTAGTTACTGAGCTACCACAGGCTACATCTGAGTGGAGGTTCTAGGTTATATCCATACATGGTCCTTGGTTGAATGTCAGTCTCAGAAAAGACCCTGTGCCCAGATATATTTGGTCCTTGTGGAGCTCCTATCCTTTCCCAATCAGACTAACTCCCCTTCTTTCTTATGATTCCCTGTACTCTCCCAAAGGTTTAGTCATGAGTCTTTGCTTTGAAAACACTGCTAGTTAGAGTCTTTCAGATGTGCTCAGTAGACTCCTGTCATACGTTCAATGCACATCCCATCTGTCTTTCTAAATGAGGATTGATCATCTTACCCCATGTCCGTTACTTACTTTAGATGTGGGGTTGGTGGTGTCACTGAGTTTCATTGCTTGTATTCTTTTTGTGTGTGTGTGTGTGTAGTTATTTATTTCCTCTGTTTCCTTAGATGTAGTTGTTTTCTTTGGTTTGGAGTTTCCCTTCTAGTAACTTCTGTAGAGCTGGGTTACTATGAAGATATTGTTTAAATTTGGTTTTGTCTTGGAATATTTTGAATTCTCCATCTATGTTGATTGAAAGTTTTGCTGGGTATAGTAGTCTGGATTGGAATCTGTGGTCCCTTAAGGACTGTATGATTTCTGTCCAGGTCTTTCTGGCTTTCATAGTTTCTGTTGAGAAATCTGGTGTTATTCTGATAGGTCTACCTTCATATGTTACTTGGCCTTTTTCCCTTGCTGCTTTTAGAATTTTTTCTTTGTTCTGTAGGTTCAGTGTTTTGACTACGATGTGACATGAAGAATTTCTTTTCTGGTCTAGTCTACTTGGTGTTCTGTAGGCCTCTTGTATGTTTATGGCCATCTTCTTTAAGTTGGGAAAGTTTTCTTCTATAATTTTCTTGAAAATATTTTCCAGACCTTTGAGCCTGATGTCTTCTTTTTCTTCTACTCCTATTATCCTTAGGTTTTGTCTTTTCATGGTGTCCTTGATTTCTTGGATGTTTTGTGTTTGGAACTTTTCTGATTTTATTTTTTCTTTGAGAGATGTGTCAATTTCTGCAAGTGTATCTTCGGCTCCTGAGATTCTTTCTTCTATCTCTTGTATTCTGTTGGCGATGCTTACCTTTGTAGTTCCTGATCTTTTATGTTCTCCAGCTCCTGGTTTTTCTCTATTTGTGTTTTCTTTATTGATTCTAATTCTGTTTTCATGTCTTGTACCATTTCCTTCATCTGTTTGAATGTGGAGTCCTGCTTTTCAATGACAGCTTCTATTTTTTTGTCCATTTCCTCTCTATGTATCACTAATTGTGCTTCTACTTCTTTGGGTATAATTGCCTATATTTCTATGAGAGTTTTGTTTATTTCTTCTTTATTTGCCTTCATTTGTGTGGACATTTCTTTGAGTGTTTTGTGCATTTCTTCTTTGTTTGCCTCAATTTTCATGGTCATTTCTCTGAGAGCACGATTTGTTTCCTCTTGGTTAGTCTCAATTTCTTTGGCTATTTCTCTGAGGGCTTTGTTCATTTCATCTTTATGGGCCTCTAATAGCTAGAGAAATATAGTTTTGAGGTCGTTTTCTTTTATATCTAGTGAATTGAAGTGTCCATTGTTTTGTGGGGTTGCTGGTGAGGTCATTATGTCCTGATTTTTGTTGGGAGTGTTCTTACATCTGCCTCTAGCCATCTGATTATTTATAATCCTCACTGTTTGTTCCTCAAGATTGTAGTTCGGGCTATGATCGTCTCTTTCTGTTTTCTGGACTGTTTTTTTCAGGAAGATGAGAGAGGTTCACTGGTTTGGGAGTGTGCACTGTGGTTTCAGTTTTGCCTAAGTAAGGAATGTGACACTGGCACTATTCACATGCGCTTTTAGCAGGTGCACTGTGCATGTACGGATTCTCTGACTATTGCAGTGGCCTGCAGGCCACTATTACGCAGTTCTATCTGAGATCCAGGGATTGTTTGCCTGGATTACACTGGTGGACCCGCAAGACAGAGGCTTCAACATTGGGGTCGCTATCCCAAGAATCCCTATGATGCCCACACTAGGAGTGTGGGTGGCAGGGATCTCGTCTGATTGCTTCTGTGGAGAGGCCCTGGGTCTGGGGCAAACTCTCCCTAGAAGGCTCACTCACTTTCTTGCAGGACCAGTTGGAATGCACAGGGGTTCCCCTTGCTCTCTACTCTCTGATTTGGTCCTGCTGAGGAGAGTGCGCGGGTAAACTAACAGTCAGCTCTGTGACACTGTGGCCGTAGGACTCGGTGTCCACCTTTCCTGTGTGCTGCCTCTCTGTCCTTTCCCTCTGCCAGGAGGGGTTATGTTGACTGGTCCTGGGGTGGCGCGGGAAAGAGTTAGGTTGAGAGTTCTCAATCCCAGATCCCGGGCCCAGATCTCTCTGCCAGAAGCAGCCTGGTGGTAGAGCCTGTGTTTGCTGATCCCGAGAGAGTACCAGGTCGGATTGAGTGTCCTCAGATCCAAAGCTTGGGTTTCTCTGCTAGGGGCCGCTGGGTGAGCTGGAAAGAGGGTGCTGTGTCCTTGGCAGGCTGCCTCTCTGTGCTTCCCCTCTGACCTTCCCCTCTGCTAGGGCAAGCTTATGGCAGTGCTCTCAGGGGAGTGCCAGAAGGGTTGGGGCTTCTCAGTCAGATCCTGATCATGCGCCGGGGGTTCTCTGCCAGGGGTTGGGGGGGGCACCAGTGATAGAACTTGCTGCTAGACCTTATTGCGCTAGACCCAGGAGAATCTCAGGATGTGTAGAATGACCACAGTCCCAGATCCCGAGCTGTAGTTTGTTTGCTAGGAGCCGCCGGCAGCACTGGAGTTCCGGCACTGTGAAGCCACTGTGCGCCTGTTTATCTTTCCGCTCCGCTGAGGCCGGGTTATGGCAGCTTTTGGGGTTTGGGGGAGTGCCCGAAAGGATTGGGTTTTCTCAGCCAGCCCTGATCTCGGGTTGGGGTACAGACAACGTGGTCTGTGGCAGATTCTGCTGGACGCCTCCTGCCTCCTCCCAAGAGGGAGTAGGGATTTTGAGCTGTGCACGCAGCTGCTCTCTGCGCAGCAGGAGCTCAGTTGTGATGGTGGCAGGTACCTGTGGTCAGTGACACCTTCCAGGGCAAGACTGGGTGACCTGTGATCAGACTTGCAACTTTCCTTCCCCGTGGGGTTTTCTTGCCACTGGGACTCCCAGTCTCTGGCACCCTTAACAATACATCATCTTTTAATGTATTGTTAAGGCTTACCTCTAAAATTTTTGATTGATACCTTGAGTTTTTCATTTCTAGTTTTATTTCAGTTTAAGTTTTCTTTAATGATTCTATTGCTTCATTAATTTCTACTTTTATTTATTGAATTGTGCCCACCGATCAGCCTGGGAAAGTGATAGGGACACGCAGGCTTACAGCACCAGCCTGGAGACCCAAAGCCCACATTACCCGGGTTCTCTTCCAGGTTCTGGCTGTGCGGCCCGAGTGGACCCAACCGATTCCCACGCCGTGGGAGCCTCCCCTCACCTGGAAATCACAATAGCTGTTCTTTTAGGGCCCAGAGTTCAGTCTCCTGGTCGTTGCACAGAGTGTGTTGTCCCGCTTCTCAGACACAGTGTTCTCCTGGTGCCGCCATCTTGGCCCCTCTCCCCTGGGTTCCTTTTCTACTTCTGTCCAGTTGGTGTTTGTATGAGTCTTCTACCTGAGGAAGGCATCTCTTCATTTGGATCGCATTTTCTTCTACGATTTTATTAAAAAATATTTTCTATGCCTTTGACCTGGGTTTGTTCTCTTTCTTTTATTCCTAGTAATCATAGTTTTTTCTTTCTATAATGTCTTATATTTTCCAGAATATTTTTTTTTGCCTGTATTGTTTTAGATTTAACATTTTCTTTGATTAAGATATCCAGTTTTTCTACTTTGTCTTTAATACCTGAAATTCACTTTTCCATGCATCTTTTAATGTATTGTTAAGGCTTACCTCTAAAATTTTTGATTGATACCTTGAGTTTTTCATTTCTAGTTTTATTTCAGTTTAAGTTTTCTTTAATGATTCTATTGCTTCATTAATTTCTACTTTCATTTATTGAATTGTTTTCACTATTTTATTTAACTGTGTCTTCACAAACTATTTAAGGGAGTCATTCACAAGGATTGAAGTATTAAATTCATTATGATTTCCAATAATGGAATATTTTTGAGGTATGTAGAAAAGAAAGTCTAAATAAAGCCACAACATATAACCAATTAAAAGATGGTAGTCATGTGAACTCATGAAACTGAAAAGCTTCGGTAAAACAAAAGACACTTATCAGAACAAAATGACAGCCTACAGACTGGGAAAGGATCTTCACCAACCCTATATCTGACAGAAGGCTAATATCCAGTATATATAGAAAAGAAAACTCAATAAGTTAAAAGGCAACAAATCAAGTAATCCAATTGAAAATGGGGTACAGAGCTAAACAGAGAATTCTCTGTAGAGGAATATAGAATGGCAGAGAAAGACAAAAAGAAATACTCAATGTCCTTAGTCATCAGGGAAATGCAAATCAAAATGCCACCGAGATTTCACCTTACACACATCAGAACGGTTAAGATCAAAAATTCAAGTGACAACATATGCCTGAGAGGATGTGGAAAAAGTGGAGCCCTCCTCCATTGCTGGTGGGAATTTAAACTTGTACAACAACTTTGGATATCAATTTGGCGCTTTCTCAGACAATTAGGAATAGTGCTTCCTCAAAGTCCAGCTATGCTACTCCTAGGCATATATCCAAAATATGCTCAAGTACACAACAAGGACATTTGCTCAACCATGTTCATAGCAGCTTTATTTGTAATAGCCAGAAGCTGAAAACAACCCAGATGTCCATCAGCGGAGGAATGAATACAGAAATTGTGGTACATTTACACAATGGAATACTACTCAGTAATTAAAAGCAAAGAAATCAAGAAATTTGCAGTCAAATGATGGGAACTAGAAAAGATCATACTGAGTGAGGTATCCCAAAGACAGAAAGACACACAGGGCATATATTCACTTATAAGTGGACACTAGGCATATAACATAGGATAAACATACCAAAATCTAAACACCTAAAGAAGCTAAGCAAGAAGGAGGATCCTGGGTAAGATGATCAATCCTCACTCAGAAAGACAAATGGGATGGACATTGGAAGAAGAAGAAAACAGGAAACAGGACAGAAGCCTACCACAGAGGGCCTCTGAAAGACTCCCCCAGCAGTGTATCAAAGCAGATGCTGAACCGTCTTTGGGCAGAGTGCAGGGAATCTTATGAAAGAAGGGGGAGATAGTAAAACCTGGAGAGAACAGGAGCTCCACAAGGAGAGCAAAAGAACCAAAAAAATCTGGGCACAGGGGTCTTTTGAGACTGATACTCCAACTAAGGACTACTCATGTATAGAACTTAGAACCCCTCCACAGATGTAGCCCATGGCAGCTCAGTATCCAAGTGGCTGTCCTAGTAAGGGGAACAGGGGCTATCTCTGACATGAACGCAGTAGCTAGCTCTTTGATCTTCTCTGCCACAGAAGAGGACAATGCAGCCAGTTCTGATGATACCTGATAAGCTAGGGTAAAATGGAAGGGTAGGAGGACCTCCCCTATCAGTGGACTTGGACAGGGGCATGGGAGGAGATGAGGGAAGGAGGGTAGGATTGGGAGGGAATGAATGAGGGAGATACAGCTGGGATGCTGTGAATAAACTCTAATTAATATAAAAAATAAAAATTTAATTAAAAAAGGTGGTAGTCCAGGACAAAAAATTACTTAATTATCAGCATTTGTTATATTTTCTAAAAGCATCTAAATGTCAATAGTAATGCTAAAAAATTACTCAATTATAGAATTAAAGTTAACTGACCCATTGGCAAGCTCTCTATTCTTTACTGTGCAGCATGAAGATGAGTGAGGTCAATTTTATCAGAAATGGTATCAAAAACTGTGGAGACAGCTCTAAAAAGTGACAATATCAAGAATGTGAGAGTCTCCTGATGTCTTTGAAATACTGTCAAAATCTTATCAGTAAAATTTCCTGAAAAAAGATTCTTTTTGGTGTGTGTTTATGTTGGAACTTGTGGTTATAAAGACCGGAAGATACTTCTCTATCTTTTTATAAATTTATTTTTATTAATTACTTTTAATAAAAGTAATTAATTTACTTTTTATTAATTATTTTTATTAAGTACTTTGTATCCTCCCTGTAGTTCCTTCCCTCCTTCCCTCCCAATCTCACCCTCCCTCCCTGTCTCCTATCTGTGCCTCTCCCCCAGTCCCCTGGTAGAGGAGGTTCTCCTCCCCTTCCCTCTGATCCTAGTCTATCAGGTCTCATCAGGAGTGGCTGCATTGTCTTCCTCTCTAGCCTGGTAAGGCTGCTCCCTGCTCAGGGGGCGATGATCAAAGAACAGGCCAATCAGTTCCTGTCAGAGACAGTCCTTATCCTCATTTCTATAGAATGCACTTGGACACTGAATTGGCATGGGCTATCTGTGTAGGGGTTCCAGGCCATTTCCATAAGTGGTCCTTGGCTGGAGTATCAGTTTCAGAAATGACCTGTTTGCCCAAAATTTTTTGGATCTGTTGCTCTCCTTGTGGAGCTCCTGTCCTTTCCAGGTCTTAAAGACTTTCAAGTATACAACAAGGACATTTGTTCAACCATGTTTGTAGCAGCTTTATTTCTAATAGCCTGAAGCTGGAAACAACCCTGATGCCCCTCAGTTGAGGAAAGGATACAGAAATTGTGTTACATCTACACAATGGAATATTACTCAGCAATAAAAAGCAAGGAAATCATGAAATTTTCAGGCAAATGGTGGGATCTAGAAAAGATCATCCTGAGTGAGATATCCCAGAAACAGAAAGACACACAGGGTATATACTCATAAGTGAATATTGGACATATAATATAGGATAAATATACTAAAATCTGTACACCTAAGGAAGCTAATGAAGAAGGAGAACTCTGGCTAAGATGTTCAATTTTCCATTCAGAAAGGTAAAGAGGACAGACATCGGAGGAGGGAGAAAGCAGGGAACAGGACAGGAGCCTACCACAAAGGGCCTCTGAAAGACTCTACCCTGCAGGGTATTGAGGCAGATGCTGAGACTCATAGCCCAACTGTGGGCAGAGTGCAGGGAATCTTATGAAAAAAGATTTTTTGCATAAGTACACATCTTGAGAATACCCATGAAATTTCCCCTACTTTGTGATGCTACTTCTTAGGCCTTTATGATCATTCCACTTAATATTCAAGAGTAAATTTGCTGATCTTGGCTGCCATAGTTTCCTGAGAAAGATACAAATAGATGACTAGGACTTGATTTATCCCACGATCCTATAAAGGTGTCTCTATTATTCTGTCCAGGTTTATTTAGCTTACAAATACCATGGGTATGCATACTTATAATAAAAACATGCTTATCTAATTCATACATCAGCACAACACATATACACAGTGAAAAAGCCAGCTAGGAGGCTATATAAGATGTTTAAAATGACTTAACTATACAAAGGAGATGAAAATATTTAAAAGGTATAAAGATGTATTATAACAATTATCATAAACTTAAGTTATGTGAAATACATTACTAACATATGAAAAAAGAGAAAGCATGATATTGACTCATTTTGAATAGATGTAAGGATAGGACTGACAGCAAAAACTCCAGCCAATAATCTGGTTACAGAATAATGGTTTTTTAAAAAAGCAATCTAAAGAAGAAATATAGCCGTTGAAATAATTAAAATGCAACTAAGGACTGGGTCCATGACAATATTTTTTTAAAAAATTGTAACAGGTTCAGCTATGAGAATTTTAAAAGAATTTACATAAAACTGTAACATTTGTGGTTTAAAAAATCAATTTCTATTAATGAACTCTGAAATTTGGAAATATACCAGAGAAAAATTGCAATGATTTCATACATACACATATACACACACATGCACACATCAGAAGACATACAACTCTGACAGCAAAGAATGAAGATCTGTTCTTTGGTTTTCTAAAATAGCAGTTGGTTTACACAATAGAGAAGGCCAAACTGCAACATATGATCTCCTGCAAGTCAACCCCCACACACTTGCTCCATCTTTGAAACACAAAATGTCAAGTTTAAGGGTTGGGAAATTTCTGTAGTTATAAATAAATGGTTCAGTTTTTGGGTAACCTGATTCTTCCACAGATCATCACACTTGAAGATGAAAAATGATGTGAGACCAGACAGAGGGATGAAACTCTGAACAACGCACCTTCCATTTCTTCCAAGCACACGCTGTACCCTATCTGCCATGGTTCACTGATACCAAATTGGTTTTCTCTTCTTGTATCAATATCCAAATCATGGTTTTCTCAGAAGGCATCCACTATCCTTCTCATTAATCCTGTGAATGTCATCAGTCAGCTACTGGGAGCTAATCCATGTTCCCACTCACAGGATATTACATGAAGATTTCCAAAATCTCCAGGAATGTTTGAAAATATTCTCTCTACACTTTTAAGTAATTCCCCAAGGACACTATTCTTTAAATGAACAATTTAGAAAAAAAATATACTAGTGACTTAAAAAGATTTGTAATTCAGTAAAATATCTGATTTAAAAATATAAACCACAAAAAGACAAATAAACTTTTTCGAAGAAAGATGGTACTGAATGGATGTTCAGAAGTAACAGTAACTGGGAAGGAAAGAAGCAATAATAATCATCCCAATACATAAAGTTAGCCTTTAAATACTAAAATAATATTTATCAAGGTCTCCAGTGTCTATACTGGGGTGTCAGAGCCCACACTACATCATTTCATTTCAGTTCTCAAGCGGCTATCGCAGGACTGCTGTGTAGCACAATTAGTAGATGACCGCCTCATATGCACAAAGAAAAGCTGTGGGTCTGCTCCTGAACAGTATACTAATGAACTTAGGGGGCAGGAGAGACTGCCCAGAGATTAGGCGTGTGTGGTGCTCTGGTCGAGAGCCTGAGGTCCATTCCTAGCACCCGAGTCACAAGTCCACAGCTGCTGCAAGTATTGTTCCAGTGGCATTTGAGGGCTCTAGTCTCTGCTTGCACCTTCACTCACACGCATATAGGTACACACAGACACAAACACAGTGATTCAATATAAGTTTTAAAAATGGGCTGTGGTGATAGAAGCCAGAATATGAGTGGTTGAGAAGAAGAATCAAAAGTTCAAGGTCATTGTCAGCTAAAGAGCAAATTTGATGATGGCCATGAGGCTACATGAAGCTTTGATTCAACGAAAACAAAATCACATATAGAGAGAGAGAGAGAGAGAGAGAGAGAGAGAGATAATAGATACGATAAGATAGACAGACAGACAAATAGATAAGATAGATAGACAGACAGAGAGACAGACAGATAGATGACAGATTAATAGAAAGGTGGATACACAAATTCTTTGGTTTTCATTTATATACATATATATATATATATATATACACGTTTGTGTCATTTGTTTTATATATAAACGAAATAGAAAACTTACTTAGAAAGTACATCAATGCTAATTGTTTAGTATTATAATAAAATAAGTCATAAAACATATTCTCCTTTTTATTCTTAGATTCGTGCCTACAAAATTTCATTTCAGCAATGAATTCACTCATACAAGATATCAATTCAGAAATTCAAGCACTGAATTCACACATATACAGTGCTGATGTTCTCTGCATTTTGATCACTTGTGGATTCTAGAATGGTCTCAGTATGCTAGGAAAAAAAAGTTTCTCTGATGATAAGGGAGACCAAACTACTTAATTAATAAATTTCATATGAGGGTATTTAGAATGAAGTGATTGTTAAAGTTTTCAGAGAGTATTTGGGATTTTAATACTAGCCGTCAACAGGTAAATATAGAACATTGAACCCCATAAGTACACATGATCAATTCATGATAATAAAACATTTAAAATTCTAGGGCTCACGAGACATTTCAATAGGTGAAGGTGCCTGCCACCAAGCCCGACAACCCAAGTGTGATCTCCAGAACCCACATGACGGCAGGAAAGAACGGGCTCTCCTAAATTGTCCTCTGTCATTCACATGAGAGATCCGGCTTACACACCCACACACACATGACAGGCACACCAACAGAAAGACAGGAGAAGAGAGTCAAAGGAGTTCTTTTTAAAATATAAAATGTCCACTTCAACAAAATTCTTGTCAATTGAAATATCTGCCTATGTACATATTTAAATAATGCCCTATGGAAAAGAAAGGGGAGGACACAGGCATGACGGCATCAAGAACTTAGGATTTACTCTTCAATACCAACTTCTAAGACACAGTCAGATCTATCTTAGCGAACAGAATGTGAGTGTAGAATGACACGATGCCCCTCTTGCACCATTAGTTGTTTAAAATAAAAATTTCCATGTAAATAGGCTCCAGACTTTCTACAAAGTGGGCGAGGTCCTGATCTTCACAGTTCTTTTCATACTCCGGTGCCAATGTTTAGTGGACTCACCTCCAAAGCTCTCTTCCTAGGACAATGCAGCCACTCCTGATGAGACCTATCAGACTAGGATCAGAAGGAAGAAAAAGAAACCCTCCCCTACCAGTGGACTTGGGGAGGGGAGTGTGTGGAGAAGGGGGAAGAAGGGAGGGATTGGGAGGGAAGGAGGGAGGGAATTAGAGGGGGGATACAAAGTAAATAAAGTATAATTAAAAAAAAAACTAACTTTCTAACTTTAGGAGCTGAAAGAATTTTTTGTTTTGTTTTTTTAATTGCCATTTGTTTGTTTGTTTGTTTGTTTGAGACAGAGTTTCTATGTGTAACTTTGGCTGTCCTGGACTCACTTTGTAGACCAGGCTGGCTGGGAGCCAAATACATTTTACTTTTGATTCATCTTATACTTGAACCAAAATATACTAAACACATCAGTTAAATATGATTAATATACCTTCCTATACTCAGTTTCAAAGGCAAGATGATCTTGCCTCTGTGTGACGGGGTCTTGCTAGAATCTAACTTGAGTTAGAGCCCAGGCTGCCCCTCTAACTCAAGTATCCTGTACCTCATCCTGCAGAGTGCTGGATGACAGGAGAACAACCTCATTTCAGCTCTATGATATTGTCTAAGAAATATTAGCGACAGGCAATATCCTTTTCTTTAGTTTCAGTAAAGATATAATAGAACTATGATACTGTTCAAATGTACCCCTCTCCCCCAAATAAAAACTATAAATACTTCCTATTGTCCTCTTGATCTGACATGTAAACTGCCCAGTACTTAAAATTGCCATTTTGGAGCGGGTCCATGCTACTTGTGTTCTTATGTACTTGGCTGTATGAGAGCTTGCTTCCTTTCTTTCTTGGTAAGCAGAGAAATCATAAGCTCCTCAACATAATATTTCATTAACCTTCGGTTTAGTACTGGGAAGGGCACAGAGACATAAGCTTCTGTGTCACTTTTCACTTATATACTTTTTAAAGAAAACATGAGCAAAATTCCAGCCCACTGAAATGTCTACATAAAATACTCCAATCAACAATGTGCTAGATAGTAATGGAAACACTGAGAATCTCCACCTTAATTAAATGCATATTACCTCGTTCAGCTTAAATATCACAAAGGAACCCTTTCTAAAGCATGTATCGGAAAATTCTTTGTTGTCTGACACTGTAAAAATATCGAATAAAGATTTAGTCCAAGATTTCAAAACCCTGCATGTTTTATATCAAATAAAATATGCTGCCACTTGACATAATGGTATTATTTCTAATTAAAAATTCATTGATAATAATATGGAAAACAAATAATTATGCAATGTAGGAATAAAATAAGTATAAATCTTAAACCACAATCAGAAATTGTACTTAAATACTAAGGAAACTTCAATGTCTGTTAATTAACTCAGGCATTTATTGGGAGTGATTTAAAGATTTCAATTCCATTTGTATTATTACAAGAAACTGAAAATGAAAACAAGGTTTTGCTTAAATAAATAAAAGTGAGAGAGAAAAACTCTACATAAGTTTTTCAGTCCCATCTTAAAACATTCCACCAAGAAACATTTGAAAGCTAGTTCAAAGCCATGGCAATTTCATTGCTGTGAGTTTTATATGTGTCATAAAGCTTCCTGTTATGGATTTTTAGAGCTAATTTCCATCCCCAGATAAGAACTGAAAGAGAAATTACTTTTAAGCAGCAGCTTGGCTCTATTCACCTTCTCCAGACGATTTGAAATGGTCCAAGGCCTTTCGGAAAACACAATGTTGATGGCATCTGTTTTAAAGTGTCTGATCTTCCCATCACACAGTCTGACTCTGTGGTGTCCCTCTATAACCTCTGCAACCTTGTGCTGTGTCCATAAAAGCAGCCATGCTCTCTGGGTGCACATTGCCTTCTAAATCACAACCATGTCATGCACCTCTATTTGCAAAAAGTTTTGTTATTTTATTTTACTCCTTATCAATACCCTTTCAAAATTAGAATATACCCAGTGTACATGTAATGTAAAATGCCCATTCTACTAGGCTGCACATTTTCTGCAAATCCACAGATGCTGTCAACCAATAAACTGCATTATGCCAAAGCACAGTAAAATCAAAGCACGTTTTACAAAAGTAGGTAACACCTCATAAATACTAAAATCAAGTTCTTTGATACAATTTTTTCTCATATGTGTTTCAACAAGAAAACTAATTAAATGGAACACACATTTGATCCACAGAATGCCTGTTTTATTTTCTAACATAAGACTTGTGAAAGATGCTATTTAAATACAATGTGGTACCTACCATATTCTTAATAATGTCCCTATTTATGAGTCCAAGTGAATTAAAAGATGGTTGTCATAAGTTATTTGGTTGAAAGTGTTTGCACTATTATTATTATCTTCTAACTTCTGAAGATATTTTATCTGCATTTTATTATTGTATACTTCCATCTCTTCCATAGGTATAGAATAATGCCTATAACAGTTAGCACTATGATTTAGACAAATATTTTCAACAGAAATGAGGAATGGCTGCAGAGATTTTAAAATTAAATTTTAAAAAGTACTATTTGGCTAAAATTAACACCTCCTGTATCAATGCAGTTCTCTCTCTTCTCTATGACCCATACTGATGTATAGCTACTGTTAAAACTATGGTAGTGCTTACAGTTTCATTTTCAACGTACCAGAATCTGCATTGAAATTTTCCCTGAAAGAAATTGATTTTCCCACAATTTGATACGGATTAAATTTAATGTATTGCTTATTCCATTAACAGCAAAAGTACCATGGTAGCGATGGCCAATTCAGAATCCAGCATTTAAAATGTTTTTTCATAGCTATATTCTCTCTGTCCCTTCTTTTCTCCCTCCCTTTCCTCACAGTCACATGCAGGAGGACAATGATGAGAGACATGAGCCTTGGATTCAATACTCATATGGACAACAGAAGACCACAGAGAGAGAACAGATATTTATGGAAAAGCCATCACTGTGCTGAGTGCTCCCCCCCCCCCAGGAGGACAGTTAAGAGAGGCTATTCAAGCTGTGGGCTGGCTTTCCCCAGGGTCCGAGGATTGTTCAAGGTTCCTGAATAAACTGCATTGAAAAAAAAAAAAGAGTGAATTCTTATAACACATCTAGGGAGGAACATTAACAAAAGGACTCAGAGAGTTTTGAAGACCACTTTCTGAACTATCTAGACCTTTCTCTATGATACTAGAGTTGTTTTCTAGAGTCAGGCTTAGAATGAATTACACATATGTAAGTTGTCCCATAACTTAGACCTGTGTCAGAGAAAAGGAGAAACCAGACTGGAGTTCTGTTGAATGCTGAACAGTCTTACAGAATGACAAGGGACATCGGTGAAAGAGGACAATAACTCCAGGGCAACAGGAGGAAAAAAAGGAAAGTTGTGTGTTTGGGTCAAAAACAAAACAAAACAAAACAAAAACCCTAAAAAGATAAGTCTAAGAAAATTCCCAGATTCCACAAAGTACTTGGGAATCAGCCACCACACTGCCAGCCAGGACTTAAATCTCAGCTATGGGACATCCCAGGGAGGAATCCTTCTCTTCTGCATCTTCTCTCTGTCCATACTTCCATCCCTGTGAAGTTCCAAACCACCAGAAAATAGAGAAGGAGACACTCACAACTGTGAGAAAAGGATGTTAACCACACCACAGCCTCTTCACACTTCAGGTTCAAGCTGGAGAAGTGAAGAAAACTTAATTAAAGCAAGTCATTTTTAGCTGAGGACCATGGATGAGAGTAAGATTTTTAAATTTCTCAATTGAAGCTTTTTATCTGGATACATTAAAGCATAGCATTATCTAAGAACTGGCAGAAAAAATCATGGTCAAATTTGCCATTGTGTTACCACTGATACAACATGAAACTCTGGTGCCCAATAGCTTAAGCAAAACCAGCTTGCATACTCTAATTTGGAGAAGAATGCCTGCCATAGGCACCTGGACATAACCTCAGCACTGAGGATGCAACAATGTGTCTAACCATGTGCTAGCGTTTCCTGTAATTTTCTGGTTCCTTTCAGGTGTGTGGAAAGCAACTTCTAGAAGCAAGACTGCCCAAGTTTCAATCATTCCAAGTGTTACCATCTACTAAGAAAGTAAAGCAAGAACCCTTTTTGTAACCTATAGTTGAGAACATTTGGCTGAGTGGACCAGGACATCAAAGAGAATATTCTCACCAAACTGAACAGAAGGCGTGTGCGTTGTGTGCATTTGACAGCTATTAAGATACCATCTAAGATGTGCCTGGTCTCATCTGAAAACACTAGCAATCAGTATCTTTCATTTTGAAATGAAATGTGTATGTGTGTGTGTATGCGCGCGTGTGTGTGTGTGTGTTTCTCCTTTATTTGAATGACTCTTAGTTTTAAAATACATGTTTTGAAAGGTTTTGAATTCTGTATTTGGGTGTCAGCTTTGCAGTTCTCAAGACTTTCAGACAGCCAGACTCTGCACTGCCTGAAATGGGCAAGAAGCCCCACGAATTGCAGAGAATTGTCCATGACACAGGAGCTTTCAGTAACATTTCAGAACCACAGTTTAGCTCTTAAAATCACGGATCTTGAGTTTTCAATGAAGGGTGAGGGAACATCACTCTTGATTGTTGTATAAAAGGAAAGTGAAGGACAGTATCTTCACTCTGTGCTGACTGAACACACTATCTGCACACAAATCTTTTCATTTTGTCTACTGTCTACTCTGAAATGAAATAGAAACAGCAAGTGATCACTGAGTTAAATGCCATAAAACCTAGGTGCATTGCTGAGTACACAAAAACGTCACAAGACTTATGTTAACACTGAGAAACTGGACACTATTAAGCTCAGTTTCTCTGGTTCTCTACTTGGCATAAATGATACTATGTCTTATTAAAAACTCATTTAATAAAATTACTTTTAATTTCCAAATATCTGTAAATAAAAATAACATTTTTTCTGTGAAACTAAGTAATTACCAAGAAGTTACAGGATCAAAATAATTCTGATTATATTAGAATTTATATTTAATTAATTTTATATACAGAGACCTAATTTCATACCTAATAATCCTCTATACCTATGTGGATTTAAATTAAAGGTAACAAGTAAAAGATTAACATTGTGGTTTATCATAACTGAAAAATTATAAATATATATAACATACACGTATTCTTTTATTATTATGCAAGGATGTAAATAACAAGGATGTCTTAGAGCTCACTAAGAAAATACTGTTGATTTGGAAAGAAATCCTGAACCATTTCCGATTAAATGTTTCATATTTTGTCCTTCCCAATTGTCCTATGAAAAGACACTGAAAAGTAAAAAAAACAAAAAAACAACAAAGCAAAGACAATCAGTGTGAATGGCCAGCCCTCACTAGATTTCAAATAGCCAAAGGTTAAAATAATCCATTACGTGGAATGCTTAAGAAAGAGTCAATAAATTATACCCATCAACTCTTAATACATTTTCTTACCTCAGAGACATGGTAACATCCCTGAGTACAGAAAAAAAATTGTCTTGATGAGTAGAAACACTGTCCCAAGCAATGCAAAGACAGCTTCTATTGTCTGCCATTACTACAGCTGAAACTACAAATTAAATCCAACAGTCAACAGTATCCACAAAAGACATGGACTAGAAATAACAAATTAAACCCCAGAAAGACATAACAGAAAAATCAAGGTAAGAACAGGCATGAGAGGACCTACACTCTCCATGTTACAGTTCCCATAATTGCCTCCAATTGTCTAAAATGAATCCTATCTGCACAAGCACAGTGCTGATGGGTGGGAAAGGAGTTGTAAGCCAAGTCCAGTGAAAGTCACTGGATTAGTGACCAAATAGCAGAGCATTTTAGTATGAGATCTGGCAGTAAGATCCTAATGGGCTCAGGTAATAGTGAGGGATGATAAGGTACACTAATGTGCTTGAAAATTATATATACAGTTGTTTCCATTCAGTTGTTAGGACAAGACTAACAAGTTTGTTGTGATAAAGAAAAAGAGTGACCCTGGGTTGTGGGAATTAAAGTTTTGTTCTTTAACAATATAAAATGTAATCAGAAAAGATTAATTTCTGAAACCAGATGATAAGTACTTGCACATAAGATAGTGTTTATGAATTGATGCTAATATTATATGATATGAATGAAACAAATTTTTCAGGAAAGATTTATCTTAAAAGTGATAGATTTTCTACTTTCACAAGGTTACCAGCTCAGGATTCTAATAATATTTTTAACCCAGCAAATAACAGATGACACACTTAGTAAAGGTGCCCATGTAAGATCATTTATGAGGTGCTTTGCTAAGCTGTTTAACACTGTGTGATGGGTACAATAGTCACTGCCCTATGCTCATGCAGCTTGCAGCATAGTATGTGATGAGACCATGAATTCAAAAGACAAAAAGAAAGGGGAGACACAAAACAGACTTCAAACTAAAATCATTGAGACAAAGGACACTTCATTCTACTAAAGGGTAAAAGGTTAAGACTAAATCTATCACAATTCAGCCATTCCACTCCTTGGCATATACCCATTGGATTTGTCATCCTACTACACAAATTACTGCTTTTCAATATCTATAATCACTTTATTTACAAAAGCAAAAAATGGAGAAATCCTGGGTGTCTTTCAAAAGATGAGCAGGTGGTGATATTATTATTGTTGTACATACAAATATTAGAAAACTACTCAGTCTTAAAGAAAAATGAAATCATGGAACTTGTAGGGAAATGGATATATCTGAAAAATATTATGCTAAGTGAGGTAACCCAATTCACAAAACAAACTCCAGATCACATGTTCATTCTTATTCACAGATCCCAGTTCCAAAACCTTAGAGTTTTCAAATTCTTTCACTTGCTTAACAATGATAAAACAAAACAATCACAAAAAAACTCACGATAAAGCAAACACACACAAATTTAACTCATATATTAAGAATGATTTGAGAAAATTAAGACTTATGAACATTATAATGATTGTCAAAATGAAAGAGTATGTCAAAGAGCTAGAAACAAATGTACCATGTCATCCAGACACACACTCTTGGGCATATAACCAAAGGTCTATCTTATCACATTAATGTTCACTAATGGTCTGTTTGCAGCAGCCAGTGGAAATAATCTAGATGAATGATGTATTCATTATCTAAAGAAAATGTGGTATATTTACCCAACTGAAAAAGTAAAGATTTTTCATTCTGTAACTAGATACTTCATAAATTTAAAAAAAAAAAAAAAAAAAAAAACACTAAACAAGTAGTTAGAAAAACGATGTGACTTTTGTGAAACAGAAATTCATTATTGATGACCAGAAGGTTACTAATACCAAAATTCTATAAGTGCTGTTTAAAGTTACTTAGTAATGCTGAAAGTATTTTGTCTCTAATTCTCTTGCAAATAAGCTTACTCATGAAGAAGACAGTTCTAAATTTTCATCATTTCATTAGTAAACTTTGCTTTATTAAAGAAAATATCTGTCATGACCTACTTATAAAGTAAGACAGGTTTACATAGCTACCATTTTGAAAGTTAAAACTAAAGGTTGAAAGATCCTTGCTTTGTCCTCTGGTAAGGTTAATCCATAACAGCTCATGATGGCAATCTATTTAGGAACAGTTTAATCTCCAACCACAGCAGAGAAAGAGAGGAGGGGAGCAGGGTCCCAAAGTTCCTATTGGTATCATATCTTCAATCACCTAAGTCCTATCTCTCAATATCACAATGAGGATGAAGCCATCACATACAGAACACAGAGATACTTGCCAGCTAAGGCATATCAGTTTCTCACTGTCTCTATCTCTGTCTCTGTCTCTCTCTCTTGCTGGCTTGCTAGTTGATGAAGGGTTAAATGATGAACTTGCATATGAGGTTTATTTGGTCTTGCTTTATAGTGATATTATATTACCTCTGTCCACATAGTATTGTCTACAAACAACTCATGCACACCCCCCCCCCAACTTAAAAAGAGGTTAGGTTAATAGTAAGTAATGCCCAGAGAGGAATCAAACAGGTTTCAGTTATCATTGGGGGAAACCTGTCACATCATCTTTTACAACTTTGATAGCAAAGTATAGATGCAAAGAGGTAAAAACACAACAGAAGTACGAGAGAGAGTAGACTACTAAATACTACTATATTGCTCACTGACGTTGCCGTGCTGGCTATTTCTCCTCATGATCTGAATTACTGTTTTACTTAGTAAGTGATGCTGGGGGAATTTTACCCTGCTTATTTGATATAACATTTTTATTATTATAGTTGTGTGTATGTGCACACTATACAGTGAGTATAAAATGAGTGTGTAGGTGTGCATGATGAACCATGCATGTGCCAGTCAGAAGAAACCTTTGAGGGGTCAGTTCTCTGCTCCCACCTTTACATGAGTTCTGAGGATCATACTTGGGTAACCAGGCTTGCATGGAACAGTTCCTCATCCATCATACTTTAAAAATGCTTATTTTTCACTAAATATCCCAAGTGCTTATTTTAAATTTAAATTCAGATAAAAATTGTAAAGATAATACAAATTATCACATACATTCATATCTTACACAGTCATTTCCAAAACTACAAAATTAATATTAAATTTTGAAAGTTTGTTCCACCAACTTATCATGGATGTACCTTTTCTGTTCCAGGATGTGCCTGGAGGACCCTGTGTATGAGTCATCATTCCTTAGTTTCCCTTGGTACAATAGGGTTTCTCGTTCTTTTCATGTTTATTATGACATGAAACAGTCCATAATTTGAAGACTAACAATCAGATCTGTGTGAGTGTGGAATGTTCACGGGTGTGTGATTTTATGACACGGTTCTCAAAATTATACTGAAATTGTTGGTTTGGAAAGACTACCTAAAAGTTGAAATGTTGTCATCACTATCTATACAGATGTGAGTGAGATTAACATGGCTGGCCCTAACCTTGATTATGAACATAAGGTACGATATTTTCTTCCATTTCTATAATGTGTTGAAGAGAATTACAATTCCTCCACATTTTAAAAATGTGTGTGCATGCACACACGCACATGTGAATGTGTGTGTGTTTGAATATACATGAATATTTATTATGGATGGAAGGAGAGGTGACTTATGGACTCCCTCTTAGAAGGAGAACTAACAATACAGAATATTTGAAGTTTCTCTGAGAAAAAAAATCATCCCTTAATTTACTCAATTGTTAATGTGTCAGTACTTACCTTACACTGTGGATTTTAATGAAATATCAAAAAATATCTATGCTACTAGTTGTTCTCGGTCATCAGTGTGGGACACCAGGACACTTACATCCTTTGAGTGTTTCCAGCACATTTTAAGTCCTTGGCCTGTGTAGACTTTCTACAGTAATTCTTTATTCTTAACAGTCCTAAAATCAATAGTTTTCCTGAGGAGTTCAGGTTTATTTACTGAAAAATGACATCTGGAACCCAAGGATTGTGTC
This sequence comes from Meriones unguiculatus, assembly GCF_030254825.1. Classification (NCBI taxonomy): domain Eukaryota; kingdom Metazoa; phylum Chordata; class Mammalia; order Rodentia; family Muridae; genus Meriones; species Meriones unguiculatus. The sequence goes on from NC_083358.1 coordinate 66,917,856, forward strand.
TACACCTGTCTTCATTTACAGCTACAACTAATGAACATTCGTTGCTGATAGTGACAGTGAGAAGAATGTAGTGTCAATGATCATTCATTAGCTTGAACTGTTAAAGGTTGAAGACTAAGTCAAGCTTTCAATTCTTTGTACTAAAATTGTATATTATTTCTTTCTGTTATTTTTGTTTTGAGTTTTATTTGCCTTTTAATTTTAATTTTTATGATTTTTCTTTGACAATTTCATCCATGAATTGAATCCATCCTGGATTTTTTTTTAAGTTTAATTTAGCTTTAAATTCACTGTGTACTCAGGTTAGAGTTGAGTTCATGATCCTCTTCTGCTTTAGCCTCTTAAATGAGGAGATTAAAAACCAGTTATGGGACATAACCTGGCTGTAATGTGGGAAAATTTATATTCACTGTTTTAACCATAATATTTTGAATCCTACCTTTCCACAGTATGCCATATAGTAAATTATATATTTTTATTGACCTCTAAAAGTAAGAAAATACAATTTGTACTATCAAATTGGAAAAAAAAAGAGAGATTTAGCATTCTTTAATAGCAAGACAAAATTAAGCCATTCACTGTGTGGCTCTAGTGGAAGATGACATAAAGATGAGATCATTAGGAAAAAGAAATCATAGAAAAATATGAAGGTTCTTTGAGAAGTCATCATGATTAAAATATCTAGTTAATGTTGTGTTTCTGGAAACATTCCATGCTATTTCCTAATTCCTTTTAGTGAGATCAGGAGGAAAAAAATATTATGCAATATAACCTTCATTAGTAAGGAAAGAAATGCAATCAATACTGTCCTAACTTTTCATTTTCTCTCCCTACAGAGGTTTCGATTTTATGGTCCTATTTTCACAGGCAAAGCAACAATAGAACAGTAACTATCCATAACAAATTTTGAAAAATAACATGATTTCTCACCTATCCACAAAGAAAACCTTTTAAGGGCATGCATATGAGTTTTCTTCCCATTATTTGTAGCATTCTCTTGGAGACTAGGAAATCACTTTTATTGTACTAGTCCCTTTGTCTTTTTCTATTTGGGGTTATTGATTTGTCTCTACTCCATTTATTTCTGAGCACAGGAATGCACGAGAACTGATTGTTTAATTTGTTGTTTGTCAAAAACATACCAGTAGAGTTTAGGGACTAGCACGTGCTAACTTAGGCTCAACTGTGCATTACCTCTGAATTCGTGCCTTGCCCTCCATCGTGATTTAAGTTAGGACAATAATATAGAAGACTTTTTAAAGACACATTTTTTTTTTTAGTAAAATCTGACCAGAGTTGTGCCAGTTCCTAAATATCCACAGAAAACTCTTCTTAGGTCGTAAGATAATCAAGAGTAGGAATGATTTTCTTTACAAGATAAAAAAGAAAGTATATAACTTTAAATGCATGAACTGTAAAAATATTATAAATACAATTAAATAAGTTAAATCTTACCAAATAGCCTATGGCTTAAATATTTTAATTTTATCTGATCTTAATATATTAGGTCATAAACTCACTAAACAAATTATTCTATCTCTATTCCAATTGAAACAAAAAATTAAGAATAAAAGGAATTAGTTAAACATCATATACCAAGTATATATTAATTTAAATATCTGATAAGCCATATTATATATCAAATTTTATTTAATCTCTATTGTTAAAATTCATGAAAATAAAACACACACACACACACACACACACACACACACTGGGAGAGCGATTTCCTACTCAACCTCCTCAGGTAATTCTCCTTGAAACACCCTCACAGATATAACCAGAGGTATATCCTGTAGTGATTTCAGACCTGATCAAGGTGCCTTTTAAGACTGACCTTAAGAGAAACCTACAGAATATTATGACCATACCACCTCATAGTTTATAAAAATGATAGTTAGGTATGTCTGAATTAGTATTCATTTTTGTGCGTTGTCAGCATTGGTAGCAAGTAACCTTAAAGTAAAATTTCAATTTGCTTGTAAAAATAATCCTGAGTGAGGTAACCTGAAGCAGAAAGACACACATGGGATATACTCACTTAGAAGTGGATATTAGCCACATAATATAGGATTAACAAACTAAAATCTAAGGTCCTAAAGAAGCTAAACAACAAGGGAAAATGCTTAATCTTCAATCAGAAGGACAAACAGGATAGACATCAGAAGTAGGAGAATACAAGAAACAGGTCAGGAGCCTTCTACAGAGGAACTCTGACTCTACCCACCAAGGTATCAAAGAAGATACTGAGACTCATAGCCAAACTTTGGGCAGAGTGCCAGAGACCTTATAGAAGAAGGGGGAGATAGAAAGACTTGGAGGGGACAGGAGCTCCACAAGCAGACCAACAGAGCCAAAATGCTGGGTCCAGTTGGGGCCTGCAGAGATCAATACTCCAGCCAAGAACCATGCATGGAGAGGACCTAGAACTTCATGCATCCATGCATTCCTGTTCAGAGGAAGCCCATAAGCTTTTCACTCTCCAAGTTTCTGCCTTAGTAAGGAGATCAAGGTTTGTCTCTTACATAAACTCAGTGGCTGGCTCTTTAATCACCTCCCCCTGGGGGGTGCAGTCTTGCCAGGCCACAGAGGAAGATGATGGAGCAGCCTTGATGAGACCTGATAGGCTAGGGTCAGACAGAAGGGGAGGACCTCCCCTGTCAGAGGACTAGGGAAAGGGCATGGTGAGAAAATAGGAAGGGTGGGTAGGGCTGGGAAGAGATGAGGGACAGGACTGCAGAGGGGATACAAAGTAAAAATTTCTAACTAATTAATTAAAATTTTTAAAAAATGAAATCAAATTAAATTAGTTAAAAAATAAAAAGAAAAAATAACCCTAGGTAACTGTAGGAATTACATTTTTCCAAAGACCATCCAACATCTGCTTCTGCAGTGCTAATCTTCGATTACTCCAATATGAGTTCTTACCTAGGCCCAAGGGAGAGGGCTCAATGGTGAGGGAGCACTGGCTATTCTTCCAGAGGACTCCTATTCTATTTAGTACCCAAATAATGGCTCACAGGGTTTTTTGTTTTTGTTTTTTGTTTTGTTTTTTTGTACTTACAGTTCCTAGAAATCTGATCCCCTCTTTTGGATTCCTTGGGGAATGCACACATTTAGTACACAGACATACAGATAGGCAAACACCCACTCACATAAAATGAACAAATTATGATCTTTAATTTCAAAAGTTTGTCTAATCCCATTTGTGGTTAGGTAATTTGGAACATACAGTGATGATGCCAATTAAGAATTTTTTTGTTTTTTATTATATTTTTTATTTTTATTTCTTATATTATTAAAGTTTATTTACTTTGTATACCAGCTGTAGCCCCCTCCCTCAATCCCTCCCAATTCCCTCCCTCCCTCCATCATCTCCTCCCTAACCCTCTCTAAATCCACTGATAGGGGAGGTTTCCTCCCCTTCCATCTGACCCTAGCTTATCAGGTCTCACCAGAACTGACTGCAATGTCATCTGTGGCCTAGCAAGGCTGCTCCTCCCCGGGGGGTTGGTGGGGAGTAGAGAGGTCAAACAGCTAGCCGCAGAGTTCATGCCAGAGACAGTACCTATTCCCCTTACTAGGGAAGTCACTTGGATATAGAGCTGCCATGGACTATGTCCCAGCAAGGTTTCTCAATTATATCCATGCATGGTCCCTGGTTGGAGAATCAGTCTCAGACAAGCTCTTGTGCCCAGATACATTTAGTCCTTGTGGAGCTCCTGTTCTCTCCAGGTCTTACTAACTCTCTCTTCTTTCATATGATTCCCTGCACTCTACCAACGTTTTACCATGAGTCTCAGCATCTGCTTTGATACACTGGTAGGTAGTGTCTTTCAGAAGCCCTCTGGGGTAGGCTCCTATCCCGCTTCTCATTTTCTCCTACTTCCAATGTCTATCCCAATTGTCTTTCTGAATAAGGATTGATCTTCTTACCCTGGGTCCTCCTTCTTGTTCAAATTCTTTAGGTGTACAGATTTTAGTATGTTTATTCTATCTTATAGGTCTAGTATCCACTTATAAGTGAGTATGTACCATGTGTGTCTTTCTGCTTCTGGGATATCTCACTCAGGATGATCTTTTCTAGGTCCCACCATTTGCCTGAAAATTTCATGATTTCCTTGTTTTTAATTGCTGAGTAGTATTCCATTGTGTAAATGTACCACAATTTCTGTATCCATTCCTCCATTGACAGACATCTGGGTTGTTTCCAGATGGCTATTATAAATAAAGCTGCTATAAACATGGTTGAGCAAATGTCCTTGTTAAGTACTTGAACATATTTTGGATATACACGTAGGAGTGGTATAGCTGAATCTTGAGGAAGCACTATTCTTAATTGTCTGAGATAGCACCAGATTGATTTCCAAAGTGGATGTACAAGTTCACATTCCTACCAGCAATGGAGGAGGGTTCCCCTTTCTCCACATCCTTTCCAGCATGTATTGTCATTTGACTTTTTGATCTTAGCCATTATGATGGGTGTAAATTGAAATATCAGGTTCCTTTTGATTTGCATCTCCCTGATGGCTAATGAGGTTGAGCATTTATTTAAGTGTTTTTCTGCCATTCTACATTCCTCTACAGAGTGTTCTCTGTTTAGCTCCATTTTTTAATTGGATTACTTGATTTGTTGCTTTTTAACTTCTTGAGTTTTTTATATATACTGGATATTAGCCCTCTGTCAGATATAGGGTTAGTGAAGATCTTTTCCCAGTCTGTAGGATGTCATTTTGTTTTGACGACAGTCTCTTTGGCTTTACAGAAGATTTTGATTTCATGAGGTCCCATTTACTGATTGTTGATCTTAGAGTCTATGCAGTTGGTGTTCTGTTCAGGAAATAGCCTCCTGTGTCAATGAGTTCTAGGTCTTAGGCCTCATCCCAGGTATGCAAGGGTGGTTCAATATATGGAAATCCATCAATGTAATCCACCATATAAACAAACTGAATGAGAAAAACCACATGATCATCTCCTTAGATGCTGAAAAAGCATTTGACAAAATCTAACATCCATTTATGTTTAAAGTCTTGGAGAGATCAGGGATACAAGGCACATACCTAAACATAGTAAAGGCAATATACAGCAAGCCTATAGCCAACATCAAACTCAATGGAGAGAAACTTAAATCAATCTCACTGAAATCAGGGACAAGGCAAGGATGTCCACTCTCTCCATATCTCTTCAACATAGTACTTGAAGCATTAAGACAACTAAAGGAGATCAAGGGAATACAAATCAGAAAGGAAGAAGTAAAAGTATCACTATTCACAGATGATATGATAGTATACATGAGCGACCCCAAAATTCAACCAGAGAACTCCTTCAGCTGATAAACACCTTCAGCAAAGTGGCTGAATACAAAATCAACTCAAAAAAATCAGAAGCCCTCCTGTATACCAAAAACAAAAGGGCCGAGAAAGAAATTAGGGAAACAGAGTTTTACTGCAATGATTTTATTTAACATCCACAACATGGTATTGTGAACAGAACATAAAGCCTGTTTTCATCTGTGTGAGATACAGCAAACACCAGTGATTCATTTCAAGGGTGTTTATAATCATCCATCCAAAATGGCATGTGATTGCCATATGACCTGAGCAAGTATTTGTTACTTTTTCTTCTAAGCACAGATGCTGCTTTCCACTTGCCCTCAATCTGTGTGTATCCTCTAATGAGGATGGAAAGGCATGAGCTAAGAAGCATCTAAAAAGCTATTCTGCATAAAGAACAGAATCAGGAGCTTCTGTCTCTGTTCAAACTCTGGTCCCCGAGCAGCACAGAGACAAAGAGATGAAAACTTAAGGATGAATGTGTGTGGGAGTGTGCATGCACGGCCACTGTGTGTGTTTTCTCATGCATTGGATTTCCTACACCGTTTGAACACATCGTTCTAAAAGTCTGATGTTGTCGGTGTGTTAGGATTAGGATGAAGGACCTTAGGAGGCAATCAGCTCATGAGCTTCCTTCCTAATCAATGTGGTTAACTGCATCAAGGGCCTTATGCTTTGGCTAGCTTGTCCTTCTGTTGTCTTCTCTGTGAGGACACAGTAGTCCTTCCTGACCTGTGCAGCCATTACTACACAACTCTCTCTGCCTGCTCTCAACCTTCCCATCTTCTGGAATGAGATAAGCACATGTCTGTCCTTTATGAATTACTCATACAAGATGAAAAAGACCACAACAGTGCCTAACACCCTTGATAATTGCCACACTCAACTGGAAAGCACTTTCATTTTGTTTCATAAGAAACACAGAGAATATAACCAGGGCACTGCTGTGATATCTTTTTATCTTTCTTTTTTGTTTTTTTGGATGTGACATTTTGTAATTTTATTTTTTATATTAATTACAGTTTATTTACTTTGTATCCCTGCTGTAGTCCCCCTTCATTCCCTCCCAATCCCATTCTCCTTCCTTCAGCTCCTCCCTGTCCTTTTCTAAGTCCACTGATAGGGGATATCCTAACGTTATAGAATTTACAAACCAACAAACTTCATAAACCAAACTTAAATATGAGGTATTTTCCAGTTGTAAATGCTGATATATATGAAAGCATAACACAGAAAGGTGTTAGGTAACTGAGAAAAAATGCTTTGTTTATTATAGAGCATGGTTTGAGGCTATTTACTCCTGAGTGCTAAAAAATAAATAAATAAATAAATAAACACTGTTCTTTGTAGCAGATGCAGACAAATGCTTTTTCCTAAGAATTTACTGTTTGCTACTATCACTAAAGTTATAAAAAAAAATGTGGAACTCAAAAGTCCTTGTTTAAACCCATATACAGGCTTATGGACAGTAGAAAAGTAAATGGGGATTGAGCTCTAAAAAGTTTATAGAGCATGTAAAAAGCAAAGTAGGTTGAACTAGATACATCTTACAAGAAACAGTTATCAAGCGTGTAGTACAATCAGTTCTTGACATCAGAATTCAGACCGATTTTCTTTGTAGTTGTATGCGCGTCAAGACAATCCATGAAGGTCCCTGTACTTGCTTGTTGTGCACTCCAAACTGTAAAGCCCTGACCATTCTTGCCCTGCCCATTTCCCAGAGATTTCTTTGACTCAAGCAAACAATGCAGCCTGTCTTCCCAAGAGCACCCTGCCTCCACTTAGCATGAATGCCCATGCCTAGCTCCTCCTTGTGGCACAGCCTGTGCATGTTTAGGTAAATTTTCCCCCATGGGCCTAAATAGCCTGCGCATTGTTACCAGGTAAAATAGAATGTCTACATCAATGTGAACTACAAATACACTGAGATATTCTAGGGAGAGTGTACTTCAAAAACCACACTGCACTGATCAATAATGAGAAAACACTTAACTGAAAGCCACATAAAACTGGGTCTCCTATATTTTTCAAATTTTAATTTTTTATATTAATTATTATATGTTATTAACTCAGTATCCCAGCTGTAGACTCTTCCCTCATTCCCTCCCAATCCTACCTTTCCTCCTTCATCTTCTTCTATGCCCCTCTCCAAGTCCACTGATAGGGGAGGTCCTCCTCCCCTTCCATCTGACCCTAGCCTATCAGCTCTCATCAGGAGTGGCTGCATTGTCCTCCTCTGTGGCCTGGCAAGGTTGCTCCCCCCTTAGGGGGAGGCGATCACAGAGCCAGCCACTGAGTTCAGGTCCAAGACAGTCCCTGTTTTTTCTGTGGGTTATCTAAAGTGTAGAAATGAGAAAATGCAGTTTGGACTACTGATTTTGGTATTGCTGTGATTATTATCAATTGCCATTGTCTGTGACACAGCATGTAAACATTTACCAGGCTAAGCTTACCCCCAAAACAAAACCAAAATTTTGTATTCAGTAAAATGTAACTATAGAGAGCCTTAAAGTTGAGAATCAGTTTTGCCTGGCTCTCATCCACTGCCTTTCAAGCAGGAGTATTATTGTGTTCTAAGTTTTCATGAATATTTTTAGAAAGAACAGACTTGATTGATAGAAAATACTCATCTAGAACAGCGGTCCTTGATCTTCCTAATGCTCTGACCCTTTAATACAGTTTCTCCTGTTGGGGGAATCACCAACCATAACATTATTTTTGTTGTTACTTCATAATTATAATTTTGCTGCTTTTATGAATTCTAACGTGACTATCTAATATGCAGGATGTCTGGTATGTGTCCCCTGTGACAGGGATCATGACTACAGGTTGAGAACCGCTGATCTAGACTAAGGACCTGATTTGTTTACTGTTCACTGTAATAAAGACAGTGTTCTTCCTTTGTTACAATGTTCAGATATGTTTATTGAGCCCTACCCAGTATTCATGTCCAGAAACATGATGCACCTCTGTCCTAATGCAACTACATGGAGATATTATCTGGGCCTTTCTGCATCACCCTACAGAAAATGGCCCTTGGGAAAGAGGTATAAATTCTCTTGTATCTGATATTGCTGTAGGTGAAACGTGGTCTTATGTCTCACAACTGAGTATTTTTTCTCTACTTAACACACAGAAGAAATTACAGTGGGCCAATTTACCATTTGCAAGTATATACTACAACCTCTTCACTTCTCCTAAGGAAAGTTTTGACACCGACGTATTAATTACCATATTCCTGATACATGTTTTAATTCTGAAGCATTTCTGCAATATCCCAGCTAAGTATTCCTAATTAAGGAGATATAAGCCATCCCAATACACTATCCATGTCTACTGTCTTCATTTGCCTTCTATTGCTGTGATAAAAATAACGCGATAAAAAGCAACTTGACAAGGAGAGGATTTATTTATAGGTTGCAGAATGTCATTATGAGGAGCCAAGGCAGGAACTGAAGGCAGTACTGTACAAGGAGGAACTGAGGTCAAGACCATGGAATACATGACTTATTTGCTTGCTCTTTCTGGCTGACTCAGTTAGCTTTCTTATACATCCAGGAAAACCTACCTGCCCAAGTATGGCACTGCTGCCAATAGGCTGGGTCCTTCTCCATCAATTAACAATCAAGAAAATGGCCTATAGACTTGCCTACTGGTAATCAAGGTTTCTTGTCCCGTTTGACTCTAGCTTATGTTGAGATGATAAAAAAAAATAATCAGGATATCTACTTTAGAGTCTTGCTCCTCTTTCTTTTCTAAGTAATGCTTAGAATTCCCTGTGCTTCCCCCACCTGAGCCTCCATCAGATTGCAATTTCCCATGTGTACAATTTCACTATGCTTATAGGATGCTCTAGTCCAGGCTGGCACAGAACCCTTGCTTCTGCCTTGTCCTCCCGCGCCCTGGGATTACAGCTGTTCTCCTCCGTACCTGGTGTCACATAACATTTTATCCATCAGACATTACATTCCATAGAGAGATATATTAAAGCTGAATATGACTGCATTATTTAGAATTTCTCACCTCCATGATAAAATGCCTGACAGATGCAATTTAAGGAGGAAAAGTTCATTTGGGCTTGATATTTAGGGGCATGGTTCCATCAAAACAGGTAAAGCAGCTTGGTATTTGGTAGTGGGTGCATGTCACTTGTCATCGCTGCTCTACACACTTTCCCAAAGGTTCCATAACATGCCCAAAGTTGTGCCACCAGCTAAGGGCCAACTGTTCACACAAACAGCTGTGGGAATATTTCACATTCACGCCACAAAAATGACCTGGAACAACAATTGTATAAAATAAATGTATAATGGATATTTATTAAGAAGAAAGTTGGGGGAACCGTAGGAAAAACTATTTGTTCTGATATATTTAGCTGATTTTTAGTAGTGGAGAAAGGGTATTATTATGAAGGCCTGGGTGGCCTGGAACTCACTTTGTAGACAAAGCTGACTCCAAAATCACAGAGACCTTCCTGTCTCTGCCTCCTGTCTGCTAGGATTCAAGGTGTGCATCACCATGTGTGCCTTTGGCTGATATTTTTCCAATAAGTGGATTGTGAACGGTAGTGTATTACGTATAGTGTTAGGCTGGAATATGAAAATTAAAAATATGGAGTCCCCTTGTTTTCTTATGTTATTATCTTTCCCAAAAGCTTTTTAAAGCTTAATTTAAGATCTTAAAAATGTCCTTTCTGTTTTTTTTTTTTTTCAACTACTAATTTAAGTACAGATATTTTCTATAGAAGTAGAATCTAAAATATCTGAGAGCAGTTTTGGGAAGGTCGGGTGACAGTTTAATGATGGATATAAGCAATGAAATAGAGATTTGCAGGTGGCGTGATCTCAACTGACCACACAGCATCTATACAGAGAAGCCCTAACACCCAATGTGACATTAGCATATATGTGAAGACATGGAGCCTTCAGAAGACACGATCATGGTTAAGCTGAATCAAACACTGGGATCCTAATCCTGCAAGGTGGCGACTGTACAGGGACACCCTGCCCTCTGTTACATAAGGGATGGCTCATATCGAGACACCCTGTTACATAAGGGATGGATCGTGAGGCTTACTTGAGGAACCTGCATCAAGTGCTTCTACCCCTTCAGCCGAAAAGGAGCTTAGTCTGGAGCTTCCAGACTCCAGAACTGGAACAATGTAAACTTGCATGTTTCTTTCATGAAGTCCAGGATATTTTGTCATGACAGTAAATATCTAAATTCAGTCAGCTGGCTCCTTCACTTTTTTTTTTAATGAGACAAATTATTATCACTGATATATTCAAATAAATGTGGCTATAATAAACAGAGATGGTTATAGGTAATGTAAAAGGAGCAGAAAGAGATTAACTTATCTCATGGTTTTGGAGGTATTCACTCATCATGGTTAGAGAGAGTGACCGGGCAGAGAAAGTCACGTGATGGTAGCGAGAAGCTGAGGCAGGTACTCGGGCCAGTTTCTGGTTCGTCTGCCAGCTCATGGCAGGGCACCAACCACAGGCTGTGTGGATGCTCCTTCCCCAGCTAACCCCAAAGTGCCTTTACAGACACGTCACTGATGTGTCACCATCTCCTAGGAGATTTTCAGTTCAGTTGAGTCGAGAGTGAAGATGGAACATCAGAGTAACTCTCCCTGAAGCCATGAAGAGGGGTCTTCCCCAGCCTGAAACTTTTAAGCTATCAGTGGCAAACTTTTATATATATTTGCTACCTTATTCCCTTACATATTACAGACCATGAATAAAATAATTCTTCTATATAATTGGAAATGACATCACTTCTTTTTTGCACTTGTGAGAATGTGTTATGCTCTTTCACGCTTTATAATGTACTCATATAATATTACGGCTCTTAATACTCAGAGAACATACATCATGTACTCAGAATATGGTATAATCATGTGTGCCAGTCAGCCTAGTAATTGCACTATGCCATTTTCCCTTGTCGCTTCACAACCTTCTTTTCATTTTCCAAAGGTCACTGATAAGATTTTCTTAACTCTCTTATCCCTGACTAAAGAGAACTACTCTCATTTGCTGCTGGGCACATGGCATCTCTTCCTGTTCCCCTTTGCTGCATTTTACTTTGCACTGATAATTAATTTTGTTTTTCAACTATGACTCTTTCCAGGGAAGAGTCTGCTTGATTTATACCTAAATTTAGAACAGACCTGACAATTCCGAATATCCTTCCCCTTTCTCTTCTTCTTCTGGTTCTGCTTGCTTTCTTAGGTTAATTTTACCTCACAAATTTCAGTCCAGCAGACTTATAAATTTAAATTTTTAGTATCTAGAATATTGAAGAGGTTACGTTTGTAACTTTAAGGGCTTATAAAGAATTACCTATTACTTAAAATATATACAAGACTTGCCTATATGCTAGAGGCTAATATTTTTATCTCCTTGAGATTTATTACATGGTCTTGCTTAGTATAAAATTCTAAATAAAAAGTATTTATTTTAGTAAACCAATTTACTGTTCCAAAACTGTTTTTCATTGTAACTGGAAAGCATTTTTTTCTATATAAATCCAGTTACTGAAACTAACATAGTAATGGAATGTTAAATGTGAATGGGAAGAGTTGCCTATTTCAGAAGTACTTACGAACTTCGTAAGATAAAGAAGATATGAAGATATGAAGAGAAAGCATAGTGTCAAGGATCTGGACAGGTTGTGCAATATACATTTACTGGTGGAAATTCTTATTAGCTAAGCAGCTACATAAAACTCAGTTTCCACTTCTCTTTAAGCTCTATAAGAAAATGATTTAATTTAATTGTTAATAAGAAGGGGATTTTTATTGCAGGATCCGCAAGAGAAATAGATACAACAAAACACAATGTACTATGATGAACTGTCTCACATATCAGCAGAGACATGTTCTTTCACCTGAGATAGAGCTGGAGACCCAGTAAAGTTGGAAGTACAGTTCTGAGAAACAGAGCTTACTGATAATAGTGCAAGGTACCTAATAACAACCCCGAAAGAGCGGGTGAGACGCTATAAAATACTTTAACCTAAAAATTAAGTGTTAGCATATAGCTAATTTTTGCTAATCAGAAAGAAAGCTGAGCCATCAAGTAACTCACACAACATAATTCTGATTGTTAAGTCTAGATTTTCAAAAGTTTTATCAATAAATACAAATACTACTGTCATTAATTTAAATTTTATAACAACATAGATTTCTGAGTTTTGTTTCCCATTTTTCAAAAATAGTATTTATTTTATTCATTCATTCATTCATTCATTCCTCCCTTGGGTCCTCTTTACTTATCTTCTTTGGGACTATGAATTGTGGTATGGATATCTTATACTATATGGCTGATATCCACTTATAAGTGAGAAAATACCATGTGTGTCTTTCTGGGTCTGGGTTACCTCACTCACGATGATCTTTTCTAGTTCCACCCATTTACCTGCAAATTTCATGATTTTCTTGTTTTTAATGGCTGATTAGTTTTCCATTTTGTAAATGAACCACAATTACCGTATCCATTCTTCATTTGAGGGACATCAAAAATAGCATTTTAATATTTATTAAGTGTTTAGTTTGGTCAGGTATTCTACTCATCAATTTTCATAGGCATTCTAAGAAGCCATGAATTCTAAAGTACTTAATTTGTCTAATTTTAACACCTTTAAATCTAGACTGTCTTACAATTACTATTAGACATCTGACTGAATTACAAGTATGTAAACAGTGAAGGAAGATGGTGTATGCCTATAACCCCTGCACTTAGGAAGCTGAGAAAGGAAAAATGTGAGTTCAAGGCCAGCCTGGTCCACATTGAGTGAAGCTGAGGATAGACTGGGTTGCATAGGAAGACCTTACGTAAAAAAAACAAACCAGTGTAACATGAAATAAACAAAAACTACGGACTGATGATGCACTGGTCTTCCTCTTAATAGCATATATACTGGCAGGTAATAAAATGTTCTTACTCAGAACCAAGCTGCTTCCAGAGTAACTTTTCAATGAAATTTAGAATTGGGATACCCACCAAAGGACAGAAATCCCAAGTTTCATCATTTCTTTACCTTATTTACTGGGTTGGTGTTAGTTTGATATTTTCCCAGACAAGTTTTCATTTTGTCACCTAGACTGTCTTTCACTGTATAGCACAGGTTATTCAAACTCACAAATAGTTTGAATGTGAATGTTATTTGAGGATGCCAACTACTTCTTGAAAGTAGAATTAGTAATATATTGAATTTTTACAAAGGCACATACAATCAATGTTTTTCATTAGTACTATGAAAAATTTTGACCACTTTGCTATAGTAATATAGTACTAGTAAATTGTTGAGAAATGGATTAACATATATACCAACACTCTATTTATTGTTTGGTAAACAAGTAGAAAGTCCTTTAGAAACAACACAAAAATAATATTAAGATTTTTTTCTTGCAAAACTAAATTGTCAGTCTTAAACATAGTTATAAAAGCTAACAGTAATACAACATGAGTTAAAATTCTAAGAATGCTTTAAGCAAATACAATGAATTAATGAGAACATTGATTTTCAATTAACAAATAAATATTCTAAGACTACTGATAGAACAAAGTCTGAAACAATGAAAGTCTACAGGAGCATTAAACAGAAAGAGAGAGCAGACACAGGCAACAGAATTATATGTGGAACATAGTCACAACAGCATTGTGACATGTGATGAGGAACAGTGGACAGAAGTTACAGCTGCAGAATAAACAAGAAAGCAGAAGGCAGGAACATGATCAGGATAAAAAAAAATTCTGTAAATCAAATAGAATTTGCACAGGCACAAAAGAATCAGAAATCTCTCTGTGAAATAAACGTGTTTAATCAATAGATAAAACTGTTTAATAGATAAATGTGTTTAATCAATAGAGAAAACTGCTCATCCTGATGGAAATCATTCTCACCAATATTAACTGACTGTGAAACAAATTAATGATTACCCACATAGTAAGCATCATAATTTGTTAGGTCTATAATCTGTACAAATATTAGAACTATTTACAACAATGGGACTCAATGACCAAATCAACAAACACAAAATGATATAGAGAAGCATGCAGATTTTCCTGAACTACAAATTACAACTTAGATTCACTAAAACCACAAAAGTGTAAGAACTCTAATTAACTGACCTACTACTTTCTTAGAGCTACTAGAAATAGCCCCAAAATGTAATTTATTTTGCTGTATAAAATGTCTACTTAAGGGAGTGTAGGGTAGTATGGAGATGGGATAATATAACACTAAAGACCATTAAAAAAAAAGACATGGAAACCTACTACTTTAGAAGCTTCTATAGAAAGATATATAGACTGGCCTGGCAAGACATGTCTACCAGTGAAATAGTGGCATAAACATATGGGAGTAGCCAGTCACTCTCTGATTGTACTGAAGTTCTACTTCTCAAGAAGAAACCTGTACGTGGTACTTTTATTGCACTAAGAACCAATACCTAACTGGTTGTAGGCCATAGGAGAGAACATCTTACTATTATTCTGTAAATGTACACATCATTAAACCAATTTCTAATGACTTATTATACTCATCTCTTAACCGTCACAATCAAAATGTCACCTTCAGTCGTCATATATGGTGATTAACACCATGATCCACAACTGGCTAAAGTGCAGAAAATAAAAGACTATATACCTAAAGGGAACATATAGACCACACCCTCTCTCCCAAGGCTCAGTAATTATTGCATAAGAAGGGATAGAAAGACTGTAAGAGCCAAAAGTTCTAGATACATACAAGGAAACATTATCTTCTGAACACAGCAGCTTCACATCTGAATTCACAGTTGTGATGGTATGTACAAAGCCTATGGCGAGCCCAAGCCAGACCAAACACAAGCATGGAGAGGGAAGTTGGCGAACAACCCCAGCTATGGTACTATTAGCACATATTAGCTACTGGAAAGAAGAGGCAGCATTCTCCCATGGTGTAGCCCCTAGTGAGTCAAGCATCCCTCAGAGAAAATTGACACAGTTAAGAGCATTTGGACATCACAAATTGGTCTTGAAAGATTTTTTGTTAATTAATTCATTCGTTCATTCATTCATTTTACGTCCCAATTGCAGGCTCCTCCCTCCTCTCTTCTCAGTCCTGCCCTCCCACTATCTTTCCCCTTTCCCCCTACAGTTCTCCTCAGAAAAGGGAACCACCTCCCCTTACCAACACACCCTGGAACATCAAGTTGCATCTGGACAAAGAGCATCCTCATCCGCGAACACCAGACAAGACATCCCAGGTAGGGGGAAGTGATCCACAAGCAGGCAACAGAGTCCGTGTCAGAGCCAGTCCCACTCCACTTGCTAGGGAACTCAGGAAGACCAGGCTGCCCATCAGCTACATACGTGCAGGAGGTCCACTCCATGTGTGGTCCTTGGTTAGTGGTTTAGTCTCTGTGAGCCCCTCTGGGCCTAGGATAGTTAACTCTGTAGGTCTTCTTGTTGAGCTCTTGTCCCCTCCAGGTCTCTCTATCCTTCCTCCACTCTTCCACAAGACTCCCTGAGACCCACTTAATGTTTGGCTGCAACTCGCAGCATCTGTTTCAATCCATTGCTTTCTAAGTGATGCCTCTCAGAGGACAGTTAGGCTAGGCTGTCTGCAAGCATAACAGAGTATCATTGTCAGGAGTTTGTTTTCTCCCATGGGTTGGGTCTCAGGTTGGATAGTCATTGGTTGGGCCTTCCATCAGTCTCTGCTCCTTCTTTATGCCTGCTCATCTTATAGGCAGGGTGTG
Organism: Meriones unguiculatus; assembly: GCF_030254825.1. Classification (NCBI taxonomy): domain Eukaryota; kingdom Metazoa; phylum Chordata; class Mammalia; order Rodentia; family Muridae; genus Meriones; species Meriones unguiculatus. The sequence goes on from NC_083358.1 coordinate 66,933,939, forward strand.
TTTTGGGACAAAGGTTTTGTGTGTGGGTTGTGTCCCCCTCCATCCACTGGAAATCCTGACAGGTGAGGAGGTGGCCATGTCCATCTCTATGTCTCTTGCTACTAGGAGTTTCAGCTAGAGTTACCCCCCAATATCCTCCCAGAAGCCTACCTTGTCACAGGTTTGCAGCGTGTTTCGGAGCTGCCACCCCACCCGGTTTCCCTTCTCTCTCCCAACACTCTCACCTCCCTCTGCTGCTAATTTTAAAAATAAAAAGAAAGACATAAGGTTGGGTGGATAAGGAAGGAGTGGATCTGTGAGGAGTTGTGGGAGGGGGGAATCGATTAAAACTCTCCAAGAAAATTTTTAAAAATTAAAGAATTAAGAAAAATAGATTTTAAAGGTCTGCTTCAACAGGATCTGTGAAACAATTTTAACTGCTGTCTTATAATTCTCTATTATATAAAGCACTATACTTATGTTATAAAATAAAAAGCCAGTCCAATTTTTAAATAACATAAATTACTATAAAATACATTTAAATGTGACCCTGTTGACCTAATGTTTTATTCTTCAGTTGTTTTCATTAATACCAAAATAATTTTATTAACATGTTAGTAATTAAGTATACATGTATCTGGGCGTGGTGGCACACATCTGTCATCCCAGCACTCAGAGAGGCAGACCAGGCAGTTCTCTGTGAGTTCAAGGTCAGCTGCTTACAAAGTGAATCCAGGGCAGTCAAGGCTACATAGAGAAACCTTGTCTTAAAAAAAAAAAAAAAGTATACACTTAAACCACAATTGCATGTATACATCTTTTTTAGAACATTAACATAAAATCTCTAGAAGAAAGAAATAAAATCAGATTTTTTTAAAAGCAAATATTACCTTTCTCCATAAAATTAATGAATTAAAAACAGAAATATCAAATTAAGTACATTATAATATTTAAGAGAATATTCTGCTGAAGGAAGTTTTTAGAATAAAAAAATGACTTGCCTTTTTTGTTATCAGTCTAAAAACTCACACAGAAGAAAACAAGATTAGAAACAATGCCACATCTGCAAAGGTAACAGACTATGTGGTGTATATAAAAAAGTAAATGACAAATTTTTGAAACTGACTATATATTAATAATCATTAATAATACACAGAACAATAGGAATTATATGGGAATAAAAATATCATTTGGATTGCAATCATAATTTATTTTAAAATATAAAATCTCTCAAAATAGTAGAAAAACACATATACACTTATGAAGGGATCATTCCTGAAATATAAAATATTTCTCAATTTTTAAGTTTGATTTTCTATTTCAGTGAATATAGGTCTTACCAATCCTGACCACCAAAACCACAGAAAATTACTCCAGATACCATTTTTGTATGGTAATCTCCTTATGGAGAAACCAATATATTGCTGACTATCAAATTCAGAATAAGAAATGGGTTTAAAGTAATTCAAGGAACATAACTTGCTGACATTCCGTCAATACCGTGCGGACATATTCCTGAGCTAGTGGAGCACACGTACCAAGTGGCCTAGATAACGCCTACAACACCTACAGCAATTCTGACATTAAAATCAACTTCCATGGCAAATAATTAAATTTACTCAGACATTCAGAGAATTCAAAATATACCCTTAAATCATTTATATCTCCTGAGAGAAAAATTACAAACACCTTTATGTTTTTTACATGATCATCAACTTAGCTGAAGTTATATATATGCTCTCTTAACTTATACTTGATGAATTATTTTGAAATTCTTTACTAAGATTTCCTGCACTCTGCCCAAAGTTTGGCTATGAGCCTCTAAAATGCCGTATCCTTAGTGAGGAGGGTTGAAGCAACCTGAAGCAAAGTTGATGCACAGTAAATGCTCTCCCAGACACCACAGTAAGGGAGACAAAGCGGAGAATGTCTCCTGGCCCAGGAGGAATGTTTTTTTAGATTGTACTAGGTTGGATGAGTTGGCAGAATAAGATAAATGGAGCGGGGCTGTGCCATTAACCTGTGACATTTCTGACAGTGCGAGACTGTGTGCAGTGAGAAAGCTGGCTTTTTCCTTTGCTATCTTTCTACTTATAATAGAAACAAGAAATGTTCTCATGAAAGACAGCAACAAATCAGGGTGCCTTCCTCGAATAACACATGTTTTCCAACTGTCTGCAAAAATGCATCCTTTATCAGGAAGGCTTCATAAGGAATATCATACAAATAATCTATTTTAGAAGATGAACATGAAAATATTTCTTATGTTCATATGGATATTTATGAACAAAATTTTTTCAGTGAATCTATAACTTGTTCTTCAGTAATGAGTAAAAATTATCAGCTCCATTTTTTATGAAAAAAAAACATGCCATTCTTAAAATAATTATTAAGCTTGAACATATCAATGATAGCATTTTGTTTTTTTTATTTTTAGGTTTATTAAATTTCACCAAAATTCTATCATATATTTTGTATTGTTTAGTTTTCTACTGGAATAAAGAAAAAATAGTTTGGTAAAAACTATAATTTCAAAAGATAAAGTAGCAAAACATTTTCATGAAAATGGTTAAAGTCAGTAGGATCATAAGTTCTTGTTGATAGTCACTGTTTATTTGGGAGAGAAATAAAATTCCTGATGCTATTATTTCCTTAACAAATATCAATAAAATAACTTTCTCATGATCTTGGGTCCTTGGTCATAAATATAATGTAAAAGCACACAAAATTCATCCTTTAAGAACCATAATGTAACAAATTTATTGAGCGATAACAGCCAAGATCTGTGATAAAGTTGTGATTAATATGCAGCAGCAAAAATGAAGTCAGTATGCTGCAGAATGAGAAAATGAAGAAGCAGTGAGATGAAGATCTTGAAGGCAACACAGCCATATGTAGAAAAAAAATGTTAAAACAGTACCAGTTCCTATATCCACAACACAGTGATGAAACAATGGAGGCTGGAAAGTAAAGTCTATATTCTATAACTGAACATGTTACAAATCATGATGACAGGGGCTAAGTGATGTCTCAGTTAGAGAAATGTGTAAACATGTATAAGCATGAAGATATGAGTTCAGATCCTTAGCATCCCCAGAAAAAGAAAGACACAGCAGTGTGTGCCTGCCTGTAAGAGAACTGGAGACATATATCTAGGTCAATATTGTGGCTTACTGGCTAGTCAGCCTTGCCTAATCAGTAAGCCAGGTTCCCAGTAAGAGAACATGTCTCAAAAAATGAGATGGATGGTTCCCAAGGCATGATTACTCTAGAGAATCTCTGCCCTCCACAAGCTTGGAGACACATTGCTTTACTCACAGTTGCACATGCACACACATGAACACAAACACACGCACACACAAACACATACAGACATGCATTAAACACAGAATGACCCATCAAATCAGGCATTGCCATTTACTTACACAATTTTTCATTTTGATTTTCTCCTTTTTTTTAGTTGATAATGCTGTTTTAATTTCTTTTTTTAGCATTTCTCAACATTTTAATTTTATTTTTTAAATATTAGTTACAGTTTATTAACTTTGTATTCCAGCTGTAGACCATTCTCTTATTCCCTCCCAACCCCACTTTCCTTCCCTCATCTCCTCCCTGCCCCTTTCCAAGCCCACTGATAGGGGAGGTCTCCTCCCCTTCTATCAGACCCTAGCTTATCAGGTTTCTTCAGGGCTGGCTGCAAAGTCCTCCTCTGTGGCCTAGCAAGGCTGCTCCTCCCTCAGGGAGCAGGAGAGAGGTCAAAGAACTAGTCATTGAGTTCATGTCAGAAATAGTCCCTGTTCCCCTTACTAGAGTACCCACTTGGATACTGAACTACCTACCATGGGCTATATCTGAGCAGGGGTTCTAGGTTATATCCACACATGGTCCTTGGTTGGAGAAAAAGTCTCATAAAAGAACCCTGTACCCAGATATATTAGGTCCTTGTGGAGCTCTTGTCCTCTCCAGGTCTTACTAACTCCCCTTTCTTTTCATATGATTGCATGTACTCTGCCGAAGGTTTGGTTATGAGTCTCAGTATCTGTTTTGATACACTGCTAGATAGAGTTTTTGAGAGGATCTCAGTGGTAGGCTCCGGTCCTGTTACTTGTTTTCTCCTACTTCCAATGTCCATCCCATTTGTCTTTCTAAGTGAGGATTGATCATCTTACCTCGGGTACTCTTTCTTGTTTATCTTCTTTAGGTGTACAGATTTTAGTACCCACATATAAGTATATACCATGTGTGTTTTTCTGCTTCTGGGATACCTCACTCAGGATGACATTTTCTAGATCCCACCATTTGCCTTCAAATTTCATGATTTCCTTGTTTTTAATTGCTGAGTAGTATTCCATTGTGTAAAAGTACCACGATTTCTGTATCTATTCCTCTGCTGATGGACATCTGGATTGTTTCCAGGTTCTGGCTACTATGAATAAAGCAGCTACAAACATGGTTGAGCAAATGTCCTTGTTGTGTACTTGAGCATATTTTGGATATATGTCTACGTGTGGTACAGATATCAGAAGATGGAAAGATCTCCCGTGCTCATGGATTGGTAAGATTAACATTGTGAAAATGACCATTTTACCAAAAGCAATCTACAGGTTCAATGCAATTCCCATCAAAATACCAACACAATTCTTTAAAGACCTTGAAAAAAAATTCTCAACTTCATATAGAATAACAAGAAACCCAGAATTTCCAAAATAATCCTGTACAACAATAGATCATCTGGAGGTATCTCCATCCCCGATCTCAAGCTGTACTACAGAGCAATAGTAATAAAAACTGCATGGTATGGGCATAGAAACAGAAAGGAGGCTCAATGGAACCAAATAGAAGACCCAGAAATAAATCCACACACCTATGAATGCTTGAGTTTTGACAAAGAAGTCAAAATCATTCAACGAAAAAAAAAGGACAGCATATTCAACAAATAGTGCTGGTCCAACTGGATGTTTACATGCAGAAAAGTGAAAATAGATCCATATTTATCACCATGCACAAAACTGAAGTCCAAGTGGATCAAAGACCTCAACATAAAACCAGATGCATTAACTACGTTAGAAGAAAAAGTGGGGAAGAGCCTAGAACTCATTGGCACAGGAGACAACATCCTAAAGAGAACACCAACAGCACAGGCTCTAAGAGCAACAATCAATAAATGGGACCTCATGAAACTGAAAAGCTTCTGTAAAGCAAAAGACACTGTCGTCAGAACAAAACAACAGCCTGGGACTGGGAAAGGATCTTCACCAACCCTATATCTGACAGAGGGCTGATATCCAGAATATATAAAGAACTAAAGAAATTAAAAAGCAATAAATCAAGTAATCCAATTAAAAAAAATGGGATAAAGAGATAGAAGAATACGGAATGAGAGAGAAACACCTAAAGAGATGCTCAACATCATTAGTCATTAGGGAAATGCAAATCAAAACGACCCTGAGATTTCACCTTACACCCATCAGAATGGCTAAGATCAAAAACTCAAGTGACAACACATGTTGGAGAAGTTGTGGAGAAAGGGGAACCCTCCTCCGCTGCTGGTAGGAATGTAAGCTTGTACAACTACTTTAGAAATTAATCTGATGCCTCCTCAGACAACTAGGAATAGTGCTTCCTCAAGATCCAGCTATACCACTCCTAGCCATTTCGATTTTCAAATATGTACTATAAATTGAGAATTGGCTCTATCTTATTTAAGAGAGACAAGGTTATGGATGGGTATATAGGTAGATATGTGAACAGTTAAGTAGAAAGTAGTATTTCCCCAATCATTAGAAAATATAACACACATGTCCGTTTTTTACTTCATCTAATATTTATAAACTCTTATAGTAATACAATAATTAAATGAACATAAAGCATAAAGAAATTTCTTATCAGAAATTTAAGAATACATATCTCACTGATTTTACATATAGGTATCTTTAAATACATTTAAAGATATAAATGATATACAAAATATATATCTTGGGAGGAGGTCCCCCCTATCAGTGGACTTGGAAAGGGGCACGGTGGAGATGAGGGAGGGAGGGAGGGACTGGGAAGGAATGAGGGATCGGGACACGGCTGGGATACAGAGTTAATAAAATGTAAGTGATAAAAAAATAAAAATAAATAAAGTAATAAAAAAAATAAAAAAATAAAAAAACAAAATATATATCTTTATATACCAATATATTAATATATAGAATGATAAATTTTCAACTCAATTAAAAAGGAAATTATAATACACAAATAACAGTAAAATTATGATAATAATGAAATCATTGGCTACTCAACACTAATATGTCAGGATGTCTTTGTTTACTTATATTAACACATTCACGTTTTGTTTTTTATTAATTTTTATTAATTATAATTTATTCACTTTGTATCCCAGCTGTAGCGCCTTCCTTTATTCCCTCCCCATCTCACCCTCCCTCATCTTCTCCTTTGCCCCTCCCCAAGTCCACTGATAGGGGAGGTCCTCCTCCCCTCCCATCTGACCCTAGCCTGTCTCATCAGGACTAGCTGCATTGTCTTCCTCTGTGGCCTGGTATGGCTGCTCCCCACTCAGGGGGAGATGATCAAAGAGCCAGCCACTAAGTTCATGTCAGAGATAGTCCCTGTTCCCCTTACTAGGGTACCCACTTGGACACTGTGCTGCCATGGGCAACATTTGTGCAGGGGTTCTAGGTTATCTCTATGCATAGTTGTTGGTTGTAGTATTAGTCTCACAAAAGACACCTGTGTCCAAAATTTTTGGATCTGTTGCTCTCTTTGTAGAGCTCCTGTCCCCTTCAGGTCTTTCATTTTCCACTTCTTTCCTAAGATTCCTGAACTCTGCCCAACGGTTGCCCATAAGTCTCAGCATCTGCTTTGATTCCCTGCTGGGTAGAGTCTTTCAGAGGCCCTCAGTGGTAGGCTCTCGTCATGTTCCGTGTTTTCTCCCTCTTCCTATTTCCATCCTGTTTTCCACTCTGAATGAGGATTGATCATCTTACCTAGGGTCCTCCTACTTGCTTAGCTTCTTTAGGTGTACAGATTTTAGTACAACACATTCAAGTTTTGTAACTACCACATAGGATAGGTTCAGTTTGCTACCATACTAATTATAACAGGAAATATAAACATATTGGCTAATGAGGTCATGAATCTTGGAGGAGAACCTCCTACTGCCACTTTTTCTAAACCTGTATAATTCATAACTGCACTTAAATACTTATGCCTATTCACACAAATAAGTGTGGGTCTCACTCTTCATCAAAGAACTTATTTTGACAGCAGAGTAAGGCCATTACAGAAAGCCACACCCTGTCAAGACACAGAGAACTAATTGTAGGGTGCCCACCCCTAACAGACAATCTACCATACAACTTCAACACCTAAGATTCTGGAACATCACAGAAGATGGGGTACAAAGATTGTAAGAACCAGAGGACTGTAGAGTCTGCCAGGACACTGTTCTTCTACATATAACAAGAAAGTTTCACCATAAAATCCCAACAATAATAACTACAAATGATATCCTGTGTGGATGAGGGAAATCTCACAGAGCCCCACAACTAGCGGAAGAGTTCCTAAAATTAACAACTGCTGAGAGAGTGAGAATTAGTCTTCTCAGGAATGAGCCACTTAATGGATTATTGTTTTGTTTCTTAACTGTCTAGATTCCACTAAGGTAAAACTAGTTTTTTTTTTTAAAGGTTTTATTTTTTTCTATTATCTTTATCCAGGCGTGTAGCTGACATTTGCTACTTTGAGGGTCCTTCTTTTTCCAATACTTTACCCCTTCCCCGTTTTACCCCTTATCACTTGATATGGGAGAAAGAAGGATAGAAGAGAAAGAGAGATAGGAAATCCTAAATCATTCTATATATTATTATATTGTTATATAAAGATATATATTTTGAATATCATTTATATATTTAATTGCATTTAAAGATACATATATGTAAAAATCAGTGAGATATGTATTCTTAAATTTCTGATAAAAAACCTTAAAATATTCTTGTAATTTTTATACTTTTTAAATGTTAAATATTGTATAGTTTAATATATTTCATTCTTTTATATATAGCATATGGCTGTTTTATCTTTCAACAATTTCACCAAATGTCAAAGTGCTTAACAATGTTGCCTTGAGGCTTTTTTTAAGTCTTTAGAGTGAACCTGTTTTATTTTCACAGTTTTGTGTTTCATTTATAATCAGGAGAGTTTTATATAAAAGTTTGTTATCTCACGAGTTTCCAAATCTTCCACTAGATTTGCAACATGAAAATATAAATACAGGTTTATATTTTCTTTTGGGAGTTTGTGTTAGAACAATATTTTATCTATCTGTGTTATATTTAGAATGAAGTTAACAAAAAGAGACCTTAGTAGAATATGTCATTATTATCTTTCCTTGTTTCTTCTTTGAGCACAACTATCAGCTAACTTGAAAAAACCTCCTCCCTAAATGTCCAACAACCACTGACTCGCCTCTTGGAGCCCTAGCATTTACATACCTCTGAAAAACTGCCAAAATTCCAAATGTTACATAATCATGGAAACTATCTGCAGCTAAATTATGGCTCCACTAGAGCACAAGGCAAAACACAGTCAGCTGCTATGGACAGTGTGAAGAAGCCCCATATCCCCACACCTGGGATTAAAACAAAATATTATTTCTGTGTTTTTCTAAAGAAACTAAAATTTCAGGATTCTTACTGCACTGGTGAAAATGTTATTTACATCATACTGAAAAATATTTCTATTATACATAAGTCCCAAACAAGCATCAAAAACAAAGATGCTTTTGAGGCCAGGGATCATCCGCTGGGTCCCTTTGTCTTGGTCTCTGCTCAGTTCTCTCATTTTAATGAAAGAAGGAGGTTTTATCTCACAGATAGAACACATACTTAGCTGTGTGAGACCCATGATTCAATACCTAGATAAAAGAAATGTCAGTGAAAATAAAGAGCCAAATGGTCCAAGCCTTCTTGATTAAGAAAGCATCATGGTCCTGTCTGTCTCCTACAAAAAGTCAGTCACAAGTTTTATTGCTCTCCATGTAGAATCTTTCTTAACTTAAACAAATAAAAATGTGAAGATCGGAAGTCTTGGAGCGCTCTTTGGTTTCTACAACAATATGTATGCATACATACAAATGCCAGTAGCTTGTCAGATAGTCACATTCTCAGCAGACACTTCTTTGAGAATTGAAAGGTAACATTTAATATTTGCTTTCCATTTTAGTATAACTGCTTCATTTCAAGAAAGACATCAATAATACATTACTTTTAAACATTGTATTTTACATGAAACTTAAATAATACATTAACTACAACTAAAATTGTCTCTAGAATGGAAATGTGAATCATAAAAGCCTATAAAGGACCTCTATGTACCCATACTTTGAACTCTTACTAACATTACTAATAATAATGGTAACACTATGTTCTTACAAAAAGATTTTATGCAACCCAATATGTACACATACACTTTAAAGTAAGTGTACATGCATCCTTTAATATATTATACTATATATTAATATATGATAGTAAAATATACTACACAACAAATGTAACAATAATTAATATAAATTAGCATAAAAGTACTCAAACTTATTCTAATAATTACAAAGTCATTTGTTGATTTCTGGAAATTTTACCATAATCTTTTGAAAGGATTTTTAACTAAGTGATGCCTTTGTCTGGCTCATGATATAGAGAATCTTTTCTCATAGTTTAACCATCTAGTTGATATAGAGAATCTTTTTTTGATATAGAGAATCTTTTCTCATAGTTTAACCATCTAGTTGATAGTCATGAGGCATCATTAGAACCATCACTGGATTGTTTCCAGGTTCTGGCTATTACAAATAAAGCTGGTACAAATATGGTTGAGCAAATGTCCTTGTTGTGTACTTGAGCCAATTTTGGGTATATACCTAGGAATGGTATAGCTGGATCTTGAGGAAGCACTATTCCTAGTTGTCTGAGAAAGCACCAGATTGACTTCCAAAGTGGTTGTACCAGTTTACATTCCCACCAGCAAAGGAGGAGGGTTCCCCTTTCTGCACATCTTCTCCAGCATGTGTTGTCATTTGAGTTTTTGATTTTAGCCATTTTGACGAGTGTAAGGTGAAATCTCAGGGTCGTTTTGATTTGGATCTCCCTGATGGCTAAGGATGTTGAGCATCTCTTTAAGCATTTCTCTGCCATTCTACATTCCTCTACAGAGAATTCTCTCTTTAGTGCCGTACCCCATTTCTTTTAATTGGATTACTTGATTTATTGCTTTTTAATTTCTTTAGTTGTTTATATATTCTGGATATCAGCCCTCTGTCAGATATAGGGTTGGTGAAGATCCTTTCCCAGTCCCAGGCTGTTGTTTTGTTCTGATGACAGTGTCTTTTGCTTTACAGAAGCTTTTCAGTTTCATGAGGTCCCATTTATTGATTGTTGCTCTTAGAGCCTGTGCTGTTGGTGTCCTGTTCAGGAAGTTGTCTCCTGTGCCGATGAGTTCTAGGGTCTTCCCACTTTTTCTTCTAACCAATTTAGAGTATCTGGTTTTATGTTGAGGTCTTTGATCCACTTGGACTTTAGTTTCGTGCAGGGTGATAAGTATGGATCTATTTTTATTTTTCTGCATGTAGACATCCGGTTGGACCAGCACCAATTCTTGATGATGCTGTCTTTTTTCCATTGAATGGTTTTGGCTTCTTTGTCAAAAAGCAAGTATTCATAGGTGTGTGGGTTTATTTCTGGGTCTTCTATTTGGTTCCATTGAGCCTCCTTTCTGTTTCTATGCGAATACCATGCAGTTTTTATTACTATTGTTCTGTAGTACAGCTTGAGATCCGGGATGAAGATACTGGCAGATGATCTGTTGTTGTACAGGATCGTTTTGGAGATTCTGGGTTTTTTGTTTCTCCATATGAAGCTGAGAATCTTTTTTCAATGTCTGTAAAGAACTGAGTTGGTATTTTGATGGGAATTGCATTGAATCTGTAGATTGCTTTTGGCAGGATGGCCATTTTCACAATGTTAATCTTACCAATCCATGAGCACGGGAGATCTTTCCATCTTTTGATATCTTCTTCAATTTCTTTCTTCAGAGACTTAAAGGTTTTTTCAAACAGGTCTTTCACTTGCTTGGTTAGAGTCACCCCAAGGTACTTTATGTTATTAGTGGCTATTGTGAAGGGTGTTGTTTCCCTGATTTCTTTCTAGGCCCTTTTGTCTTTGGTAAACAGGAGGGCTTCTGATTTTTTTGAGTTGATTTTGTATCCTGCCAGTTTGCTGAAGGTGTTTATCAACTGAAGGAGTTCTCTGGTTGAATTTTGGGGTTCGCTTATGTATACTATCATATCATCTGCGAATAATGACACTTTGACCTCTTCCTTTCTGATTTATATCCCCTTGATCTTCTTTAGTTATCTTATTGCTTTATCTAGGACTTCAAGTACTATGTTGAAGAGATATGAAGAGAGTGTGCAGCCTGCCATTGAGTTTCCATCAGAAATAGTCCCTGTTCCCCTTACTATGGGAAACCAATTGGTTACTGAGCTATCACGTGCTACCTCCAAGCAGAGCTTCTAGGTTATATCCATTCATGGTCCTTGGTGGAGTGTCAGTCTCAGAAAAGACTCCTGTGCCCTGATATATTTGGTCCTTGTGGAGCTCCTATCCTTTCCATGCCATACTAACTACCCCTTCTTTCATATGATTCCCTGCACTCTCCCGAAGGTTTGGTTATGAGTCTTAGTATCTGCTTTGATACACTGCTAGGTAGAGTCTTTCTGCAGTAGGCTCCTCTCCCATTACTTGTTTTCTCCTACGTCCAATGCATATCTCATTTTTCTTTCTAATTGAGGATTGATCATCTTACCCCAGGTCCTCTTTCTTGTTTAACTTCTTTAGGTGTATGGATTTCATTATGTTAATCATATCTTATAGGTCTATATGAGTGAGTATATACCATGTGTGTCTTTCTCCTTCTGGGATACCTCACTCAGAATGATCTTTTCTAGATCCCACCATTTGCCTGCAAATTTCATGAATTCCTCCTTTTTGATTGCTGAGTAGTATTTCATTGTGTAAAAATACCACAACTTCTGTATCTATTCCTCCACTGATGGACATCTGGGTTGTTTCCAGGTTCTGGCTATTACAAATAAAGCTGTTACAAACATGTTTGAGCAAATGTCCGTGTTGTGTACTTGAGCATCTTTTAGACATATGCCTAGGAACTCAAAGGCAGGGTCTTTGACCTCCCCATCCCCCAAGGGAGGAGCAGTCCTGCTAGGCTACAGAGGAGGACTTTGCAGTCAGTCCTGAAGATACCTGCTAAAACAAGGTCAGATGAAAGGGAAGGAGGTCCTCCCCATTCAGTGGACTTGGAAAGGGGCAGGGAGGAGATGAGGGAGGGAGGGAAGGATTGAGAGGGAATGAGGGAGCGGGATACAGCTGGGATACAGAGTTAATAATAATAACTAATAATAAAATTTAAAATAAGATCCATCACTGGGTCTCAATGAGGGTAGAACTCTCTCTGGATTAACACTGTCACTGCTGACTCCTCTCAGCTTTCGCTAAATTAGTAGCAAAGGCATTTAAATTTTTTCTAGCTCAAGTCTAAGATATAATTGCATATTTAGTAATTTATTATCAATTAAAGCATAATAATAAATTTGATCCTCATATTTACAAAAGTAAACTAATTATTCTGGTCTTTTGAGTAGGTGAATGAGGTGGAGACCTGAATTTCTTCTGTGCTGTGCAGCTTTTAAGTCAGCTCTCACTGGCACTTGCTTATTGGATGGGGAACATTCAAGCATCCTATTATGATCTTTTGCCCTCACTTAATGACTGGTTGATTGATTGACACATGGAGTTACCAGGTTGGCCAGGAACTCGCAGTGCCCCTCCCTCAGCTGCCTGAGAATGGAGTTATAAGCATGTACCGTTACACTGGGCTCTCATTTATTTTAAACATCAATACTCTAAATGACTATGATTAACTTTCATGCAGTAAATATCCTGGAGGTGACATTTAATCAAATGGGTTGAAAACAAGCATTTGCAATTCTAACACTTTCCAGCAATGGAATACCCTCACAGGCTCCTTTAATCTTCTGCTTCTCTGTCCTGCCTCTGAGGTGACCCAGCCTCTTTCTAACAGTTGGCTCCCTTTCAGATGCAAACATGCTGGTTTGGGGGAGTTAACTTCCCCAGAGTCCACACTCTACTCAGGACCTGTCTGAAGTTGAGCAGGGTTGGAAAGGCAACCGGAGTGTGGGCACCAGCTCACGGCTGCAGCAGAGCACTAATTTGACTTGTTCCTCCTATGTGGAACACAGAACCTCTCTTGTAGAGTTGGGTCTGCACTATTCAGAGAGAGATGGGAGTAGACGAGCCAGTCCAATGATGCAGTAAGCTACCTGGCAGTGTGACAGCGGCAAGTATAGTCCCTGAAACTCAAGTCCCTCAGATATGGAACATGGAGTGAACATGAAACAACAGTAAACTCTGGTAGAGAAACAGCCCACATTCCTACCTGCAGGTTGATCAGAGATTAACCAGTGAGCACAGTGACTAAACACAACATGCTAGTCTTAGAGAAGAACAAGGGTTTTTAAGAGATGCAATTGCAAGTGATCAGCCCTGAAATCACATATGTATAAGTATCATTATAGAGACTGAGTAGTTTGTACTTATATATTTAGGAATACACACACATGCACACACACACGTAACATAGGACATGAGGCCATGAATTTGAGCGAGGCAAGGAGGTACATGGGAGAGAGAAGAAGAGGGAATGATGTAATTATACTATAATTTCATAAATAAATATAAAACAAAATAAAAGCCAGCATTAAACCTTTAGATTCTGGGGAGAGCTAAACTTATCTCATGGGAGGGCGGAAACAGATAAACAAAAAGGGTTATTTTTTGAAGTGAACTTAAAGGAAATGTTGCTTATTGAAAGCAACAACACATTTCACAAACCTTTAAAGCCACCTCACCGTATACTGACTAAACATCTTCATTACCTAGAAAGCAGCATAGACTTTTCGCTGCACCCTGACCCTCAAGCCCAAAGTAGGCTTCTGCTACAATATATAAATCTGGAAGAACTGTGAGGCCAACATCCACGGTAAAGCCAATATCTAAAAGGTATTTAAGTATAGCAGACTACACAGAGGTTCTACACCAGCTGAGAGAGGAAGAGGGGAGTGTAAAGAAATAGTTCCTGCTTATCTTCCTAGGAAGCTTATGCCACTTTACCATCAGTATTTGCAGACAGCCAAACAGAATATATGTTTGAGGTGTTTTTATTAACAATGAAATAGAAGGCTGGTGAGATGAGTCCATGATTTGAATTGAAATATATGATAGCTCCAATCCCACCATTTTTCCTACCATACATAGTGATCAGCCTTTTGAAGCTGTGAGACAATAGGGTATTTCTCCTTATTAAAAGTAATGGTATCTTCTATACAAGCTTTTGGGATCTTGAGGAAATATCTAGGATATATGTGAACTAGTACCTGGAACAAAACAAGTAGCCCTCGTTGGCACTGTACTACTGGTAATATTATGAATATAGTGCTTTTATGTTAATAGCACTATCTTTTTAGGAAATGTTAAGTATTAATATTAGAGCTAGTTTTCTATTAACTTGGCTTTATTTAGCTAAATGCTAGATTCCTTTCCAGCTAATATATGCAGGGTCTCAGGCTGCGGCATATCCATAAGGCCAGTTAGGTTAATGGCAATTAGAGTATGGTATTTGATTCCTTTTATCACAAAATACATCCACTTCTTCTACACATCTAGCTCTGTGTATGCAAATGGTAATGAGGGCAAACCATGGCCTCATCATTTTTTCTAATAATAAAAATGAAGTTAACATACCCTGAAAATAATTCCTATTTTTGAATCTTGCATATATCAGCAATTTTCATGAATATGCTTATATAGCATATATATGTGATTCTAAGAGACAACTATCATCTTCAAAATACAAGTTATTATTGTAGAACAAAATATTTCTAAACATGATTATGAATAGATTGTATAAGATGAAAAAAAAGTTATAAACACAAATAGCCAGCACCAAATTTGTAACAACAACTCACTATTTTAAACCCTACTGCAATATAAGTAGGTTCAAACTTAAAATCCTGAGGAGAATTTTTAAAAAGTTATACTGCATGAATTTATGTCACTAATTACAGTGTCTAGAATACTTAAAATTAATTCAATAAAGGTAAAATTTAAAAAATAAAAACACCTATAAAATGCAAATGTTTTAAAATTTATTTTTTTTATTAATTACAGTTTATTCACTTTGTATCCCAGCTATAGCCCCCTCTCTCACTCCCTCCCAGACCCACTCTTCCTCCCTCTTCTCCTCCCATTCCCCTCCCCCAGTCCACTGACAGGGGAGGTCCTCCTCCCCTTCCCTCTGACCTTATCTTATCAGGTCTCATTAGGACTAGCTAAATGCAAATGTTTTAACTAGAATCATGCAGTTCAATCAAAGAAATTTTCATTCTTAGTTTTGCAATATTTTTTTTACTCCCAACCTAAAACGTGTATTTCCTTCTCTTTTATCATTTTATGTATAATAGATAACTCAAGCAAAGAAAGTGGCAGTATAATGAAAGGTGAAAAATAATTGGAGGAACTAAAATTACAGGAACTAAAAATGAATACATCGAGTCTAAGAAGCAAATACAAAATTAAAAAAAAAACATGTTTTGATAATTTAAAAGAATTTTCAGCTAAGCACGGTTGTGCAGGCCTGCAATTCCAGCACTCAGGGAGGCAGAGGCAGGAAGATCTCTGAGCATTTGAGGCCAGCCTAGTCTAGAGAGCTAATCCAGAAAGGACAGCCAAGACTGCACAGAGAAACCCTGCCTCAAAGAACCAAAAATATTTTTTCTCCATTTTTAAAACATTACCTGTTGCATGATATAAAATAAACCTGAAGTTTCTTCACTGACTCCTAGATAAAATAGATGGAATTGTTCTTGTTTTAGAAAAGACTCAAACTCTGTGAACAATGATTATATAAAAATACCCTGAGTGAAGTTTTCAGTCTGTTCATTAATGTGAATTGGAGGTGCTGACAGATAATAAAAACAAGTATATGCTCTGACATGAATAAGGGATCTTCTGTGATCCCTTGACAGGTTGTCTCAGCCCAAATGTGTTTGTATCTTAATGCCCTGAGATAAAAATCACTTAAGATAAAAGTTTTTATGGGGTTATGATAACTATTTCCATTTTGATTTTGCAGTGAAGGAAGCCAGGCCTAGAAAAGACTTTTCAATTGTCTAGCACCCCATCTACCATTCAGTCCGTTCTCTTCTGCAGCTACTGTGAAGCTCATAAGCAGACAACTGGAAATGTGGTGAAGATAAACACCAAGTGTGTCTTTTTCCCTTATAGCACACATCTTTGTCATCCGTCTTGTCTTTTTCTCCTTTGCTCAGACCACACAACCCTTTTCTCATGATTTTAAAAAGTAAAGGGAACCAGTGGACTTGGGGAGGGGAGTGTGTGAAGAAGGGAGGGAGAGACTGGGAGGGGAGGAGGGAGGGAACTAGAGGGGGATACAAAGTAAATAAAGTACAATTAAAAATAAAAAAAAGTAAAGGGAGTACTAAAAACTCTTGTAGGCATATATTTTTAAAGGAAAAGGCAATGCCAATTGGCAATCATCCATAAGTTAGATTAGAATGAATAGTATTTTGTTAAATGAAACATATGTCCTTTGATATTTAAACTTACATATTTTAATGTAAGAATCATGAGGTGACAAACCTAGCTCACTGTGGATTTGGAAACAATTTGATGTAAAATTTAATATCTACCCTAAAGGAGAAACAGTGAACATAGATGAACAATGAAATACAATAACATAAATTTTGTCATTAAAAATCTTAATGAAAACAAGTGGTCAGCTTTAAAAACATATACATAGGACTAACACTAAATGACTCAACATGATATATTTGTGTTTGTGTGCATGTGCAAGCAGGCGTGCATGCACGTATGTGTGTTCATACTTACGTGTTTGTGTATGTGTAACAATAATAATTAAAGGGAAAGAGGCCGTGAAATTAAGAGGGCGTAGGAAGGGTGACATGGAAGGGTTGAAGAGAGGGCAGGGAGGGAGAAGTGATGTAAATACAGAACAAAAATATAAAATTTAAAAAGAATGAAACCATTACTTTATTTTAATTTTTAATGAGATCAGTATCAGACAAGGGCACCCATTGCCACACTTCCAACTAGAGTTCAATCCCTGCAACACACAGTGGAAGGAGAGAACGAGCCACAAGTTGTTCTCTGCCCCACACAGGTATACTACAGCACACAAAAGAGAAAAGACAGGAAATAGAGAGGAGAGGAAGAAAGAAGGAAGATAAATTATAATGGATGGAATTAACAATGAGAATGATAAAAGCTTGAAAATTTTAAATCCCAAGGAAAATTTTAAAGATGAGATCAGTGATAACTAAGCAAGTTATCTAAAACTGTACAGCTGATGCTGGTGGGTTGCTCTTATTGCCAGATCAACTAAACTTACTGAGTGTGATCTCCTGGTGCTAAGAGGCGCTTTTGTACAAGAGTAACACCGGCATGAACTCGGTTGCCTGCTCTTTAATCACCACTCCCTGGCGAGGTGGCCTTACTAGGCTACAGAGAAAAAGGAACCAGACAGTCCTGAGGAGACCTGATAGGCTAGGGTCAGGTAGTAGGGGAGGAGGACCTCCCCTATCAGTGGAGTAGGGAAGGGGCATAGTGGGGAAGAGGAATGGAGGAAGGGGGCTACAGCCAGGATACAAAGTAAATAAATTATAAATAATAATAATAATGAAAAAGAATATTTAAAAAGTTACTGAAATGCTCAAAAGAAGCTAAACAGTTCACAAAAGAATAATTACAAACGGCTCAGAAATATTTATTAAAGTGTTCATCATTCCTAGCCATCGGTAAAATGCAAATTGAAACTTCTTTAAAATGTTATCTTACCTCAGTCTAAATGGCAAAGCTTAAGAAAACATCCCAGCACGTAGGAGGCAGAATCAGGTGGATCTCCTTTAATTCAAGGCCAGCCTCGACTACATACTCAGACCTTTTCTCAAAAACAAACAAACATACAGAAAACAAAAATAGTGTCAAGGGTGTGGGGTAGGCAGACCTCTCCTGGTGGTAGTGCAAACTGGCGCAGCCACCATGGAAGTCAGCGTAGTAGTTCCCGAAAAAACTAAAAGTAGATCTGCCGTATAACCCAGCAACACCATTCCTGGGCGTATTCCAAAGGGATTCTGTATCCTGCTAAAACGACACATACTTATCCATCTTCATTGTTGCTCTACTCATAATGGCTAAGATATGGTTAAGCCTAAATATCCATCAACTGATGAATGGATAACGAAAATGTGGTTCTTGTACACAAAGGAGTTTTATTATGCTATAAACAAAAATGAAACTTGGAAGTAAAATGAAGGAAAAAAACATTATATTAAGGTAACCTAGACCCAAAAAGGCAAACATCTCATGTTCGCAATCATATATGGATCCTAGCAGTGAATATTCAGATTTCTGTTTTTAATCTGGAATACCAATGGGATCCTTGTTGGGGGGGGGGGGAAGAAATACATTAAGGGAAAGTGGATAATAGAACACCGATATGCAAAGGGAAATGGAGCCAATGGGGAAAGAAGCTTGAGTGAGAAGAGGGAGGAAGGGTAGGCTGGGGGAGAGGAATAGGGATGGATAGTTAACACTAAGGATATTTTAGAAAGGCACATGAAATCTATTTTATAAATGTAATGTATGTTTCCAGACAAGAGAATATAACAGAATTTCCCTATATAGGGGATAATGCTCCTCCTGGATGCCACAAGCTCCAAGTGAAAAGTTTTTTCTCGTGTGGCATACTTCCTACCTTCCTTTGAGTTCTTGCTCAGGGGAGTCTTGAAGACTAAAACACAACACACACTATTAGCAGTGATCTTGACTCTCCTCCTGAACTTAGTGGTAAGATCCCATTGCTGAAACACCACATATTTTGCTCCCAGGACATACAGAATTCCAGTTGTTACTGACCTTTCTCTGTGGCCTTTCACAGTATAGGAAAGGGCTGTGCAGGCTGCTGGGGAGAAAAAAGTCATCAAAAGTCTTATTTAGCTGTGAGCTACTATAATAACAGGCCCCGCAAGATAATGTCCACAGGTATTGTAGTGGCACAGCTGTTATAGGAGTAGTCAACTATTTTCTGATGGGATTAATGGAAGGCCTGCTCCTCAGGAGGATATGATGTGTACTATAAATATGCACAATAATCCATTGTTGGGAGCTCATAGGCCCCAGAAATGAACTCACTACTATAATCTCATATAGGACATAAAACCATGACCCTTAAATGCTTATCTTTGTAAACATAAACTAGTGCTACTCTCAGACCACATGAGAGAAGTTATTTTGTGCAGTGGGTATTGGTTAATGAAGAAACTCACAGCGGTCAAGTGCAGAGAATAAGTGACAGAGACATGCTCACCCAAAGATGGGATATCTGTGTCCCGCCTCTCTCCAAGGCTCAGCAACCACTGAGGAAAGAAAAACTGTAAGAGCCATAACTTAGAGAAGACCAGCGGGAAATGGGCTCTTCTGGACATGATAGGAATGCTGTGGTCATGAACTCACAGCAGCCAACAATGCCTGCCTAAGATTTAACAAGAGCAACCCAGCTGACAGTCTAGTAAGGGGAGGTGCTCAGGAGCCCCAAACCCTAGGACTCACTGGCAGCCAATGAGAGGGAGAGTTTTTCTCTTTTAAGGACATGGCCCGTGGTAGGTCAACAACGCTCCAGTGGATAGTCACACAAACATGAGCATACAGGCAACACAAATTTGGGCCCAGCATAAATAAATGTGTGTGTGTGTGTGTGTGTGTGTCTTTGTTTACAGTGTTGAAAGAGAATGATGAGAATGGGATGTATATGAGAATTGTTAGGGGAAACAATGAGTAAGACCAAATTCACTGTATGCATGAATGATATTCTTAATAAATTAAGATAATTCATAAGAGAAAAACTAAGGAAATGATTTAGAACACAAAGCTTTCAAAGGAAAATTCAAGGAACAAGAAAACCATTAGCCAAGAAGAGGAAGCAGTCTCTATAGAATAAATGTTATTAGTTAACTTTTAGCATATTCAACTGAATGGTAGAGCCAGTGGCTTCTGAAAATTCCTCCAGGGAAAGAGCTATGGCTGCTGGCATCTGGAGGATATGTAGCATTCACTGACAGAGTGTACATCAACACAATGGAAACATATCAGCAGCATGTGCTCCAAAAGGCAAATATGAACTGGCTGTTTACATTAAAAATACAAAAAATGGTTGCTAGTCATGAAAAGATAAAGGCAATGTAATAAGCAACTAAGGAATAAAAATTTGTAAAGAAGCAAATGCTGCTGGTCTAACTGGATGTCTACATGTAGAAAAATGCAAATAGATATATACTAATTACCTGGCACAAAACTAAAGTCACAAAGCAAGTGAATCAAAGATCTCAACATAAAACCTAACACACTAAACCTGTTAGAAGAAAAAGTGGGGAAGAACCTTGAACTCATAGGCATAGGAGACAACATCCTGAACAGAACACCACAGCACAGGCTCTAAGATCAACAATCAATAAATAGGACCTCATGAAACTGAAAAGCTTCTGTGAAACAGAGGATACTGTCACCAGAACAAAACACAAGGATACAGACTGGGAAAGGATCTTCACCAACCCTATATCTGACAGAGGGCTAATATTCACAATATATAAAGAACTCAAGAAGTTAAGCAGCTTTATTTGTAAGAGCCAGCATTTGGATAAAACATAGATGTCTCTCAACTGAGAAATGGATACATAAATTGTGGTACAATTACACAATAAAATACTACTCAGCAATTAAAAACAAGGAAATCATGAAATTTGCAGGCAAATGGTGGGAACTAGAAAAGATCATCCTGAATGAGGTAACCCAGAAGCAGAAAGACACAAATGGTAACACATGGTATATACTTACTCATATGTGGTTGTTAGACATATCATATAGGATAAACATACTAAAATCTATACTCCTAAAGAAACTAAGCAAGAAGGAAGACAATAGGGAAGATGCTCAATCCTCATTCAGAAGGGCAAAAGCAATAGACATCAGAAGAGGGAGAAAACAGGGAACAGGACAGGAACCTACCACAGAGGGCCTCAGAAAGACTCTACTGATCTGGGTATCAAAGCAGATGCTGAGACTCATAGCCAAATTTGTGCAAAGTGCAGGGAATCTCATGAAAGAAAAGGTGTATAAAAAGACCTGTAGGGGACAAAGCTACACAAGGAGACCAACAAAGCTAAAAAAACTCTGGGCCCAGGGGTCCCTGCAGAGACTGATACCCCCCCTCCAAGGACCATGCACTGAGAAGACCTAAAACCCCTGCTCAGATGTAGCCCATAGATTCAGTCTCCAAGTGGGGTCCCTAGTTAGGGGATCAGGGACTGTCTCGGGCATGAACTCAATGGCTGGCTCTTTGATCACCTCCCCTGGGGGTGCAGCCTTGCCAGGCCACAGAAGACAATGCAGCCAATCCTGTTGAGACCTGATATGCAAAGGTCAGATAGGAAGGTAGAAAAACCTCCCCTATCTTTGGACTAGAGGAAGGGCATAAAGGGAGAAGAAGGAGGGAAGGTACGATTGGAAGGAGATAAGGGAGGGTGCTACAGCCAGGATTCAAAGTGAGTATTGTATTACATAACAAATAAATGAAAGAAGAAGAAAAAAAGAAATAAAATTTTAAGGTATTTAAATTTTACATATGTAAATTAAATTTGTAAAGAAAGCTCTTAATACTATGAGAAAATATACATCCACGCATTATAAGTAAGAATGTAACTGGAAAATACTTCTATGAAAAAATCACCCATTTGTTTCATAATACCTGATGCACATATATCCTATATTTCTTTTTTTTCCATCTTCTGATATCTTCTACTATTTCTTTTTTATTTAATTTATTTTTTTATTTATGACTATTTATTAACTTTTTAATCTCAGCTGTACCACCCTCTCTTGTCCCTTACCAATCTCTCCTCCCTCCCTCTTCCCCTCCCATGCCCCTCCCCCATTTTACTGATAGGGGATGGCCTCCTCCATTTCTATTTGAGTCTAGCCTATCAGGTCTCACCAGGAATGTCTGCATTATCTTCCTCTTTGGGCTGGCAAGACAGACCCCCAGTCAGGGCGAGGTGATCAAAAAGCCAGCCAATGAGTTCATGTCAGAGACAGTCACTGTTCCCCTTACTAGCACACCAACTTGGACGCTGAGTTGCCATGAGCTACATCTCTGCAGGGGTTCTAGTTGGGGTATGGTCCTTGCATGGTCCTTGGTTGGGGTATCAGTCTCAGAAAAAATACCTGTGCCGAGATTTTTTAAATTCTGTTCATCTACCTACTTTTGAAGCTCCTGTCACCTCCAGATCTTTCTATATCCCCCTCTTTTCATAAGATTCCCTGCACTCTGCCCAAATGTGACAATGAGTCTCAGCATCTGCATGGTAACCCTGATGGGTATAGTATTTCAGAGGCCCTCTGTGGTAGGCTTCTATCCTATTTCCTGTTTTCTCCATATTCCTATGTGGAACACATTTGCCTTTCTAAATGAGGATTGATCATCTTATTCAAGGTCCTCCTCCTTAGCTTCTTTAAAGGTACTTATTTTAGTATGTTTATTCTATATTATATGTCTACTATGCACTTATAAGTAAGTATGTACCATGTGTCTTTCTACCTCTGGGAAACCTAACTCAGGATGATGTTTTTCTAGGTCCCACAGTTTACCTGCAAACTTTATGATTTCCTTGTTTTAATTGCTGAGTAGTATTTTATTGTGTAAATGTACCACAATTTATGTATTCATTCCTCAGTTGAACCAGAATCTGGAACTGATTCTGGCTCTTACAAATAAAGCTGCTACAAACATGGTTGAGCAAATGTAAAGTTGAGCATATTTCAGATTTATGCCTCAGTGTGGTATAAATCTTGAGGAAGCACTATTCCTAATTTTCTGAGAAAATGCCAGATTGAGTTCCAAAGTGGTTGTACAAGTTTAAATTCCTACTAGCAATGGAGTAAGGTTCTCCTTTCTCCACATCCTCTCCAGCATGTGTTGTCACTTGAGTTTTTGATCTTAGCTATTCTGATGGGTGTAAGGTAAAATCTCAGGGTCATTTTGATTTGCATCTCCCTGATGGCTAAGGACATTGAGCATTTCTTTAGATGTTTCTCTGCCATTCTATATTCCTCTACAGAGAATTCTCTCTTTAGCTCTGTACCCCATTTTTTAAATTGGATTACTTGATTTGTTGCTTTTTAACTTCTTTGGTTCTATATATATTGTGAATATTAGCCCTCTGTCAGATATAGGGTTGGTGAAGATCCTTTCCCAGTCTGTAGGCTGTCATTTGTTCTGACAACAGTGTCCTTTGTTTACAGAGCTTTTCAGTTTCATGAGGTCCCATTTATTGATTATTGCTCTTAGAGCGTGTGCTGTTGGTCTTCTGTTCAGGAAGTTGTCTTCTGTGCCTATGAGTTCAAGGTCTTCCCCACTTTTTCTTCTAAAAGGTTTAGTGTGTCTGGTTTTATGTTGAGGTCTTTGATCCACTTGGACTTTAGGTTTTGTACACGGTGATAAGTATGGATCTATTTGCATTTTTCTACATGTAGACATCCACTTAGACAATCATTTGTTGAAGATGCTGTCTTTTTGTCCATTGTATGGTTTTGGAATCTTTGTTAAAAATCAGGTATCCATTGGTGTGTGGGTTTATTTCTGGATCTTTGATTCAATTCTATTGATCAACCAGTCTGTTTCTATACCAGACCGTTAAGTTTTTATTACTAATGCTCTGTAGTACAGCATGAGTTCAGGGATGGGGATACCAACAGAAGATCTTTTACTGTACAGGACTGTTACAGCTATTCTGGATTTCTTGTTATTCCATATGAAGTTGAGAATTTTTCATTCAAGGTCTGTAAAGAATTCTTTTGGTATATTGACTCGCTTGGTTAAAGTTACACTACGGTACTTTATGTAATTTGTGGCTATTGTGAAGGGTGTTGTTTCCTTAATTTCTTTCTCAGCCCATTTGTGTTTTGTATACAGGAGGCCTACTGATTTTTTTTATAGTCAATTTTGTATCCAACCACTTTGCTGAAGGTGTTTATCAGCTGTAGAAGTTATCTGGTAGAATTTTTGGGGTCACTCAGGTATACTATCATATCATCTACGAATAGAGATAATTTGACTTCTTCCTTTCCAATTTGTATCCCCTTGATCTTCTTCAACTATCTTATTGCTCTAGCAAGGACTTCAAGAGCTGTGTTGAAGAGATATAGAGTGGGCAGCCTTGCCTTGTGCCTGATTTCAGTGGGATTGCTTTAAGTTTCTCTCTTTTAGTTTGATGTTGGCTATAGTCTTGCTGTATATTGCCTTTACTATGTTTAAATATGTGCCTTATATCCCTGATCACTCCAGGACTTTACACATGAATGAGTGCTAGATTTTGTCAAATGCTTTTTCAGCATCTAAGGAGATGATCATGTGGTTTTTATCTTTATCTTTCAGTTTGTTTATATGGTAAATTATATTGATGGATTTCCATATATTGAACCACCCATGCATGCCTGGGATGAAGCCTGCTTGGTCATGTTGGAAGATATGTTTGATGTGGTTTTAGATTCAGTTTGCGAGTATTTTGTTGAGTGTTTTGTTTTTGTTTTTGTTTTTTATTTATTTTTTATTCTTTATTAGTTACACTGTATTCACTTTGTATCCCCTTTGTGGTTCCCTCCCTCCTCCCGTCCCAATCCCTCCCTTCCTCCACCCTCTGCATGCATGCCCCTCCCCAAGTCCACTGATAGGGGAGGACTTCTTTTCCTTCCTTCTAATCCTAGTCAATTAGGTCTCATCAGGAGTGGCTGCATTGTCTTCTTCTGTGGTCTGGTAATGCTGCTTCCCCCTCAGGGGGAGGTAATTAAAGAGCAGGCCAATCAGTTCATGTCAGAGACTGTCCCTGTTCCTATTACAATGGAACCCACTTGGATATTGAACTGCCATGAGCTACATCTGTGCAGGGGTCTTAGGTTATCTCCATGCATAGTCCTTGGTTGGAATATCAGTCTCAGGAAAGACCCCTGTGCCCAGATTATTTGGTTCTGTTGCTCTCCTTGTGGATTTCCTGTCCTCTCCAGATCTTACTGTTTCCCACTTCTTTCCTAAGATGCCCTGCACTCTGCCCAAAGGTTGCCCATAAGTTTCAGCATCTGCATTGATAGTCTGCAAGGCAGAGCCTTTCAGAGGTCCTCTGTGTCAGGCTCCTGACTTGTTCCCTCTTTTCTCCTTCTTCTGATGTCCAGCCTCTTTGCCTTTCTGGATAGGAATTGAGCATTTTGAATCAAAGTTCATGAGGGAGATTGGCCTGAAATTCTCCTTCTTTGTTGGGTCTTTGTGAAGTTTACATATCAAGGTAACTGTGGCTCCATAGAATGAGTTTCATAATGTTCCTTCTCTTTCGATTTTGTGGAATAGTTTGAAGAGTATTGGTGTTAGGTCTTTTTGAAGGTCTGGTAGAATTCTGTGCTGAAACCATTTGGCCCTGCGCTTTTTTTTTTTTTTTTTTGGATGGGAGACTTTTTTTTGACAGCTTCTGTTTCCATAGAGGATATGGGACTATTTAATTGATATACCTGGTGTTGATTCTTCTTTGAAAAGTGGAATTGATCAGGAAAATTGTCCATTTCATTTAGATTTTCAAATTTTGTGGTGTATAGTCTTTTTTTTGCTTTTTTATTTTATTTTTATTAACTATAGTTTATCCACTTTGTATCCCAGCTGGAGCTCCCTCCCCCAACCCCTCCCAATCCTACCCTCCCTCTCTATTCTCCTATGCCCCTTCCCCAGTCCAATGATAGCTTAGGTCCTCCTCCCCTTCCATCTGAACATAGTCTATCAGGTCTCATCAGGACTGGCTTCTTCATTACCCCATGGCAGAGCTCAGTGTCCAAGAGGGTTCCCAATAACAGGTACAGGGACCCTCTCTGACATGAACTCATGGGCTGACTCTTTCATCACCCCCACCTGAGGGATGAGCAGCCTTACCAGTCCACAGAGGAAGACAAAGAAGTGTATAGTCTTTTGAAGTAAGACCTAATGATTGTTTGGATTTCCTCAGTGTCTGAGGAAATGAAATGAAAAGTGCCCATCTTCATTCCTAATTTTGTTAATTTGTATAATGTCTCTCTGCTGTTTAGTTAGTTTGGCTAAGGGTTTGTCTATCTTGTTGATATTTTCAAAGAACCAGCTCTTAATTTCATTGATTCTTTGAATTTTTCTCTTTGTTTGTACTTTATTGATTTCAGCCCTGAGTTTGATTATTTCCAGCCATCTACCCCTCTTGGGTATGTCTGCTTCTTTATTTCTAGGGCTTTCAGGTGAGCCATTAAGTTGCTTGTATGAGATGTTTTGAATTTCTTTTTGAAGGCACTTAGTGCTTTGTACTTTCCTCTTAGCACTGTTTTCATTTTGTCCCATAAGTTTGGGAATGTTGTGCCTTCATTTTCATTGAATTCTAGGAACTCTTAAATTTCTTTATTTCTTTCCTGACCCAGCTGTCATTGAGTAGCAAGTGGTTAATTTTCCATGTGTGTGTAGGCTTTATGCAATTTCTTATATTTATGGTTGTGAGTCTAGCATTTAATGGCTGAGCAATCTCTCTCCAGCCCAATTTATGCAATTTCTGTTGTTGAGGTCCAAGGTGGTCTGATAGGATATAAGGGATTGTTTAAATCTTCTTGTATCCTTTGAGGCTTGCTTCGTGACCAACTATATGGTCTGTTTTGGAAAAGGTTCCATGAGGTGCTGAGAAGAAGGTAAATTCTTGTGTTCGGGTGAAAGGTTCTGTAGATAACTGTTAGGTCCATTTGATTCATGACATCTTTTAGAGTTATTGTTTCTTTTTTAAATTTCTGTTTTGTTGAACTGTCCTTTGTTGAGAGTGGGGTGTTGAAGTCTCCCACTATCGATGTGTGGGGATCTATGTGTGGTTTCAGTTTTATTAATGTTTCTTTTACAAATGTGGGTTCCCCTTTATTTGGGACAGAGATGTTCAGAATTGTGATGTCTTCCTGGTGGAATTTTCTTTTGATGAGTATGAAGTGACCTTCCCCATCTCTTTTGATTGATTAATTTTGGTTGAAATTCTATTTTAATAAATATTAGAATGGCTACTGCAGCTTGCGTCTTGGTTCCATTCGCTTGGAAAACCATCTTCCAGCCCCTTACCATCAGGTAATGTCTATCTTTGTGATTTAGTTGTCTTTCTTATATGCAACAGATTGTTGGGTCTTATTTATGTATACATTCTGTTAGCCTGTGTCTTTTTATTGAGAGTTTAGTCCATTGATATTGAGAGAAATTAATGATCAATGGCTGTTAGATCCTTTTATTTTGATGTTGGTTGTGGTAGTGTGTTTGTATGCTTGGCTTCTTTTAGTTTTGCTGTAGTGAAGTTATTTCCTGTGTTTTCCTGAATGTAGTTAGCTTTCTTGAGTTGTATTTTTCCTTATAGTATCTTCTGTAATGCTGGATTTGTGGGTAGAGATTGTTGAAATTTGTTTTTGTTGTTGAATAGCTTGTTTTCTCCATCCATGATGATTGAGAGTTTTGCTTGGTATAGTAGCCTGGGCTGACATCTGTGTTCTCTTAGGGTCTGCATGATATCCATCCAGGCCCTTCTGGCTTTCATAGTCTCTGTTAAGATGTCAGGTGTGATTCTGATGGGTTTGCCACTATATGTTACTTGTCCCTTTTCCCTTGAGGCTTTTAGTATTTTTTTTTCTTTATTCTGTATACTTACTGTTTTGATTGTTATGTGGTGGGAGGATTTTCTTTTCTGGTGTAATCTATTAGGTGTTCTGTAGGCCTCTTAGATGCTTAATAGGCCTCTCCTTTAAGTGGGGGAATTTTCTTCTATGATTTTGTTGAAAATATTTTATAGGCCTTGGAGATGGAAATCTTCTTTTTCCTCTATTCTTATTATTCTTAGGTTTTGTCTTTTCATGTTGCCTTGGATTTCTTGGATGGATTTTTGTGTCAGGAAATTTTTAGATTTAACATTTTCTTTGATGGATACATCTATTTCTTCCATTTTATCTTCCACACATGAGATTCTTTCTTCCATATCTTGAACTCTGTTCGTTATGCTTACCTCTGTATTTCCTGTTTTCTTTCCTAAGTTTTTCCTCTCCATGATTTCCTCCATTTGTGTTTTCTTTAATTTTTCCAATTCTATCTTTGTATCTTGAACCGTTTTGTTAATTTCCTTCACCTGACTGACTGTATTTTCCTGTTTTACCTTCAATTCCTTCACCTGTTTGTTGAACATTCTTCTGTTTCTTTTCTTTCTTTCAGTGATTTAATTATTTCCTCTCTGAAGGCCACAAACTGTTTGACAGCAACTTCCTGTATTTCTGTACAGATGGCCATAATCTGTTTGACTTTATCTTCCTCCATTTCTCTACCCATTTTATTTGTTTCCTCTATTATCCTCTTCATAAGCATAGATGTATGGTCATCTTCTTAAATTTCACTTATGTTAGGGTGTTTGGGGCTACTTGCCTGTGGGTAACTGGATTTTGGAGATACCATATTGCTTTGACTTTTGTTGGTTGTGCTTTTACACTGACCTCTACCTATCTGGTTGCTTCAGGTGTTGGCTGTTAGTTTCTGGTGCCTGCTGGAATTCTGGAGCGGGGAGAATCCCCTTGGCAGGAAGATGGTTGTTCCTGAAGGATGCCTCCTCAGCTTCTGGGTATGGCCACTTCTCAGGAATTGCCACCGTGCACTTCAGGTGTATGGAACTGTGCGGTACCTGTGGTCAGTGGTAGTCAAAAGGGCACTCGTCTCACCAGATGTCCTGAAAACTGCTGCCCTGCCACGGGGTTTATTGCTCTGAATTTAGTGAGCTGATCTAACCCTGTGTTTGCTGAGTGCAGCTCTCTTGAAGAACCAGGGAGCCGCACAGTTTGGTCAGTTTAGCTAGGGAGAGAGGTTGCACCTTGGAGCAGTGTCTGAGGGCTGATCTCATGGATCTCAGGCTTCTGTGGGTCTGAGGCTGGAGCTCTGTTTCCCAGTTCCCAAGGAGTAATCAGTGGCAGGTGAGTGCAGCACTCAGGCTTGAGGCAGGAGGTTAGAGCCCTGAACCTGTGGCAACCCCAGGGTCTTTTTCCAGGAATTAGCTGCTTGTCCTAAGGTTGAACTTGATGTTTCCCCAACATGGGGTTTCCTCCTAACAAGGAGTCCTAGTCTGTGGTCCATAATTCAGTTTGCGATGGTGAATAGAGCATTCAAGTGCAGGTGAGTGGCTCAGCCCTAGGGATTGTTTGCCTGCAGGAACCTGAGACATTTTTTCCAACAGCTTTTTGGAAGAGGCAGGTGTTCAGCTGGGTGCCACGAGTTGGACCTGATGTTTCCTTCACCATGTGGTTTCCTCTCAACAGGGAAATCCAGTTTTGGGCACACAGTTCTGTCTGGGACAGTAAGTCAGGCAGGTAGGTGGGTCTGTGGGCTGGCAGCTGAGTGCCTGCTGGAGTCTGTGACCTTTTCCGGGGATTGTCTAGGTGACCAGAGGTCAGTCAGTCCTGATTTCTTCCTTCACCATGGAGTTTTCCTTGATTGGAAAACCCAGTCTCTGGTGTTGTGGGGCCCACAGTTCAGTCTGGGATGGTGATCAGAGCACACAGGTATAAGTCTCTGGGCTGGTGACCCAGTTCCTGCCTGGACCCAGAAACTCCTCAGGGGTTTAGCTGGATGACCAGAGAAAAGACCCAATTGCTTCCCACACCGTGGGGCTTCCTCTCACCTGAGAAACACAATCACTGGTGTTTTAGGGCCCAGAGTTCAGTCTGTTGGTCGCTGTGCAGTCACTGCTGTCCTGGTCGTCCAACACAGTGTCCTCTTGGTGCCGCCATCTTGGATCTCTAGATCCTATATTTCTATCTCCCCACTATCCTATTTACAGCTGAATCTTATCTGTGACCCCTCTACTACTCTATCACTTATACCAATGTGTTTCCTTTTCTCAAAGGCAAAAATACTGTCTGGCAATACCGATGCTTCTTACTTACGTGATTATACGTATAGCTCATTATTGTCACAAGACAGTATGTTGGTTGAAGCCAAGAATCATTGCCTTTTTACTTGTTACCAAATAGAACTAAGTAAAGTGTCTAATACATAACAGTTAGTCAATAGAGGTTACTGAATGTGTGAATTTCTATGTCCTATATAATTAGAAACATGAAAAACTGTCCAAAATACAAGATATAAAAACATGAATATATATATATATATATATATATATATATATATATATATATATATAAATTTCTCTAGTCTAAACAAAATGAATAGATTTAGGATGCATAATATTAAGCCAGGTCATACAACCTCAGAATAAACTGCTTAGTCCCTCTAATACACAGAATCTCACCAACAATAAATGTATATACATGTACACAAATATATGATATCACAGTGTAACATGGAGTAAAGAGAACAACAAAGGTTAAAAATAAGGTATGAGGAAGGAGTAAGCAGATAATCAACATAAGTTATGAAAAGGGATATGAAGCTAATTGATTTCTAGTTCTCTTTCTTTCAGGAATTTTTGGGGGTTGGTGATGGATAAGTGAATAAAATATATTTCATACTAAAAATGCAGAATTTAATATGAAGCTTAACATCTTCCATTTCAGATGCTGATTTTAACTATAAGTTCATTAAGTTTTATAGATTTTAGATCCAGTTGATTTGGGAATGTGATGTTTTTATTCATTTTCAAGTATTTATAATAAAGTTTATAAAATAAACTATAACAGTAAAGAATCAAAATTAACATACCAAAAGCTGTTGACTATATAATATACATATGAATTGTGAAAACGAAAATGCTATGGATGTACATGATTGGCCTGAACAACTGTGGATCATTAAATCAGGAAGTTCATGAAACAGCAATAACATCCCATATCAACCAAAGTTATCTCTGATTGGAAGAAATAAAATATATTTAGTCTTTCTACTAATTTTTATATAGCATGAGCTTTTACTCAAAATCAAGTTATTTTCACTATTAGTGTGAATAAAATATACAAAATCTAAAATTGGCTAATGGATCAATCTTTAAGTTTTTAGAACATAGTAAATTGGACAAATGTGAAACAACTTTGAAATGGACAAGTTGTATATAATTTATACTTAAGGGGCAGGGAGGAGATAACAGAGGGAGGGTAGGATTGGGAGAGAAGGAGGGAGTGGGATACAGCTAGGATACAGAGTTAATAAAAATTAAAACAAAGAGAAAACCATTCTAGATAAATAAATAAAATTTCTACTTTGTAAAAAAAAAACGAAAATCAACTGATAATGATATATCCGATAAAACAACTTGAGAGTTTTTATGTAACTTAGACCTTTACACACAAAAAACCAAAACTGGTAGCAAGACATGATTATCTTGTTTTCAGTAAATGATGCTCTCTAATGAGATCTATTTATCTGTATTTTATATTAAAAAAGAACTTACTGAAATCTCAGTTGTTCTTTCTCATTCTTTAAGTTATCTGGTAAGAATACTAAACCAAATACAATGTTTCAATTCAGTCAATGTGTTTATTAATATTAATGTCTGTTTATTGTCTTGCTATTTTGAATGAATAAGGTAAATACAATTCCTAAAGAAGAAAATAGTTCCATCATTTGTTGAGAAAGATCAAAAATGTATAAAGCCTACTCTATATTTTAATAATGCCTAGGTCACATACCCTATCAACTGCCCATAGCTACCAAGCTAGGGATAGGACTTTATGGTCACCTGCCCACCCATTCTAGGGATGTGTGACTTCTTATATAGGTCTTCTGCATGCTCCAGAATCAGCCTGTATCTACTTCTCAAATATTAGGTCACTACAGTGATTTACTTCCAAATTTTAGCTTTATCCTAAGTTTTCTACTTGGACTCATAACATTACCTCAGCCAAAATAGTTGAAAGAATTTAGTTGGTACTACTATAAAATATTCTAATTTTGTATTCTAATTTCTTGGCAAAGACTTTCTTTGAACTTCCAGGTCTTCTTGGAGCAATAGCCTCTAAGAGGGACTCAAAGGTCATGAATCCCCTTCCGAGGAATATGCTTTCCCAAGCAGGATTAAGTTTGAATAGAATTTGACAAAACACATGGAAACAATGGTCACTGGTTACCACTGATTTCTACTGTCAATACATTTCATAGACTCAATAATCAAACTTCTACCAGGTGAGACAGAATGTTTTTTCCCTGCCTATTTATTATCATTGTATTCTACAAAATCTGATTCATACCTTAAACTTATTAATTAAATCATTTATAAGTAGATTATTGTCTAAAAGTATAATTTCATAACCAACTACTCAGATAAAGAAAGCCTTCTGTATATAACACTCCTGTGTGCATCTACTCTTCTGTTTATGTTTGAATCTCAGAGCAAAGCAGCATGGTCAGCTGCAATGGATTATGGGAGGTATGGTAAGGCTCTTGCTTCTTCAGGAAATCTAACTTGTACAGAACAACAAAACTACATATAAGCCATATGCATGTGTTACACGGAGATTGCAAAATGAAAAACTTTATGACATCATATGCTATAAAATGTCCACATTGTATTGTTTCCTTCATGCCATTCCAGGCAGACTTTCTAACAATAAGCATGTCAGCATTTCCAAACAAACAGCTGCTATGTGTTCGCCATTCTGTGCCAGTGTTAAATATGGTATATGACTGTAATCTTCAACATTTGAGAGTTTGTTCTTAAGGGAAAATGCATGATAAATTTCTGCCATTCCCTTACAGTGTATGAATCATTAATCAGTTTTACATTTCTAACTCTGAGTCTATAAGATTAGAAACATTTGAAACATGAATGGTAAAGCAGACTAATGTGTCTCTGCCAATACATATAAAACACAGCTACACCTTAATGTAGAGACACACATGGCCTAGGGTACAGCTAGAAAAGGTGACAAAACTTTAAAAAAAATCTATAAATAGACTCCTGCCTCCCAGAGATAAGTCATTTCAGAGTGATTGTCCCATCTGTTTTCTTGAAAATCCAGCTCTTCATAAAGCATTCCACAGCGAAAGGTGTCTCAAAAATAGTCATATTATCTGGATGAAGAGAGATGCCAACAGAGTCTGGATACCAGACATAACTAAGAATAAAAAATGATCAGTAGACTGACACCTTGTACTGAAAGAAGTACTACCCATTCAAAGAAATGGATGTGGACAATTGTTCTTCACAATAAATTATCTTTCTAAAAAATCACCAGAGTGTATATATATATATATGTGTGTGTGTGTGCATGTGTATATTTATACATATGTAAATATACTTATATATAAATATATTTATAATATGAATCTATGCACTAAATTTAAATATTATCATTGTAGGACCAATCTATCCACTATAAAGAAATGCAAACATCAATAAATTTATGGAAGATAACATTTAAAAAATATAAACATAGAATTTTTGTCCCTTTTATTCTTCTCTACTTCATGTCACTTTCTCCTTTTAAAAGCTAAGGTTCATACAACAAACTCAAGCTTCCTCAAATTCAGATTCCCCTGCCTCAGCCTCCCAAGTGCTGGGAGCTGTGTGCTACCACATCTAAATCTCTCTTACATATTTGACAAAGCTATAGTGAAAGAATGTCCATGTGAAAAAAAATTGAATAAATAATTACGTTTTAATTCCTATAGTATAAATTAATAGATAAAACTCACATAAAGTAAATTTTGTTTGAGGCTCTTTGTGGCTCATAAACAGTATAAAACAAATCTGTTGTTTGACTTGCTTTTATAGGAGCCAAAGTGGCTTCTCATCTTTATTTAGAAGAAATCAAAGGTCTTCACCACCAAAATAAAAAGTTGTTAGCCAGACATAGAGAAATGATGGTTAGATGGCAGGTGGGTGTATATATAAATATATGATGGATGGATGGGTGGATGGATGGATGGATGGGTGGGTGGATGGATGGGTGGATGGATGGGTGGATGGATGGATGGATGGATGGGTGGGTGGATGGATGGATGGATGGGTGGGTAGATGGATGGGTGGATGGATGGATGGATGGATGGGTGGGTGGATGGATGGGTGGATGGATGGGTGGATGGATGGATGGATGGATGGATGGGTGGGCGGATGGATAGATGGGTGTGGGGTGGATAGATACCAGGATGATGAAAGACAGGTAGATCATAAATGGATTGAACTTGTGATAGCTCTAGACTACCTGTAGACTACTGAAGATGTGTTTTAATTCAGAGTCTCCTCATTTCATTCAGAGACTATACCAGCCCTCTACAGAATAGAATGATAGTCTACTTTATGAATAAAAACAGTTTTCTAGAGGAAAAGCTCATGTGGCAGCATGTTCTCACATACCCTCATTTTATGTCAGCTCATGAGGCATGCTGGAAGAAATGTGAACAAATGACCTTTTTGCTTTTGAAGTAGCTCTTTGAGACAACACTTTATCTGTCTGTTCAGCAAGCAGAGCCTTGGCCTACTCCATATGCCTGACATATTTCAGTGCCAGATCAATAGTATAATTAGGACTATTTTGGGCTTATGAGCCTCTACCTAAAATACTGCACATGGCCTCTTTGGTTACATAACAAATTGCAGATAGGGATACAAAGAAGCTGAGTTGTTAAAGCTTGCTAGACCTAATGGGCATGTGTTGAAAGACTTCAGTATAAGCAAGAATGTGTTCTGTTAACTTGAGACTGAACACATCTTTCATCCAAGCGACAATTCATCACAAGATTCCCACTCTCAGCCTGTGGCCAGTAATTTATACCTGTTTCTCCTGAGAGAGAAGAGGCATTGGTAGATGAAGCTTGTATTATAGTGATGGATCTGGCAAATGAGATTTTTCTTGGTAGTTGTTGAGCAACTGACCTACAAAGACAGCTCCCTATACATATATTGACATGAATTATTGAGTGCATCATCATATATAATTACTAGATCAAAAATACAACAAGATTCAAGCAAAATTAGAGAAGCTATGTGAGCCATTGTTGAGATGTTTTACCTTACAGAATGAATGAAAACACAGTGATTTCTAGATTAATGGCTCTTCCATGAAATGTATCTCTTAAATAATATAATATTACTGGATATGAGACTATTGCTATAACTATCCAATCCACAACCAGAATAATAGCATCTGATTAGAAGATTCATTGAGCACTTTACTGTGAGTTAGGGAGATATAACTGCTTTTTTATTCATCATATTCAGAAAACATAGGAATTGGGTATTACTTTCATATTAATTTTTAGATAATAAAATGGAGGGCCCAAAAAGTTAAACAAAATAACTATGGTGTTTAATACTAACTATCAATTTTTCAATATTGACCTAGACAGAATCATTGAAAAGATAAGCCTCTGGGCATGCTTGTGAGACATTATCTAGGCTAAGCTAACTGAGATGGTTTGATCCTCACTAAATGTAGGCTGCATTACTCCATGGGCAGCTATCCTGAACTAAATAAGAGTGAGCTGACACAGGATCTCATCACTGTGAACAGTTGCTTCTTACTGCAATGACGGACCTGCCAAGATGGACAGTACCCTCAGAGTATGATCCCAAATAAACACTTTCCTCCTACAGTGCTGTTGTCATGTATTTCTATCATGGCCATGAGAAAATGTAGTCACGGAGTTAATAAATAAAAAAGCTGTTTGATGGATTCTTTTCTCTTTTTTTGATTTTTTATTTTATTTTTCTTTATTAATTACACTTTACTCATTTTGTATCCCCCTCCCGTGGTTCCCATCCCAATCCCTCCCTTCCTCCATCCTCTGCATGCATGCCCCTCCCCAAGTCCACTGATAGGGGAGGACTTCTTTTCCTTCCTTCTGATCCTAGTCAATTAGGTTTCATCAGGAGTGGCTGCCTTGTCTTCTTCTGTGGCCTGGTAATGCTGCTTCCCCCTCAGGGGGAGGTAATTAAAGAGCAGGCCAATCAGTTCATGTCAGAGACAGTCCCTGTTCCTATCGCAATGGAACCCACTTGGATACTGAACTGCCATGAGCTACATCTGTGCAGGGGTCTTAAGTTATCTCCATGCATAGTCCTTGGTTGGAGTATCAGTCTCAGGAAAGACCCCTGTGCTCAGACTTTTTTGGTTCTGTTGCTCTCCTTATGGAGTTCCTCTCCTCTCCAGATCTTACTGTTTCCCACTTCTTTCCTAAGATTCCTTGCACTCTGCCCAAAGGTTGCCCATAAGTCTCAGTATCTACATTGATAGTCTGCAGGGCAGAGCTTTTCAGAGGTCTTCTGCGTCAGGCTCCTGACTTGTTCCCTCTTTTCTCCTTCTTCTGATGTCCAGCCTCTTTGCCTTTCTGGGTAGGAATTGAGCATGTTAGCAAGAGTCCTCCCTCTTGATTAGTTTCTTTAGGTGTACAGATTTTACTAGGTTTATCCTATATTATATGTCTATCTGAGTGAGTATATACCATGTGCATCCCTCTGCTGCTGGGATAGCTCACTCAGGATGATCTTTTCCAGATTCCACCATTTACTTGCAAATTTCATGATTTCCTTGTTTTTTTATTGTGAGTAATATTCCATTGTGTAGATATACCACAATTTCTGTATCCATTCCTCCACTGAGGGGCATCTGGGCTGTTTCCAGCTTCTGGCTATTACAAATAAGGCTGCTACAAACATGGTTGAGCAATCACAGATTATGTGCTTTCATAAGGTACAATTGATATTTATTTGAAGTAGGAGTGCCCAATTATATAAAAGTGGTGGTAAAATTAAACACAAGGAAATCATAATATTTGCAGGTAAATGATGGGAACTGGAAAAGATCATCCTGAGTGAGGTATCCCAGAAGCAGAAAGACACACAGGGTAAATACTTACTCGTAAGTGGATATTAAATATATAATATGAGATAAACATACTAAAATTTGTCCACATAAAGAAACTTATCAAGAAGGAATCCTCATTCAGAAAGGCAAAGTAGACGGTCATCAGAAGAGGGAGAAGACAGGGAACAGGACAGTAGCCTACTACAGAGGGCCTCTGAAAGACTCTACCCTTCAGGGTATTGAAGCAGATAACTGAGACTTATAGCCAAACTTTGGGCAGAGTGCAGGGAATCTTGCAAAAGAAGTGGGAAATAGTAAGACCTGGAGAGGACAAGAGCTCCACAAGGAGAACCTAAAAATCTGGACACAGGGGTCTTTTCTGAGACTGACATGCCAACCAAGGACCATTCATGGAGATAACCTAGAGCCCCTGCACAGATGTAGCTCATGGTAGCTCAGTCTCCAAGGGCCTTTCCTAGTAAGGGGAACAGGGACTGTCTCTGACATGAATTCAGTGGCTAGCTCTTTAATCACCTCCCCCTGAGGAGGGAGCAGCCTTACCAGACCACAGAGGAAGACAGTGCACCCAGTCCTGATGAGACCTGATAGGCTAGGGTCAGATGGAAGGAGAGGAGGATTTCCCCTTATCAGTGGCCTTGGGGAGGGGCATGGGAGGAGATGAAAGAGGGACTGTAGCCATGTGGCAGATTGTTTTTAGGATTAGTAGTGGGTACAAGGGTCTTTAGGACATGATCAGGTTCCCACAATCTAAAATTAGCATATTATTTTCTAAGATGAATTATGTAAAACAAAAATAGTGTTATTAACAATTTTCTTGTGATTTTCTATTGTAAATAAAGAACCAAGGATTTCAATAAATAAAAAAATTAGAAAACAGATTACATGCCATCAGTCTTTTACAATAAGTTTGAAACAGCTAAAGACTACATTCTCTAATTAGTCATAATTCATAAAGAACATATGAATATTAAGTGAAAAGATAAGTAGAGGAAAGAACCCAAAGGTAACTGAATGGAGTTTATTTTTTTCTTATCTCTATACCATCGTCTTAGCCAGTATTTATTTGACAGTTTATTAATATATCTTTAAATGATAATCAAGAGCATTAGCTGGAATTAACTGAATACTGGATAACACTTTCAAAACATATGGCCCCATCTTCTAACTTACTTTTTTTTGTATTTAATTTTTTATTAATTACACTTTATTCACTTTGTATCCCCCCTGTGGTTCCCTTCCTCCTCCCGTCCCAATCCCCTCCTTCCTCCACCCTCTGCACGCATGCCCCTCCCCAAGTCCACTGATAGGGGAGGTCTTCTTTTCCTTCCTCTGATCCTAGCCAATTAGGTCTCATCAGGAATGGCTGCATTGTCTTCTTCTATGGCCTGGTAATGCTGCTTCCTCCTCAGGGTGATGTAATTAAAGAGCAGGCCAATCAGTTCATGTCACAGAGAGTCCCTGTTCCTATTACAATGGAACCAACTTGGATACTGAACTGCCATGGGCTGCATCTGTGCAGGGGTCTTAGGTTATCTCCATGCATAGGCCTTGGTTGGAGTATCAGTCTCAGGAAAGACCCCTGTGCTCAGAATTTTTGGTTCTGTTGCTCTCCTTGTGGAGTTCCAGTCCTCTCCAGATCTTACTGTTTCCTGACTTTCTTAATCCTGATGTACTTGATAAGCTCTATACCCGAGGTTGAGTCCTGAGATCTCCAGCAAACCTTTCCATTTCCTCTGCTTTGATGACCTCATCTGCTCCTGATACCTCCATACTCACAGCTCTACTCTTTAAGATATTTCATAGATGCAAATGCTCTTAATTTATGTGTATTTATAATTTTGGAATGAGAAAAGAAGAAGCATCATAAACACATAAACAAAAACAATTTAACAGCACCTGAAAATCACTCTGCAAATAACACCAAGACTACAATTACCTCTTACAAACATAAAATAACACCATGCCTAGTACTGCAATTAAAATATTAAATTTTTTATAGAAAATTGTGATTTTTTTTCATTTTCCTTTGCTTTTCTTTTTTGTTTTATATAATAGCACAAATGAAGCTTGGAATAGGAATCTAACCAGCTTTTCTAACTATCTATTCTTGAAAAATACCAAGTGTAAGATAACCTACACTATAAAACTGATTCAGAATATTATGCATATAAATTTTTCATTTCCTCTTTAAATATGTACATAAATATAATGTCACTTTAAATTTTTGTAAGAGTTCCATGTTCATAGTTTTATTTCAAATTCCAAAGAAGCTATGTTAAAAAAAAAAAACTCTGATAAATATTTCCCATTTAGTCCCATGAACTCCTAAAAAGCATTGGGAACAGATTACTGATTAATAACCCATAATAAAACTATCACTGATTTTTGTATGATTTTATGAGTTAAATTTTGTATAATAATATTTCTTAATTATGAAACTAAAATATTAATTTTAGAGGAATTGAAATTTGTATTTTGGTTGTGAGTCTTAGTCTTTAATGGTTGAGCCACCTAAAGATAATAATATCAAATGGGCAAGCCTTTACAGAAATCAACCTGTTTCCATTTAATAAGTTTTTCTGTTGCCACTTTAAAGTGCACTCATATGAATGTTCTATCACTTTAAACTGCACTGAATAAGATCATAATTGTATCTAACTCCAAGTACTATTCTGGGAACAAGCTAAGATAATGGAGGTGACGGCCTTTGCGTAGTACCTGAGCATAGTTAGCAGCCACCGTTTGCCAACCATTATTATCACCATGGTGACTGCTAAAATGATTTCATGCTAGAAATACAAACCATTCTTAGACTCTTAGAAAGTGCACCAAAGAAAGAAAAGTGAATCAATAAGAGTAAAATAAAATGTAAAAGGCAGTTATATAGCTACCCATGAGTAAATCAATTTAAAATAATGCTTTTAAAATCAATAATTTAAATCCAAGCAGCTTAACATCTTAAAGATTTAATTGTATTTTTATTTGTGTGTGCGTGTGTACCATGTTTGTAGAGGTGGGGACTAGAGGAACAGGCACTTCTGAGCCTACTGATTTGGGTTCTGGGAATCCATGTGGTTCTTCTAGGAAAACAGTAAGTGCTCTTAACCACTGAGCCATCTCTACAGGCCTAGGAATCTTAAAACATGTTTGCACAATGGAATAAACAACAATTGTACAATGTTGTCAAATATTGTATTTTGTTTTAAAACAAAGCAACTTTTTCTTCTGAAATGATTACTTTTCTGATAACTTCAAACTTTGTTATTTATTTATTTTTACAATTTATTCATTATAAATCCCGATTGAAGCCCCCTCCCTCAATTCCTTCAAGTCCATCCCTTCCTTCCCTCTTTCCCCCTATCCTTTTCCCCTAGGCCACTGAAAGAGGGAGTTCTCCTCCTCTGGCATCTGCCCATAGCTTGTGAAGTCTCATCAGGACTGACTGGATCCTCTTCCTCTGTAGCCTTACAAGAGTGCAACACCAGGGGTGAGCTATCAAAGAATAGTCAACTGAGTTCATGATAGAGGCAGCCCCTGCTTCCATCACTCAGGAACCCAAAGAAAGACTGGGCTGTCTATAGGTTACATCTGAGCAGGGGGTCTATGTCCTCTCCCTGCATAGTTCTTGGTTGGTGCATCTGTCTCTGCTGGACCCCAAGGGCTCAGGATTTTTAGCTTTGTTGGTCTCCTTGTGGGACTCATGCCCCCTCTGTGTCCCTCTTTCCTCACCTTTCTCTTCTTCCATAAGATTCCCTGAGCTCTGACAAAAGTTTGACTTTAAGTCTCATCATCTGCTTCAATCCCCTGTTCGGTGGAGTTTTGCTTTCTTTTTTATGTAATTATTTTTATTTTTATTAATTACAGTTTACTCACTTTGTATCCCCCTGTACCTGCCTCCCTCCTCCCCTCCCAATCCCACCCTTTCTCTTCCTCACCCGTGTCCCTCTCCCAGTGCACTGAAAAAGGAGGTTCTCTTCCCCTTTCCTCTGACCCTATTCTATCAGGTCTCATCAGGAGTGGCTACATTGCCTTCTTCTGTGGCCTGGTAAGGCTGCTCCCCCCTCAGGAGGAGGTGATCAAAGAGCAGGCCAATCAGATCATGTCAGAAATA
Organism: Meriones unguiculatus; assembly: GCF_030254825.1. NCBI lineage: Eukaryota > Metazoa > Chordata > Mammalia > Rodentia > Muridae > Meriones > Meriones unguiculatus. The sequence continues at coordinate 66,975,099 of NC_083358.1, forward strand.
GTCCCTGTCCCCATTACTATGGAGGCAACTTGGATACTGAACTGTCATGGGCTACCTCTATGCATGGGTTCCAAGCTATCTCTGTGAGTGGTCCTTGGCTAGAGTATCATTTTCAGAAAAAAAAAAAAAAAAACCTGTGCCCAGAATTTTAGGATCTGTCGCTGTCCTTGTGGAGCTCCTGTCCTCTCCAGGTCTTACTATCTCCACTTCTTTCATAAGATTCCCTGTACTCTAACCAAAGTTTGGCTATGAGTCTCAACATCTGCCTTGATACCCTGCAGGGTAGAGCTTTTCAGAGGCCCTCTGTGGTGGTAGGCTCCTGTCCTGTTCCCCATTTTCTCCCTCCTCTGATGTCCATCCTCTTTGCCTTTCTGAATGGGGATTGAGCATCTTAGCTAGAGTCCTCCTTCCTGATTAGCTTCCTTAGGTGTACAGAGTTTATTTGTTTATCTTATATTATATGTCTAGTATCCACTTATAAGTGAGTATATATCATGTGTGTCTTTCTGCTTCTGGAATACCTCACTCAGGATTATCTTTTCCAGTTCCCACCATTTACCTGCAAACTTCATGATTTCCTTGTTTTTTTATCGCTGAGTAATATTCCATTGTGTAGATGTAACACAATTTCTGTATCCATTCCTCAACTGAGGGGCATCTGGGCTGTTTCCAGATTCTGGCTATTACAACTAAAGCTGCTATAAACATGGTTGAGCAGATGTCCTTGTTGTATGGTTGAGCATCTTTTGGATATATGCCTAATAGTGGTATAGTTGGATGTTGAGGAAGCGCTATTCTTAATTGTCTGAGAAAGACCCAGATTGATTTCCAAAGTGGTTGTATAAGTTTACATTCTCACCAGCAGTGCAGGAGGATTCCCCTTTCTCCACATCCTCTCAGGCGTGTGTTGTCACTTGAGTTATTCATCTTAGCCATTCTGATGGGTGTAAGGTGAAATTACATTTCCCTGATGACTAAGAACATTGAACATTTTTTTAAGTGTTTCTCTGCCATTTGTAGAAGAAAAATTGGGGAAAAGCCTTGATCTCATTGGCACAGGAGACAACTTCCTGAGCAGAACACCAACAGCACAGGCTCTAAGAGCAACAATCAATAAATGAGACTTCATGAAACTGAAAACCTTCTGTAAAGCAAAGGACACTGTCATCAGAACAAAATGACTGCCTACAGATTGGGAAAGAATCTTCACCAACCTTATATCTGACAGAGGGCTAATATCCAGTATACATAAAGAACTCAAGAAGTTAAACAGCAACAAATCAAGTAATCCAATTAAAAAATGAGGCACAGAGCTAAACAGAGAATTCTCAATAGATGGTGGAGTTTTTCAAATGGCCCTCTATAGTAGGCTCTCATCCTATTTCCTCTCCTCCACTGCTTTTGGTGTCTATTCTGTTTGCCATTCTGAATGAGATTTAATTTTATTTTTTTTAGAATGCCACATGAGTATGATTATATTTTTTATATTAATTACAGTTTATTCATTTTGTATCCCAGCTATAGTCCCCTCCCTCATTCCCTCCCAATCCTATCTTCCCTCCCTCATCTCCTTTCATGCCCCTCTCCAAGTCCACTGATAGGGGAGGTCCTCCTCCTCTTCCATCTGACCCTAGCCTATCAGGTCTCATCAGGACTGGCTGTATTATCTTTCTCTGTGGCCTGGCAAGGCTGCTCCCCACTCAGGGGGAGGTGATTAAAGAGCCAGCCACTGAGTTCATGTCAGAGACAGTCCCTGTTCCCCTTACTAGAGTACCCACTTGGATACTGAGCTGCCATGGTCTACATCTGAGCAAGAGTTCTAGGTTATAGACATGTATGGTTCTTGGTTGGAGTATCAGTGTTAGAAAAGACCCTGTGCCCAGATATTTTGGTTCTGTTGCTCTCCCTGTGGAGCTCCTGTCCCTTCCAGGTCTCACCATCTCCCCCTTCTTTCATAAGATTCCCTGCACTATGCCCTAAGTTTGGCTATGAGTCTCAGCATCTGCTTAAGCATCCTCCCTAGGGTCCTCCTTGTTGTTTAGCTTCTTTAGATCTGTAGCTTTTAGTATGGCTATCCTATACTATATGGCTAATATTTTAACCATCACTGTGTTAAATATTTTACATAAACTATGGAATTATTATTTTCCTTAGCCTCTGATAGCTTTCTTTTTTTCTTTGCCTTTTATTAAAAATAGTTTTTTCTTATGTAATATATCCTGATTACAGTTTCCCCTACATATCCCCCTTCTGAATCTTCCCCAAATCTCCTCCAATCCTGATTCACTCCCTTTTTGTTTGTCTTTCAAAATAAAGAGTCTTCTAGAGGATAATAATAAAATATAATAAGAAAAAACAAAAACTATCACATCAGAGTTGGAAAAAAGAAACAAAAAGAAGGAAAGGAGCCCAAGAGAAGGCACTCATACATTCCAGTTAAAAACGCTAAGCTGGAAACCATGATCGGTACGCAGAGGACATGGTGCAGACCCATGCAGGCCCTGTACACCCTGCCTCAGGCTCTGAGTTCATATGCGCTTGTTCGGGTTGATATGAAGGGATGGCTTTCTTGGTGTCCTCCATCCCCTGTGGCTCTCCTCTTTCTCCATCTACTCTTCTGACAGGTTCCTTGAGTCCTGAGGGGAGTGATTTGATCTAGACTTTTCATTTAGGGCTGAGTGTTCCAAAGTCTCCCACTCTGCCTAATGTCTGTCTGCACACCTCCTTGGTGAATCACTAAGTGCAAAACAACTGAATAGACTACATGGAAAGTTTAAGATGTTTTCAACACTATGAAAATAATTACATTAAAATATAAATGCAAGTGGGCTGTAATGTGACTGGATGGAAAAGCAACAGTACAGCATGGCTGAAGCACTGGGTTGTATTTCCAACATTACAGATGGACACACACACACACACACACACACACACACCAACACAAATTCTTCCTGATACCAATATCGGTTATGTGCTATGGGGCCATTTCTGGAATTTTTACAATATCTAAATTGCCTTAACTTTTTTTTCACTGTTGGCCTAGTGATTTCTGAAATACATCATTGATAGTATTTTCAATAGCAGCCAAATAGACAAAAGTGAAACATAAGAATCCCAGTGTTATGCAATGAATCTACAACTATAAAATCTGATGTAGTTAAAAATCAAAATCATCATCTTAATAGTTTAGTTTAAATGCCCAATGATATAAAGCAGCCTACATAAACTATGTCTTTTGCTACTAATAAAACAATGCAGTCTGACTTGTGAGTGCATTTCTTTGTGAGTTTCCTTACTATGGCAATACACGATGGCTTAGTACCTTCCCACAGGAGGAAAAGGAAGTAATAATAAGCTTGTTGGCTTTAGAAACACAAAAGTTTTAGTACAGCTACATTGTAGAGGTTTTCCCCAAATTTTTTTCCGTTCCTTATCATTTAATCTTTAGAGACAAAGAAGGTAAGACATTGCTATCATGATCACTTTCATTTCACAAATGAAACCTGCACACAGGGAACATACATCCTGTTCAAAGTCACTTACCTCAGCCATGGTGGAGTTTGAAAAATAACATGGGCTTGATTCACATTTCAACCCATTTTCCACCACAACAATGAAATTAGTAGTGCTTTAATATGTGCCAGTCACTACATGAAATTTCTCATTTTAAAGCTGAAGAAATTCACAGAAATTGTTACATGAAAGTACTAAAGTTACAGGGTTCTTTCTTAACGTTCCCAGTTTTCTTAAAGAATGATCTTTGGACCATCCATCTGAAGTTATTAGATGACAGCTAAATCAGATCTCAAAGGATTTACTGATCTAAGCAATTTCATAAAGAAATCAAATATTAGATCTGTGATCTAAACACTGATTCCTAAAGTCTGATCTAGTTCTTCATTTCCACCACTTCCAAATATCACCCAACAAAACCACATCCACTATCATCACTATCACTACCTCCATCATCAACGCCAAAACCACAACTATTACAGTCCCCCGAAGCCCATGTCCTGCCCTCAACCTGTATTCCTTGAGAGTTGGTTTCCAGAGCACATCTGTGGAAATGAATGAGGTAGTAAGTACAGTAAGTTACAAATTCAAATAAAAAATCCAAAAACAGTCACAGAGAATCTTGCTAACTAAAAATTAGTAATACAAACTTGAACACAATCACTGGGCAACCCTTGCACTGAATAGAGTAAAACAACCGCTACCCTATACAATCATATTTCAGCATCTGTGAGTTGCTGAAATACTTCAAATAAGTATTATTTGAGACTACAAAATAATATTATACAGAATAGAGCAGAAAAAATAAGTATAGATGAACTTTTTATCTCTTTTCATTTCATGACATTTGGAAAAGAACTATAATTTTAGGCAAGTAAATGTTAAGGTTTTAGGATAAAAATGGACAAAAAACAACTAATTGATTTCCAAAATTTTAACAAAGGAAATAAAAATAACATAGGATGTTTTTTAAGGTTTTGTATTTGTACCTATAACAGCAGCATGTTAATGAAAGCCATCCTAGGTATAATGGCATCATACTTTGACATGGCACAGAAAATAACATGACAGATTTTTTTTTTCAAACCTTACACTGTCTTCATTTATTTGCATTCTATAACTACATGCCAAACCAAGCATATCATAGGTATTCTGGCACTGTCATACTTCATACAAGGACATTTCAAGTAAAGAAAATTTGCAAACTGATGGCAAGTGTCTACATTTAAGCAACCTCTCATCACTCTCCACAAGTCCCTGATAAGCCACTTGAAACTAACTCATTAATTACTTAATGAATTGTGCACATATGATCAAAGGTATAATGGCAAGACTGTTTAGTGTAGCATTTCCTACATGAAAATAAAAGCTAGTAGCAAACTATTTTATCTCTTAGTGTAAGAATGAAAGAGTGATTTATTTATCAAAGTGGGTGATATAACAATTAAAAGGAGAATCTTCATGTTTTCATACAGATATATCTCAAAACGAGATGGAATTCAAGAGTCGGTGGTAATATTTAGGCAAAAAAAATGAGTAAATTTATGTGGAAGATTAAATGTAGGAAATAATAAAACATATATTATTGAAAACTGAATAAGGAGAAAAAGCTGGAAGCAAATAGGAAAGACATTAAAGAAGAAATAAAAAGCAAACCATATATGTGCATGAGAGAGAGAGAGAGGAAGACAGGAAAGGACACAGAAAGAAAGAGAGAGACAAAGAGAAACAGAGAAAGTCTAAGGTTACCAGTGCACCTCTATAAGAAATTTTCAGGAAATGAGGCAGGCAGATAGTAACTAGGATATGAAATAATATGATGGCTAGCCTACACAATCTGAACTTTGCCATTAAGACCTGAGAGTCAGAAAAGTAAATTTATAAAGAATAAAATGATCAAATCAATGGCTTAGAAAGATAACTGTTGGGTGGAAAAGCCAGTAACAGATTTAAAAGCATATTGCAATAAGTAAAATAATAATAATAATAAATGTCTCTTTCAGAGAGTAGAAAAGTGGTATGAACTCAAAAACAATTGTTGATACCAAATTCACAGGGTCAGTGGAATTGAAAAGTCAGAAAAAAAAAGAAATGGAAGATGACAGCATGATTTGAAATTAGGCTTCCATCCTGTATTCTCTCTTCTGTCGCTTCCAGTGTCTATCCTTGTTTGCCTTCTGAATAAGAATTAAGCCTCTTCCCTAGGGTCCTCCTGTTGTTTAGCTTCTTTGGGTCTGTAGATTTTACTATGTTTATCCTATATTATATGGCTAATATCTACTTGTAAGTGAGTATACACTATGTGTGTCTTTCTGGTTCAGAGTTACCTCACTCAGGATGATATTTTCTAGTTCCCACCATTTGCATGCACTTTTCATGATTTCCTTGTTTTTAATAACTGAGTAGTATTCCATTGTGTAAATGTACCACAATTTCTGTGTCCATTCTTTGGTTGAAGGGCATCTACGTTGTTTTCAGATTCTGGCTATTACAAATAAGGTTGCTATGAACATTGTTGGCCAAATGTCCTTTTTATATGGTAGAACAATTTTCGGGTATATGCCCAGGAGTGGTATAGCTGGGTCTTGAGGTAACACTATTCCCAATTTTCCGAGAAAGCACTAGATTGATTCCAAAGTGGCTGTACAAATTTGCACTCCCACCAGCAATGGAGGAGGGTTCCTCTTCTTCTCCAGCATGTATTGTCACTTGAGTTTTTTATTTTAGCCATTCTGATGGGTGTAAGATGGAATCTCATACTCATTTTGATTTGCATTTCCCTGATGATTAAGAATGTTGACCATTTCTTAGTGTTTCTCTGCCACTTGACCTTCGACCTTCGACATTCCACATTCTTCTGAAAGACTCTATCCAGCAGGGGATCAAAGCAGATGCTGCGACTCAGAGCCAAACTTTGGACTGTGCATAGGGAGTCTTATGAAAGAAGAGGACAGGGGGAATAGAAAGACCCAGAGAGGACAGGAGTTACACAAGGAGACAAACAAAGCCAAAAAGTCTGGGCTCAGGGGCCCCTGCAGAGACTGATGCATCAAAAAAGACCATGCACAGAAAGGACCTAGACTTCCTGCTCAGATGCAGCCCATAAGCAGCTCAGTCTCCATGTGGGCTCCCTAGTAAGGAGAGCAGGGGCTGTCTCTGCCATGAACTCCATTGCTTGCTCCTTGATCACTTCTCCCTAGCCTGATGACTTTGCAGCCCACAGAAGAAGAGGACCCAGGCAGTCCTGATGGGATTGAAAGGCTAGGGTCAGATAGTAAGAAACTATCAAGGAGGACCCCCCCCTTTCAGAGGACTAGGGGAGGAGGATGGGGGAGGGTACGACAGACAGGAAATGAGGAGGTGGGCTACAATTGAGATATAAAGTGAAATAAATTGTAAAAGATTTTTAAAAAGAAAAAAGATTTTAAATTAGAAAGGTGGAGAAAAAATGGACTTAATGGGGGATTCAGGATGTTGTCATTGAGAGATATTTAAGGAGATGATAACAATAAAAGATTAGAAAATAAGATGTTCATAAGAATTTTTGAAACTTGCACAAGAGGTGTGAAACTGGGTATGATGCTAGGCTACTACAGATAAGACAGGCAGTGACAGAAACTGAAGAGTATCTACAGACCAAGATTCAAACAAAACAAAGGAAGAGACAATATGGAAAACAGAAAGATAAACAAAGGCCAGTCCAAAATCTCAAGTAAGTAAAAGAGCAAACAAGAAAGAGAATGTCTGCATATATTTGAAGGAACTTTTCAAATAAGTAGATAGCTAGGTTAATGTCATATTAAGATTTCATGACCTGTGGTATAAACTAGTGTGAAAAAAAAACAATGTGCATAAACTTAAGACTTTTAAATGTCCCAAGCATGGCATGTTTTGCTCTTGTTTCCCATATAGTATTAACTGGATATATGTCTGAAACAAGTGACTTATAACGCTTCATTGAAAACATAACTAGTAGAATCAGATATGCCAGTACATCTTGGAAAACAGGAAACATAAGTGGGCTGATACAAAGTGACTCCAACTTTTATCACCACTGATCTTCTATGTATCTTTATTGAAAAGTTTTTCTTTGAAAGCTAATTGTATCAAGCTGCAACATGATGTCATTATAATAGTAATAGGGTAATACATTTTTAAAGAGCTATATGAAAGGAAATACAATCTATAGTCTTAAGGAAGCTAAACAACAATGAGGACCCTAGGGAAGATGCTTAATCCTCATTCAGAAGGGCAAACAAAATAGACATCGGAAGTAGGGGAAGACAAGGAACAGAACAGGACAGGAGCCTTCCACATAGGACCTCTGAAAGACTCTGTCAACCAAAATATCAGGTATCGAAGGAGATACTGAGACTCACAGCCAAACTTTTGTCAGAGTGCTGGAATCCTTATAGAAGAAAAGGGAGATAGAAAGACCTGGAGGGGAACTCCACAAGAAGAATACAGCCAAAATACCTGGGCCAAGGGGGGCCTGCAGAGACAGATACTACAACCAAGGACCTAGACCCCCTGTTCAGAGGAAGCCCATAGGCTACTCAGTTTCCAAGTGGGTTCCCTAGTAACAGTACAGTGGGCTGTCTCTGACATGAACTCTGTGGCCAGCTCTTTGATCACCTCCCCCTGGCAGGGTGCAGCCTTGCCAGGCCAGAGAGGAAGATGATGCAACCAGCCTTGATGACACCTGATCAGCTAGGGTCAGATAAAATGGGAGGAGATCCTTCTCTATCAGGGAATAAGGGAAAGGGAATAGGGGGAGCACAGGGAGGGAGGGCAGGACTGGAAGAAGAGGAGGGAAAGGGCTGCAGCAGGGATACAAAGTGAATAAATTGTAATAAATAAATATGTAAATAAAATTAAACTTTAAAAAAGGAACGCTACATGTTCAGGAGCCAAATATATAATAAATTGAATCTGTTCCCAAAGTAGAGAGCCTCTTGCTACAAGTAATTGTTCTTTTCTGTAAAGCACATTTTTACTATTGTTCTATTCTGTTCCTTAAACTCTAATAGAAAAGGTATTGTCTTAGTTGGGTTTTCTATTGCTGTGATGAAATACCGTGATCCAAAGCAACTTGGGGAAGAAAAAGTTTATTTGGCTTACATGCCCATGTCGTAGTGGTTCCCTGAAAGAAGTCAGGACAGGAATCAAACAGAGCAGTAACCTGAAGGCAGGTCTGATGCAGAGGCCATGGAAGGATGCTTATAACTGGCTTATAATTCCATGGTTTGCTCAGTCTGTTTCCTTATGGAACCCGGGACCATCTGCTCAGGGACAGCTCCACCCACAATGGCTTGGCTCTTCGCCACTAACTACTAATCAAGAAAATGCCTTACATGTCAACCTACCTGTCAACCTACTGGGGGAAACCCTTTCTTAATTGGGGTTCCTTCCTTTCAAATAGCGCTACCTTGTATCAGTTAGGCATAAACTAGCCAGTACAGGTACCTACTATAAAGTCATGAAACTTTATTTAAAAAAAAAACACTCCAGTAAATTGTTGGTAATACTTTTGGATTAAAAATAAAATTCCAACCCTTAATAATCATATTAAATTTTTACAACTTATATTTACTACAATGGTAACAGATATTTCACCATTTTAATTTCTTATACTGATTTCCTCAACAAATATCCAGATGAATAATACTGATAAATTAGTAATTATAAACCTAAACACATAATTAAAATCAAATATATTCCAGTAGCTCCTGATATATTCAAGAATTTTCAAGCAGTTATTAAAATAAAATCAAGAGTGGTTAGTCATGATTTAGACATTCAGTAAATTTCATTAAGAAGTTGGTTTAATTCATCTATCCAAATGTTCTGTGTGGTAGATTCCTTAAATTAGAACTTTGGAACTCTTAATCCAAAAACTGCAACTATGAAAGGCACATGAGTAAAAGATCAGCTTTAGACTGCAAAACATTCTTTTACAGCAGATTGAGAGCTCAAATTATACTATTTTCTTAGTCTGATAAATTTATTCTTGACCTTGCCCATTATTACATAAGAATCCACCGCTGAGAATTGCAGTTAACACTGCTATGAAACTTTAATATCATCTTCCCTTTTACAAGTGGTGTGATTTTCTGTCATTACTAAGATGGCATGGATTGAGACATGAGAGCAGATGTTCTGACACACTGGATAACCATGCAGTGGATACTGGACACAGGGTGGCTTCAAAGAAGCTTCACAACAGGTCCCATGTCACGTCATCAATTATGGGCCTGTCACACTAATGACTAAGGGAATGCAAGGAGCAATGACAATGGGAACATTTATCTTCCTCTTCTCTGGCAACGTTGCGACTGTATCCCACTGCACTCTGTCTTCTGCCGCCTCCTCCTACCTGACTTTTGTTCTCCATGACAGTGAATGTGAGCATGAGAATGCAGCCTATCTATCATCCTTTCTTCCTGAAAGGCACCTTGACTGCAGTTAATGGCTGTAATAAGACCAAACAATAGACACTCTACCTTGCCTCTTATGTTCAGTTTTTCTAAAAGTGGATCATCGTGACAAAATAAAACCAAGAGATTCCATCAGAAAGGCAAATAATATTTCGTACCACCTCAAATGTTTTCTTCTGCAGTTCATTCCATAAACATGAACTATACTTTGAAGAGAGATGTGAATGAAAACTAATGCGACCAATTTTCTCATGTGAATTACACAAGCAACAGCAATAAGCAGTAAGTGTATAATACGTTTAATGAGCGTCAGACCCAGGCTTTGTGTTCTTAGGTGAGATTGTATACAACCAAGGCTTCTCCTCAGGAAGGCCATAGTGCCTTTGAACAAACATCTGCACATCTGACACTGCTCTTCTATTCTTTGCAAGATAAATTTATAAGATATGTTCATATGAAAAGAAAAATTAATTCTATACATATGAAGAACAGCCATTCAATACATAAATTTTGTTGAGCATCATTCTGTTAGAGACAGTTTTGTTGTTTTAGAAAGTGTCTCACTGTAGCCCAGGCTAACCTAGAGCTCATTGTGTAATATCCAAACTGGCTTTGAGACTGTGACAATTCTCCTCCTTCAGACCCCTGATTGCCGTGACCAGGGGCATGAACTACCATGCCAGCTGACAGTACTTCTGAGTCTCTATCAGGTGGCATGTGGCCTTCACATGCGTTGGGCTGCACAATGCTAAATCCCTGTTTTGTCACTACATGGATTTTAAACTCTGTATTTCAGGATTTATATCTTTAAGAGTCTCTTCTGTTGGCTTCCACCTCTTAGGGTTGTTGCTAAGAGCAACTAGACTAGTAGCTAGGTACACAGAAAATCCTAAATAGTAGTTTAAAACCATTATTATGTTTCTAAAAACTAGAACTGAGAAAGCACTTTATTTGTAATATTAAATATAAAAATGAGGCTGAGCATGGTGGCACATCTCCATAATCCTAGCACTCAGGGAGCAGGACCTGTGTTTATGACCAGCCCGGGCTGAACAGAAACCTTGCCTCAAAAAGGTTAGGTACTGGATGGATGGATGGATAGATAGATAGATAGATAGATAGATAGATGATTACTAGATAAATAGATTAATAGATAGGTAAAAGTCTATTCTACCAGGGTCTTTATTGATGTTGTTGTTGGTACTATATTACACATCAATCACTTTCAATGATTTTGATTGCTATCAGATACTTGAATGGTAGATTGTTAATATTTCCATTTTACGTAATAAGAAATCTTTAAGGATTAAATTATTCACTAAGAATATTCAAGCTTTTATTCAATATTTTGAAAACAGAGATGCAAAAATAAGCATTATTTTGTATTAATTAAATACTTCAAGATGAAATAAAAAGAGAAAACAATCTCAAACATATCTACAAGTATCCATGATACAAGGTAGTAATATTAAGTATCCCTCATCCAAAATATTTGAGATAGGCAGTTATCAGTGACTTCAGTTATATTTGGGGGTAAAGGACAGGCTTGGGGCTGTTTGGATGTGTTTAATGAGAAATCTTGGGTCTTACAGCAAATTTATTATGTTTCATGCATACTTCATACACACATCCTATAAGCAATTTTAGACGGTATTCTTAGTGCACCTGTATTTTGACTATGATTGGTCACATGAGATGAGGTATAAAATTTTGGCATATATCACTATATGAGCATTTTTTAAAGTTACACAATGTTTTGAGTGCTGGAGTACAGTTGCTTAAATAATAATCTTTTAATAAGGTAGTGTAGATATGTAAGATCCAAAAGAAGGAATTTAAAAGATGAAGAGAACGTGACTGTTTCGGCTAAGGAGGTCAGTATGCATTTGCCTACCAAGACAGGGCAGTTATTGTCTCTAGACACAGCCAAGCATGTGGCAACAAAGTACACAATGATAGTAACTTTAAAAGCCTGGCTAAAACCCACCACTGAGAGGAAGAAACTGGAGTTAAAGGCAAGTGGTCATTGAGTTCTATGTGCTAGTTCTAAACCCAGGAGATCACTCACTACACTTTTGAAATTCCCAACAAAAGTACAGTGGGGGAAATTCTGAACCTGAACTTATATTGTTGTAATATACTTTAACATCTGAAGAGACTCACATTGGTGATGCTTTCCAAAAATAAATGCATCAGAGTCATTTGTTTTATTATAAATAAGTTTATAGGGAGAAACCCATGAATCAACCAGAAAAGCATTTTTATACCACATACCAAGAAAAAGCATTAATAATGTCTCTATTGATGATATAAGTGTAGTTGACACAAGGAGCATCTAATGTAGAAACAGGATATACATATATACATATATATATCCCCAAATAACATTTCAGTATTTAGTCTTATAAAAAGAATATTTTTATTTACAGCCATAATAACTACTAGAACATTAAAAATATTTCCATATTTCTGGAAAGCCCTTTCTCCTTGTTGGCAAATATATTCAAATTCAAAATACCTGGATAAAAATCAACTTATTGGTAATTAGTACATAAAATTTTGTATAAACTTGTTGTTGTTATTGTTACAATGACTAATTCAGTTTGTTTTCCCAAAGCACACAGCTGCCATTTATTTCAGTCTTCACTAAACTGTGAAGTGAGGACATATCCTCTGGCTTCAGTTATGTATTTTCTAGAAAGATTAAAGTAAAGACTATAAGGCCTGATATTTTCTTTCCACAAAGGCAAAGTCATGCAATTAATTATTAAAAGGATGAAAATACAAAACATACATGTTTCTTCTGTCATTCTGTAGCACTCTTATGGTTATAAGCTAAATATGTCTTTTAGTAATTAGTTTATTGTAGGTCCTGTGAGAACCCCCAAATAGCCCAGGCTATTGCCAAGATTTTGGAGGCTCTTGAAGTTGATTCCTAGCTTGTAAAGGTTCTATGTAGTTTGTGCTTCCTAATTAGTTATATTCACAACAACCTTCAAGTCCTGACATCCCTGGGAATGCTCTGGAGACTTAGTGAGCTGTTGCAGAGGATGGATGTCCACAGTCCCTGCTCTGCACTGCCATTGAAAGATGCAGAGAAAGAAGCAGCCACATCAGCATCTTCTTCTTTGCCCCATTTTCTCTCCATATGTGGATCTGCGCGTCTTTGTGTCTACGTGTGTTTTATCCTTCTAAAGACAGGGTTTATTACATTTCCTTACAATTGTGGTTCCGTCAATAAATATATACACATATACATATAATGGTAAGAATATTCGAGGGAGTCCATTGTTTTTTACGCACCCTGCTGATGGAGTTGAAACATGGAGTTCTCTGCTGCAAGAGTCCAGGGTTCATTCAGTAGCTTTATACAAGTTGCACTTGGGAAGCTAGTGACAGCACCTCACCAGCCTTCTAGACTGAGGTTACTAATCTGCCTCTGACATAATCTGAGTGGCCTGCTCTTTGATCACCTCCCCCTGGGGGGGAGCAGCCTCACCAGGCCATAGTAGAGGACAATGCAGCCACTTTTGATGTGAACTGATAGACTAAGTTCAGAAAGGAGAGGAGAACCTCCCCTATCAGTGGACTTGGGGAGTGGCATGCATGCAGAGGGAGGAGGGAGGGTGGGATTGGGAGGGGAGGAGGGAGGGGCTTATGGGGGGATGCAGAATGAATAAAGTGTAATTGATGAAAATTAATAAAAAAAATTAATAAATAAATAAAGACTGATATTGTTAAAATAGATAAAGGAATTTAGGAAAGAACTGAGTAAACAAGAAAGAGAGAGAAGTAAAAAGGAGAGAGATATCACTAGATTAACGACAGTGAATCTCTTATCCCAATTTCAGCACTGTCATTAACTCATCAATGTGACCTTGCCAAATGTCATAAATGATGGCATTAGCAGATATGTTCCCAAACATTTCTACAAATTATATGTTGGAAATTAGCTGTATAGTCACAAGTTTCTAGAATCCTAGAACAGACAAAAGCATGTAACTGAATGATCACTTTGCCCCAGTGAATACCTTAGAGAGCTATCACAAGTTAATATTGGTAGGATTTCAGATTTTAGCTATACTAAAATTAAAATCTGGAGATAAAATAAGTTTACCCCCAAAGCCAGTTACTGGAATTTTCGTCAGCATGAAGACTGTTCTAAGGCAGATCCATATCAGGAATTGCCTGCTCCTTGGCTGTAAGATGTTCCTTGCTCCCAGGGACTGCCACCATCTCAGAGAAAATGTTTTAAGAAACTAAAAGGAGTTTGATGCATCCAACAGCCGAGTAATATGACAAAGCCATCTCTGTCTTTTACTTTAATAACTCTAGCACTTTCTTAGTAGATGAGGCAGAACCAATTACAGCTATTACAATAATTTAATCATGACAAACAAATGACAAATGGGCTGGAATAGCCAGACCAATTTCCACAACTTAGAAGCTAGATTTAACAGTTGTCCTTCATGCCTCTCAATGTGTATCCATATCCTTCAAAAGGTATGTGGTGGACTCTAGTAAATGACCTTACTTCACCCAAACCTTAGCTACACTCTTTACAGGAAGATGTGGCCAGTCCTGGTTACTCATAAGGAAAGAAAATTATTACCAAATAGCAAACATAACTTTTCACAGTGAATTTAAAGTGATGTCTTTCAAAGGGAAGAGAATATGTATCAGTTCATTCCCTCCTAGCCAGACCATGTGAGCATTCTGTCCTGGCCTCTTGACCCAGACAGCCTGGCTATGTCAGCTAGCAGAAGCCCACAACCATGGTAAATTCATGAGTCTTCCTTGGAGTCCTAGGCTGCCAAGCTCTTCTGTATGAAAAAAGAAGAAATGTCCACATTTACTTGTTTTATTTTATATGTAGCTGCAACTAGTCTTAATCAGAATGGGCATTTGATGATTGGGAAATTGATTTAGTCTGACAGACATGTATTATTAGTTGTATTTTTTATGGTTTTGTAAAGAAAATTATATGTGAATATTCTTGCCTTAAAAATTCAAAATGGAATACTAGACACTGTAAAACTGTATCTCAATAATGATATGCAAAATTCATTTTCACTGATACAGATTTAAAAAAATCTGAACTAATCTTTTGAGTGGTTTCTATTTTCAGTGTTCTAACTGGAACCACTGTAAAACCATGTTATTCATTAAGAAAATAAAGCTAATAACTGCACTCTAAAACGGTGTGTTATTGGAAGAGCTACGCCTGTAGCCACTAGGTTGTGTCTTCACCGAAGACTACAAATCTAACATGTAGAGAATGCATTAGTGGGGATCCAAGGTGGGGAGAGGGTGGGCAGGTGGACACAGGCTTGCAGAGAGAAGAGAAACCACGGGCGGGGCATCTGTGAGATAAGGAGGAGACCTACGACGGGTACGCTCCTGAGAGTATGTGGAGACTCTCGCTGAGAGCCTTAATAGAAGGGGTCATGAACACTGAGGAGTCCATCCTCTAACCAGACAGGACTCCTAGTGGAGGGAGGGGAACATGAAACCACTCGCAAAACCTCAACCCAAAATTCACCTGCCTACAAGATGTGCAGGGATAAACGTAGAGCTGATGTAAGACCCACACGAGGGAGAGAGCCAACCCCTAACACTATACTTTTTCCATTCATTCATTCATTCATTCATTCATTCATTCACGTTACACCCTGATCCCAGCCCCCTCCCTCTTCTCTTTCCAATCCCACCCCCACTCTCTCCCTTCCCTTCCTGCCAGGGAAGGGGTAGCCCCCAATCGGTACCAATCCACCTCAGTATCTTAAGTCTAAGCAAGACTAAGCATATCCTTTCCAACTGAGAAGTGGCAAAGCAGCTCAGGGAAAAGTGAACCAGCAATAGGTAACAGATTCAGAGACAGCCCCTACTCCTATTTTTAGGAGACCCACATGATGAGGACACTCGGCTATGCTTGAAAACAGGAGCCTAGCATAGCTGTCCGCTGAAAGGCTCTACCCAGCAATGGATCTAAAGAGATACTGACACTCACAGCCAAACATTGGGCAGAGAGCTGGGAGCCCTGAGGAAGTGTTGGGGGAAGGATAGAACAACCTGGATTAGACAGAAAAGCCACAACAGAAAAAAACAAAAAAGAAAGAAAGAAAGAAAGAAAGAAAGAAAGAAAGAAAGAAAGAAAGAAAGAAAGAAAGAAAGAAAGAAAGAAAGAAAGAAAGACCAACAGAAGCAAGTAATCTGTGCCCAGGGGTGGTTGCAGAGCCTGAAACACCAACCCAACCAAGGGCATGCATAGAGAGGACTTAGGCCCCCTATACATATGTACCCAGTGAGCAGCTTGGTCTTCATGTAAGTGGAACAGGGTCTGTCTATGACAAGGACTCTGTTCCATGCTTTCTAATCACTTCCCACTGGCAGGGCTTCCTTTCCAGGCCACTAAGGAAGAGGATACCTTCAGTCCTGATGTGACTTGATGTGCTGGTGTGGGTTGGTGGGAGGGTAGCCCTTTTCTGAGAGGTAGGAGAATGGGGATAGAGAAAAGAGGGAGGGAGGGTAGGAATGGGAGAAGAGAAGGAAGGGAGCTACTATTAGGATGTAAAGTGAATAAATAATAACTGAATTATTTAATTTAAAAATAAAACATTAAATTATAAAGATAAGCTGAATGACAACTGCACACAGCAGAGACATGGCAAAGAAACAGTTAAATGATTCTTAAAACAAGAGGCTCTGTGTAGACCTAGCTACGGCATCATGTAGAAATATGAAGGAATACTGTTCCATTGATTCTACTCAGAAGCTAGTTGAGCTAGTTGGTTTCTTTTCCATTCAACTGGAGAAAGTAATGAGAGCCCCAACCAGATACAAAGACCACTTTTAACTCAAAGCACAGCAAACAGCATGACCAGGAGTGTGTTCTAATCACTTTCCTTCTCCTGCTACATTTTCATCAGTCCTGGTCCATAAGGAACACATGTAGTTTCCAAATGAGGCACACACAGTAGTACTTACACAAAGAAAGCCATTCAGGTCATTATACTGCGATAATTACACCAATTAAGTGACATTTCCAGAGTTATGCTTCATAAATAAATAAATAATGGAATTATTTGCAATTAGCAATGCTGACAGATGAGGCACATCATGTTGTAAGCATAGATCAGGTCTCAGCCATGAGTAAATACTGTCTGTATAATTGCAATAATGGTTCTCATTTACATGTCTATACATGATCTTTTTTGATCACAATAAAGAAGTTCTTATTAAAAATATACAGAATAATTTGGCAAAATTCAACACCCATTATGACAAAACTAATGGCAAAATAGGATGAAGTGAAAAAATTCCTGAACTTAACACACCTTAAAAGAAAAATCTTAGGTAAAACTCGACAAAACATGTAAAACTTAAAGGAGAAAAACTATAAAACTTTTTATTAAATAAACAAAAAAAAACATAAAAACAACTTGACCTATGGGTTCAGCAAATCATCAAGGACAATTCCAGAAAGGTATTTTTAGTACATAAACAAACCGATTCTAAAGTTTAGATTAAAAAGCAAAAGCACAAATGCATGAACACTGAACCAACCCGCACTGTGCACTGTACACAGTAATAAGCACACAGATGGCCTCTGCATCATCCCCTCCCAGGCACGGGGTAGTCTGTGGCCTGTCGGTTGGAAAGGCTTTTAACAGCTAAATCAAGAGTGGAACCTGGGAGATGCAGCCTTGCCAGCCCACAGAGAAAGACCATGCAGCCAGCCTTGATGAGACCTGATAGACTAGGGTCAGATGGAAGGGGAGGAGGTCCTCCCCTATCAGTGGACTAGGGGAAGGGCATAGGGGAGAAGATGGAAGGTGGGTGGGACTGGGAGGAGACAAGGGAGGGGGCTCCAGCAGGAATACAAAGTGAATAAATTGAAATAAATAAATATAAATAAATAGAATTTTTTAAAAAGACCTAATTCCTATTTTAAAAAAAAAAAAAAAAAGTGGAACCTTGTGTGGCATGTTTCCTGAATTGAAGAATTCCCTAAAAATTGAAGCATTTCCTCCAGGAGGGAAAAGTAGGTAAACAAAAAGCTACAAAAGGTCTTAGGTTCCTATCCAGAAAACAAACATTTGAAGGATTCTTTAGGGACCCCCCTACAATTAAAAAAAAAAAAAAAGGAGAAAACACAGTGAGATTGACCAGGCAAACTGGCAAACTGCAGGGGGTACGGGGGGGGGGGGGATGTATTCAAATTATGGAGCTCCTTACAGGCTGGGCAGAAATCTCCAGGATTGCAATTGTTCTGGAATGGGCTTTCTGGTGATGCAACTTCTTTTGAATAATCCTTGTTCCCTATAAATAATCCCTCAGTCATACTTCTTTTAGTTACCTCAGTTAAAAAAAGAACTGGCTCACCAAACCGGACAGTTGTGCAATTATTACTTGGTCTGCCTCTTTCTGGAGTAAGTAGACATGTATGTTAAATCTCAACAACAACAACAACAAAAGTCTGTCACAACCAAAGCAAACAGTGAAAACAAAATTTAAATTACAAAATATGGAAAAAAACTAAAAATATATTTCCTCAAAGATGTACAGGTGGTAAGCAAGCATAGGATAAAACGCTTAAAGACATTCAATATTTCTCAAGTTAAAACAGCAACAAAATATAAACCTCAAACAAAAACACCACAAAATGTTCCTGAATTTCTGGAGTGACAGTGGTGCCTCATTCGTTGATGATGGGAATTCAAGGTAGTTTCCATAAACAAGGGTGCAGTGAGACCACCAAACAATACCATGACATGGGTAGAAAGAAAGGTTTATTAGAAATCAGACTGCCATGTTGGGAGAGGGGCTGGAAAAAAAAAGCGAAACAAACAGGAAATTTTGAGAGAACAGGTAGTTGCTGTCTGGGGGGTGGGGAGGAGAACAGCCTGGTAGTTACAGCAGGGGAAATGTGTACAGGCCAGAACAGCCAGATCCTAGGGTGGGGTCTTAGAGCTGTGGCAGGCTTCTTTGGATTAATCAGACACCAGGTGTCCTTGATATACTTAATTGACTGTTGGCTGCAGATAAAGGCAGTAATACCTTTCCTGACAAACAGGAAACCACGTTGTGAGATTCCTGAAGAAAGAAACCCCATCCACGTCTTCCAGCAATCTATCTGCTCAAATAAGTTGAACGGTTCAAGGAAACATGTTAATATCAATGACAACTTTATTCTTTTTTAATTTTAATTTTATTTTTATTAATTACAGTTTATTTACTTTGTATCCCAGCTGTAGCTCCTTCCCCCATCCCTTCCCAATCCCACCCTCTTTCCCTCTTCTTCTTCTATGCCCCTCCCCCAGTCCAATGATAGGGGAGGTCCTCCTCCCCTTCCATCTGACCCTAGTCTATTAGGTTTCATCAGGATTGGCTTCTTTGTATTCCTCTGTGGACTAGCAAGGCTGCTCCCCCTCAGGTGGCAGTGATCAAAGAGTCAGCCACTGAGTTCATATCAGAGATAGTCCTTGTTGTCATTACTAGGGAACTTACTTGGAGACTGAACTGCCATGGTCTACATCTGTGCAGGGATTCTAGGGGTTCTAGGTTATCTCTATGCATGGTCCTTGGTTGGAGTATCATTTTCAGCAAAGACCTGTGGGCACAGATTTTTTCTTTTTTTTTTTTTAATGTTCTGTTGTTCTCCTTGTGGAGCTCCTGTTCCCTCCAGGTCTTATTATCTCTACCCTCTTTCATAAGATTCTGTACACTCTGCCCAAAATTTAGCTATGAATCTCAGGATATGGTTTGATACTCTGCTGGATAGAGTCTTTCAGAGGCCATCTGTGGTAGGCTCCTGTCCTGTTCCATGTTTTCTCCCTCTTCTGATGTCTGTCTCATTTGCCTTTCTGAATGAAGATTGAGCATCTTACCCAGGGTCCTCCTTCTTGATTAGTCTTCAGGTGTACAGATTTTAGCATGTTTATCCTATATTATACATCTAATATCCACTTATAAGTAAGTATATACCATGTGTGTCTTTCT
Source organism: Meriones unguiculatus (assembly GCF_030254825.1). Lineage (NCBI taxonomy): Eukaryota > Metazoa > Chordata > Mammalia > Rodentia > Muridae > Meriones > Meriones unguiculatus. Next base: position 66,995,051 of record NC_083358.1, read on the forward strand.
GCTTCTGGGATACCTCACACAACTTTATTCTAAATTACACAAAATAACAAAAGAAAGCTCTCCTTCAACAGTGAGTAAACCATAAAACATCTACACAAAGGAATGTATTCAATGAAGGAAATATTTATCAAGCTATGAAAGAGACTGGAAAGACTACACACCTACTAAGCAAAAGAAACCAGCCTAGAAGAGCTGTTCTATTGCACTTCCAAGTATATGATAATCTCAAGAAAGAAAAGCTATGGCGACAGCATGAATCCTATTGATCTACAAACAATGCAGGCCTTTCCAACCTCTACTATTTTCTACAGTTTCCTTCATTGGGGAATAATAGTTTTCATCGTAGAAGTTCTTGGTTAACACATACATTCTTTATAAAATCCATAAAAATAATAACAACTTTATTTACAAAATGTAAAAAAAAAAAAAAACCAATTGATATAGTGCCTCACCAAGAAATTATTGCTGCTTCACTTTTTTCAAACTTTTGGTTTGATCATAAAATATTTAGAAAGCTCCATTCTGGCTTTTGGAGGGAAGAAAATAACCAATGTTTCTAAGACTTTTGCTATTGAAATTTAATAAAAGAAAAAATGTTTTCCTCCTATCAGTAGCCAACCTCTAGCAGAGATTTCAAATCACGTGCCTCATCTTACAAGTAAAACTTATGGCCTGGGAAAACAGACTTTCAAAGCCTCATAAGGCTACGAAAGTGAAAAAAATGAAGGGACTTGGCTTCAAGATTTGAGAGGCAACCACTGGCAAAGGCAGTATACTGTCTGGGTAGTCTCCTGGGACTCTTCTGACCAACAACACAAAGGAGCATTTCTCACACCCAACCATGGATTTGTGTGAGAGAGTCTATTATTCTATCGCTCCTTGGGGAAGTATTATCTCCCCTTGGGTGTGTCATTTATGTATTTTACTTAGGTTTATAAAATAGTAATTCCCTACGACTTATTCAAACATCCTGCTGAAATCAGGGACAAGGCAGGGCTGCCACTCTCTCCATATCTCTTCAACATAGTACTTGAAGTCCTAGCTAGAGCAATAAGACAACTAAAAAATATCAAGGGGATACAAATTGGAAAGGAAGAAGTCAAAGTATCACTATTTGCAGATGATATGATAGTATACATGAACAACCATAAAAATTCATCCAGAGAACTCCTTCAGCTGATAAACAACTTCAGCAAAGTGGTTGGATACAAAATTAACTAAAAAAAAAAAAAAAAAAAAAAAAAAAAATCAGAATCCTTCTGTATACCAAAGACAAAAGGGCTGAGAAAGAAATTAGGAAAACAACACCCTTCACAACAGCCACAAATAGCCACAAAAAATTCTCATCTTCATATGGAATAACAAAAAAAAACCCAGAACTGCCAAAACAATCCTGTACAACAACAGATTGTCTGGAGGTATCCCCATCCCTGATATCAAGCTGTACTACAGAGCAATAGTAATAAAACTGGCATAGAAACAGAATGGTGGATCAATATAATCGAATTGAAGACCCAGAAATAAACCCACACACATACTTGTTTTTTGACAAAGAAGCCAAAAACATATATTGGGAAAAAGACAGCATCTTCAACAAATGGTGCTGGTCTAACTGGATGTCCGCATGAAAAATGCAAATAGATCCATATTTATCACCCTGAACAAAACTAAAGTCCAAGCAGATCAAAGACCTCAACGTAAAACCAGAAACACTAAATCAGTTAGAAGAAAAAGTCTCTGACATGAACTCAGTGGCTAGCTCTTTGAACACCTCCTCCTGAGGGAGGAGCAGCCTTGCCAGGCCACAGAGGAGGACAATACAGCCACTCCTGATGAGACCTGATAAGCTAGGGTCAGATGGAAGGGGAGGAGGACTTCCCTTATCAGTGGACTTGGAAAGAGGCTTGAGAAATGAGGGAGGGAGGATGGAATTGGGAGGGAATGAGGGATGGGGCTACAGCTGGGTTACAAAGTGAATAAACTGTAATTAATAAAAAATAAAACTTTAATTAAAAAAAAATCCTGGAGCATTACCATCTCTCCTTCCTCCAGCTCCTTCTGTGTTACCTTCCTTTCCCTATCTCCCAGTTAACATTCTCCACAATTTTGTCATTTCCCTCTCATAGTACCCATGTCCTACTTTCCCCTGCCCTATAGCTCCTTTTATTCCTTTCCCTTCATACTCCCTTTCATCTTTTCCATCTTCCACAGTTACTTAAAGTGACATAGTTGAATGTAAGGATTTAGAAGTGTGATCCACAAACAAGAGAGAACATGCAGCATCTGCCTTTCCGGGTCTGGGTTACCACACTCAGGATGTGTTTTTCTGTTTCACCCATTTATTTACAAACTTCATGATTTCATTTTCTCTACTGCTGAACAGAATTCCATTGTGCACATTTACCATACTTTCATTCATCAATAGAATAATAATCACGACTATAACCAGCCTAGAAAGATATCCTCAGTGATAAAACACTGGCATTTTTATCTTGGGAGTAACTAATATCTGTCTAATTGAGCTTATGGCCTTCTCAGCAGAAGCAAATTCATGCCTGATACTATAAACCTAAAAGACTTTCAGTAGCTGACATGGTCATAGACCAAAGAGGAGAATCTATTGCTACCTTTTTCCTACAGCAACACAATTTCTAGCTCTATTATAAACACTCATCCTTCTACCCACAGCTCATTTAGCTATTACCCTCCATCAAAGAAGTTTCTTCTTGGCCATCACAGAGATCCAAAGCTGTTCAAAACTCAGAGGAAATGTGGCTGTGAGGTGCCCAACCTCAACAGACACAACTACAAAACACCTTCCACACATGACAGTCAGGGGGCATCGTGAAAGAGAGGAAACAAAGAGTGTAAGAGCATGTGTTGTCACTTGAGTTTTTCATCTTGGCCATTCTGATGGGTGTAAGGTGAAATCTCAGGGTTGTTTTGATTTGCATTTCCCTAATGGCTAATGAAGTTGAGCATTTCTTTAAGTCCTTTCTGCCATTCGATATTCCTCTACAGAGAATTCTCTGTTTAGCTCTGTTCCCCATTTTTTAAGTGGATTACTTGGTTTGCTGCTTTTCAGCTTCTTTAGTTCTTTATATATACTGGATATGAGTCCTCTGTCAGATAAAGGGTTGGTGATGATTCTTTCCCAATCTATGGGCAGTCGCTTTGTTTTGATGACTGTGTCCTTTGCTTTACAGAAGCTTTTCAATTTCATGAGGTCCCATTTATTGATTGTTGTTCTTAGAGCCTGTGCTGTTGGTGTTCTGTTCAGGAAGTTTTCTCCTGTACCAATGAGCTGGAGAGGTTGTGGAGAAAGAGGAACCCTTCTCCACTGCTGGTGGGAGTGTAAACTTGTACAACCACTCTGGAAATCAATCTGTCACTTTCTCAGACAACTAGGAATAGCGCTTCCTCAAGATCCAGCCATACCACTCCTAGGCATATATCCAAAAGAGGCTCAAGTACACAAAAAGGACATTTGCTCAACTATGTTTGTAGCAGCTTTATTTGTAATAGCCAGAAGCTGGAAACAGCCCAGATGCCCCTCAACTGAAGAATGGATGCAGAAACTGTGGTACATCTATACAATGGAATATTACTCAGCAACGAAAAATAAGAAAATCATGAAATTTACAGGTGGGACCTGGAAAGGATCATCCTTAGTGAGTTGTCCCAGAAGCAAAAAGACACACAAGGTCATATAAACATACAACATAGAATAAACCCACTAAAATCTGTACATCTAAACATACTAAGCAAAAGAGAGGACCCTAACTAAAATGTCCAATCCCCATCCTGAAAGGCAAAGAGGATGGACATCAGAAGAAAAAGAAAACAGGAAACAACCTAGGAACCTGCTACAGAGAGCCTCTGAAAGCCAGAAGAAGAAAACAGGAAACAACCTCGGAACCTGCCACAGAGGGCCTCTGAAAGCCTCTGCCATGCAGACTGTGAAAGCAGATGCTGAGCCTGAGGGCCAACTGACAGGCAGAGTGAATGGAATTTTATGTAAGAAGTGGGAAATAGTAAGAGCTGGAGAGGACAGGAACTCCACAAGGAGAGCAACAGAACAAGAAAATTTGAACACAGGGAACTTCCCAGAGATTCATACTCCAACCAAGGACTATTCATAGAGATAACCTAGAAGCCTGACAATGCAGCCACTTCTGATGAGAACTGATAGACTAAGATCAGAAAGAAGGAGAGAAGGACCTCCCTAATCAGTGGACATGGGGAGGGGCATGCATGCAGAAAGGGGGGGAGGGGGGACCGGGATGGGAGGAGGGAGGAGCTTATGGGGAGATACAAAATGAATAAAGTGTAATTAATAAAAGTTAAATAAATAAAAAAAAAGAGTGTAAGAGCCACACAACCAGAACACCTGATTTGGCATAATATCATGAAGACATGGCAATAAGGTTCCATCCATGAAACCTCAACCATATGGCTGTAGAGTGACAGCTCCAGGTAACATGCCAATGTTGAAGGGGAAAGTTCATAAGGCCTCACCTTCAGATGAGGAGTTACAGGCAGATGGCGGCTGTTGAGAGATGGAGAATCAATTTTATTCAGGGAAGAGCCACAATAGGTTGCCCAATCGCAAGCAGTCAGTATTAAACAGACGTACATACACACAATGCTAAATGAACTCAGTACGGGGTGTGTGTGTGTGTCCATATATACACATGTATGGATATACATCTAAAAATAACAAGAAGAGTTCATAACTCAGGGAAAAAATGAAATATGTAATCAACCAATCTTCTAAATTAGAATTTTGTCTTTAGGATCCACTTTTCCATTTCTCTTCAAATACAAGAGCTACTGAAATGACTCCCTTAAATGTCTTGGCACAACACTCAGCATATCATACTCTGGGCTGGGGCAGATTCCCACAATGACAGGCTGAGATTATGTTTTCTACAAGAAAACTTAAGCTCCCAAAAATGCATAAAATTGAATAAATTGAAGGAATAGTAAAATCAAGCTGTGTTAAACACAAATGAAGAACTAAAGGAAGGACAAGGTGCACGGAGAGTTGGATACCTTCTTTTTAAAATTAATTTAGTTATTTATTCACTTTACATCCCAATCATAGCCATGTCCCTCCTCTCTTCTCTACCCCACCCTCCCTGCCTCTTAATCCCTACACTAACTGTCCTACCCCTCAGAAAAGAAGAGCACTGCAACCAACCTACCCCAGCACATCAAATCGCATCATGACGAATGACAGGTAGAATTTAAGAACTCTCCTTAAGCAATAAGTGATGATTTTTATGCTTGAAGTGCAAGTTCTAAAATCAAAACTCTAAGATACATTTCCAAGGATTATGAAACGCTGACCTCAAAACTTCAAATCAGATTGGTTTTTTTCCAATTTTTTAATTTTTATTAATTACAGTTTATTCACTTTGTATCCCCCTTGTACCTCCCTCCTTCCTCCCCTCCCAATCCCATCTTCCCTCTTCTCCACCCCTGTGCCTCTCCCAGTCCACTGATAGGGGAGGTCCTCCTCCCCTTCCCTCTGATCCTAGTCTGTCAGGTCTCAGCAGGAGTGGCTGCATTGTCTTCTTCTGTGGCCTAGTAAGGTTGCTCCCCTCTGGGGGGGAGAGGGGTGATCAAAGAGCAGTCCAATCAGTTCATGTCAGAGACAGTTCCTATCCCCATTACTATGGAAGCCACTTGGATACTGAAATGCCATGGGCTACCTCTGTGCAGGCCATCTCCATGAGTGGTCCATGGCTGGAGTATCAGTTTCAGAAAAAAACAAAAAAACAAAAAACAAAAACAAAAACCGTGTGCCCAGACTTTTAGGATAATGTTTGTCAGATTTTTTGAAAAATATATTAATAAACCATTTCTGCACATTTTAATACACATATTTGGGTGAAATGTCTTTGAACTATTCTTTATTCAATATCAAAATCATGTGAGCATGTGTGTATGTGTGTGTGATTTATTTTTTATTTGTAATTTAGCAGGAAATTAGGGAAGAAAGCCATATTTTAAATATTAAAAAATTAAATTTGATTTTAGTTTGATCCATATTACTATAATTCTCAGTGTTTTCTAATATCTAGTAGCAATTTTACTCAGAAATCTTCAACGTCTATAGTTCAGAGAGGAGACAAACAGTATTTTAACATTCTTTGCATTCTCATACACATACAGACCCAATATCCAACAAATCATTTTAAGTACAAAGAAAAATAACAGCTTTTGTATATTTTAAAGTTCCAGTAGGTTTGTATGTGTAATTGTATTTTTCTATATCATGTTTTTCAGCTTGTCTAAAGAGAAAACTTTCATAATATTTTCATATTTTATAAAAAAATATCAAGTTTAATTAACTCTTTTTTACTTACTTCCTTACTGCACACACCTTTATATTCTTTATCTATTCTCCAAACTATAAATATTATATTATAATTGAAACATTTACCTATTTTCCTTACTAGATTGCTACAGTAGTCAAAGAACATATTTTTTGTTTTAGATTTTCAGGGTCTAGATCAAATTGAATTGGTACTTATAAGGTAGAAATGAACTGATATAAGCATAAGATAATAATAATAAAAAAAAATAATAATAATAATGGCACTCATGGGTCTTTCAATAGACAAGTCCTATTATAAATACCTTTTTGCATCCCTATTTCTGATAGTTTTTATCCTTGTTGCAAATAATTAAGATTTGTCATTTTTCTCTTAATCAAATAAAACTATCTTTTTCATACATGTAGTTTTAAATGGCTGTCAATGAAAGTATGCTGGACTTTGAGTCACTAGCATACAACATGAGAATTTTCCCTGTGCTGCAAATCTGTCTAAACAATTGTCTAGCTATATTTTAGGTAATTGGACTGGAGAATTCGATACTACGATGGAGCAGCTGAGGGTGGCCATTGTCATGGTAAATTCTACCAGAGTGGACGCAGGACCAGCCACAGGATTATCATCACGGATTGCTGCAGCCATGAATCATCTGAAGGAATGGGCAGGCATGGGAGCGTTAGCAGGCCTTCTGGTGTTGGTCACCTTGGTTTGCCTGTGGTATATATGCAAGATTAGAGTCTCACAACACCGTAATGCAGCCATGACCATTCAGGCCTTTACAGCCATTGAAGCAGGACAGTCTCCCCAAGCATGGTTGGCTACCATAAAAAGCCAAAATGTTACGCTCAGGATGCGAGGCTAAGCACTGCACTCAGGGTCAGCCGCTGTAGACCCAGAGAAGAGCATGTCTGATTGCATGCGGGTTGATGCCCCAGGTCCTGCCTCTGAGAAAAAGGTATCAGACGGGTCTGATGCTCTTTGGGTGGATGACACCTAAATGAACATCAGTACAAAGTCCCAATTTATTTCTAATATCAGAGATCAGACCTCTACTCTTGCCTGATGCGTCCAAAACAAAAAGGGGGAACTGTAGAGAGCTGCATAATGCCGCGCCTTAAAGATGGAGCTGGTTTCCGCCTTCCACCTTCCTGATGGTGAGTGCTCTCTGTCACAAACAACTCCACATTTGGCTAAGGCTGAGGATCTGGCTTGCTTCCATGTATGTGGACCTATCTGCATTGCCCACGTGGCATGCTGAGGTTGGCTACCCAGAGGCTATTTAAAGTGGGCTGGCTTTACCCAGGGTCAGATGATTGTTCAAGGTTCCTGAATAAATTGCATTGAAAAAAAATTTTTTTCCTCGTTCATCTTTAAGCAATGAAACTTATTTTATAATGTAATTGTATAATAACATACATAGAGAAAATGGAGCCAGTTTGCTAAAAGCAGAACTCTAGACATGTAAGAATGCCTCCTTGCATCTTGAAAGTGATTCTTTGGAATCAATACAGACTCTCAAGTTCCCTAAAAAATTATTTTTCCACACCTCTAACCTTAAACAACCTTGGCACACTGCACTGTCAAATCATATGCTGAAATCTTAAGCCCCAAGGAGAAAATTAGCAAGTGAGATATTTGGTAGGTAATTGGTCTTGAGACATAACCCTTATGAATGAATGCCACACAAGAAAATAATGAAGAAGTTCTTGTAAGATACCTTCAGTAAATAAATATTCTTATTTCTAATGATACAAAATTAAAGAGAAAAAAGGGCTTAGGAAACCTATTTAATTAAATAATAGGAGAGAATTGCTCACACCATAGAAAAAATAGGCATGTAGTTCTTCATTACATTCAGACAAAAGGTCTTCTTGAAGGTTTATTATACTCACAAGCTCAAAATCCAAGACAAACAGAAAAACAACAAGTAACGCACAAAGGAATCTCAAAGAAACTAAGCCAGCTCTCCCCAGACAAGGAAGGAACAGGCAGTATGAGGGACTCAAGACTTAAGGAAATGAAACAACAACTCCTCTTAAAGAAAATGAAATGTGAACTTATCATTCAGAATAGAGAAATAAATCAAGAACAGAAGAACATCATCATCATAACAGGAGCCTGGTACAAAAGGTGTAAAGGAGCCCTACATTGGAAAGAAAAGGATGATAATAATAATAATTAACGTCATTAAAATATACAAAGTGCAAAAGTCACTGTTAAGTACACCAAAAAGAATATAAATGGATCAGAACTTACAATGCATGCTGCTTAACCCCAAATTAAAAAAAAAAAATACCAGAGAAAGAAAGAAGCAAAGGACATGTAAAGCATCCTGAAGAAGTTTTAAAATTCCAAGAAAAGGGACTTACCTGTCAAATAATAGATTTGAATAAAGATGTAATATTAAACAGTTTCATTTAAAGATTTATGAAGAATGGACATAAATATGAGCCAAAAGTATATACTACCTATAAGAACACTACTTTACTAATAAAGATATATAAAAGGGACAATTGTGACATATATGCCGTGAAAGTGAGACTACAAAATCAGCAGGAATGTTTTCATTTGTATTGCACACAGCCTGTAGAAGCTATGGCATTCATTCCACTGGAAGTAGACTATCCGCAGAAGACAAGATGATCCCTATACCAAACATACAAATAACTAATACCAGTGACTGTGGGGAATCATGGACTTGGCCTGGTGTAACTGCCTTGAGAAGCATGCATCATGGGTTTTTCAGTTAGAGTCATTGCTCCTGGGGCACTTTGTGCCTTTCAGCTCTAAGAAATGAAGGGACTCCCTCAGGCAGTGAAACCTGCAGGCTGCCTTGTGATTCTCTGTGTTCCCTAGAAGTCAACAAAGCATACAGATGCTTGACAGGACAATGGGTCTGAGACATTAATCTTGTCTATCCTATATAGCTTGAAAACATCACTCACTCCTAGCAACTACCACTGTATTGATCTGGCAACCACCATCATATCCTGTTTCTGATAGGGAATAAAAGTCTGACTGTTTGCAATAAACTTGTCTCAGCCTCGGTCTTGTGAGACTCTTCCATCTGGCCTGGTTAAGACTCACTTCTCATGAACCATACAGGTAACCCTGGCCCAGAATGTAAACACTGAAGCCTACAAATGCTCATCATATATCCTATAAAATACACCTAAAAGGATTATAAAGACTTAATACAAGCACAATTCCCTCCATGTTTATACAAATTTAAGTCATACTCTCAGAAGGCCCTCAGCTTAGAAGACTTTCAATCATTATGAAGCCAAATGAAACATATTAAAATAGTAAATATATAAATATACATTAAAAGTATAAAAAATCCAATTTTTTAAATTTATAGTTAAATAGATGTTTTATATGTCAATGTTATAGAGTATATAGGCAAAATTAATACACTGTTAAATCTACAATTCTTCAATACTTTTTCTTAAAATGTCAAAATACATCTTCAAAACTATCTTAATCAAGTAAAAAATGATTAGTCAGTAATATCATAAACTCATAGGAAGAACTCAGTGTGCACATGCTGTATATTTTCTAGAAATCATTCTATTCATGGCATAGCTGAGAGCAAGCACTGACAAACCTCATATGTCGTTGGGCCAGGAGACTTCTCAGGAATTTGTCCAAAACGTTTTGGTCCTTTAATAAATGAGATTATGGCACAAGACCTCCTTACAACAGGGCTGTATGTTGCGGGTCCTAAGAGAAGAGAAACATAAATTTAAAGTGTGGGCTTACACTTACTGACATTACTCAGTTAGCTATTACTCTTATGCTTGTGTTCATAATCTACAAAATAAACTAATGTTCTTATGCATTTTTTTTCTAAGCAGTTACGGGCTCTGAACCACGATAAGTATAAAATGACGATGTCTATTTGATCAGTTGTTAAATGTAGTATGAAAACAATTTCCAAAAAGAAGACAAAACTATAATTCCTCAATACACACATCATAAAAAAATATACGTAAGTTATTTATTTCCCAAATATTCATTCACATTCATTGAGGGAGTCATGACAACTGCATTTAGAAAAGTGAAGATGATTTGAAGGACACACAGGTGATTGCATAGCATTCTTGGCAACAAATATATAAAATCCACACTTCAAAAATAGGGTTTAAATGGAACAATGTATTATAGATTATTTGACTGGAAAACACATGATCCTAAAAACATTATCATACTTAAGGGATACCTAATGTATACCTAATGTGAACACAATGGTTCTCAACCTGCACATTATCATACCCCTAAGTTCTAAGAATGACTAGATGATGCTTTGCAGAAAAGCTGAGTATAGGGAATTAAACACTGCGGTTAAACAAGTGCAGACTCCATCCTTTACTTGTTTAGATTCCACGTAAATGTTTGTTAGATACCCACAGTCTTTGTTTAAAAACAAACAAACAAAAAAGGCCTACTTCAATAAATAGTAAATTGCTCTTAAAAGTTGTATGTGGGCCAATGAGGTGGCTCAGTAGGTACATTAGTTTGCCAATAAGCTTGATGGCCTGAATTGGCTCCTTGAAACCCATGTGGTGGAAGGAGAGAACCAATTCCTACAAGGTATTCTCCGATCTCCACATACATGAACATGAGTATACACAAAGAGAGACAGACTAAAACAAGGTTTTATTTAAAAAATGTTTTAGAATAAAGGAGACTCATGAAAAAGTACTAAAGTAAAGTCTGGAAGTACATTATAGAAAGAGACAACTTGAAGATGGTCCATTTCACAAACACCAGGTAGGCATTTATGAACATTTGGAAAGTGTAGAAGAAAACTAAGCATTCTCTAAGAGATACAAAGGACATTAAGTATGAACAGTGTTTGAAAATCTACAATGGTTGAGACAGTGAAATGGCTCTAGAATGGCTGCAATAAAGAGACGGCTTTAGTTGGCTGGGTTAAAGAAGGCTTAGTGGTTAACAGCACTTGCAGTTCTCACAGAGAATCCAATTTTGGTTCCCAGAATTCAGGTAAGGTGGCTCACAGCCACCTCTACCTCCAACTACAGGGAGTCTAATCTTCAGGCCTCTGTGCTCACACACACACACACACACCACCACCACCACCACCACCACCACCACAAATAAAGAAAATATTTATATATCTATATAAATATATATCTATTATATATTTACAGAAAATAAAGATATACTATATCTATGAAAATAGTAATCTTATGATCATAACAAGGGGAATATGGAAAGAAGATATTAGAAAAGGACATCTTGAGTTTGGTAAGAATGATTTATGCATGAAGGTTGTAAGGGTGTCCAAGTAATAATATTGAAAAGACAAAGCTCAGTAGAAAGCTGACCTGGAAACAGAGATTCCAGTTAATAACATAGGAGAAATGGATGAAGTTACTCCCAGGGGTGATGTATGGAAATAGAAAGCTAAACAAGAGACTAAAAGTTAAGAGACCAATAGAAGAAAAGGAGAGTACAGAAAAACAGGAAGAGAATCTAGTGAACAGATTGTGACTAGATTTATGCAACTTGACAGTGTAAATATAGACAGGTTAATTTGCTCCCCTCCTTGTCTACCCAAAGTTCATGAAGTCTTTCCCATGCCAAATCCTGTGCTTCAATAAAGAGCTCTATGAAATGAAACACTTCAAAACAACAGACTTCATGCTTCCATGTATGTGTAGAATATGTCAGAGCAGGTGTAATGGGTGAAATTACAACAAGGAATTCAGGAGACAGTCTAGGAATATAAAGGTAATTTTGGGCATAGAATTCCATCAATGAACAGAAACAGTGAGGTAGTAAAGTAAACACAAAGATATAGTGGGATATATATTTAACACTTCTGTATCTCTAGCCAACATTCATTCAGAACTATACACTTATGAGCTTCCATTCCTTATCCTTTTACAGCTAATAGCTTTTCAGAACCTGAACATCCATATGAATCATTTTAACCTTTGCCTCATTGTGGTAGAGCATTTCAAAATTTAAAGATGCCATCTAAGCTCTAGTTCAAGCATTCCATACCAACTGAATTAACAGTTACCCCTTGCTACAGACATCATTGTAGGAAGCTAATGAATAATAATCTACCAAGGCACGTCTATTTTAACATGTCTACCCTTACTATAAAACAACTACATACATGACAGTAAGATAATATAATGTATATGTTTTTAGAATGTAGCAGAATAACACACATATATTTAAACTAAATATCTTAAGAGATGGACTTTCAGGATATTCAAGATGGTGGAAACCAGTGAGTGCCATATCTGAAGGGCAGAGGATCTGAAACTCAGAAATTGGAAAGTAGAGGGGCAGCTAACCCCAGAACGTTGACACTGAGGCTTCCTGGGAGAAAGGGGACAAACCATGAGCTGTGACCATTTGGATTCACGTCAACTGCGAACTTCTCTGCACACTTCTCCTGGGAACTCAATCCCCAGGCACTTCCTCTTGACGGGCCTCCCTAATCCCTCCTTGGCTGAGGCAGCAGCTGAGGCAGCAGCAGAGGTGGCCTGCAGTGCCTGTGGCTCCTAGCATAGTGCACAGGGCTGGCTTCTCCTAGCACAGAATCAACTGCTTGAGATTTGAGACAGAGAATACACAATCCCCCAGCACTTCCTTGTCGGGCCCTCCCTACTCCCTCATTGGCGAAGGCAGAGGCTGAGGAAGCAGCCCACAGCACACCTGCCACAGGGTGCAGTGCCCAGCACGCAGTGCCCACATGCTGCTCCTAGCACAGAGCTCAGTGCAGGTGGCTCCACCAGGCCAACCAGGTCCAGGGCTTCCCAGGGCCTTCCAAAAGGCATCTGTTCCAGCGGCCTCCTAGTTCTGCCGTGGAGGCTGGACTATCAGTGGACCACAACACCAGCCTCCAAATTTTGCAGCTGCAGCACCACTGAGCTGATGGATCACGTACACTCACATTCACTCCAGGAGGATCAAATCTGAGAGTAGAGAACAGGGGGGAACCCCTGTGCTTTCGGAATGGTCCTGCTGGAGAGTGAGTGCACCTTCAAGTGAGTGCTTGCAGATCCTCAAAACAAGGGTTCTTCTATGCTATCAGCCAGACATAGGATCCCTAAAACCCACAGCCCCATTGTGGGCAACATAGGGATTCTTGGGACAGCATTCTCAACATTGAAGCCCCTGCTCTGCAGGTCTACCAGTGAAGTCCAGGGAAACAACTGCTGGAGCACAGACAGATCTGAATACCAGAAGGACAGTATGACAGGGCTGTAGACCACTGAGGTATTCAGGAAATCTGTGCATGCTCATTGACCCACAAACAGCACCCACAAACTGTGCCCATAAACAGTGCCAGCATCCATACCCTCTCCTGTGCCTGCACTCCTCCCCACATTCCAAGCATCTACACTCTCTAGCACTCTGTCCTTCAAGACACACTTCCACACACATACGCATGCTTGCTTGCCCTCAATTGTGCATCTGCACCAGTGGATCTTCCTCCCTTAGGTACAGCTGAAACACCAACACACACTCTCAAACCAGTGGATGTCTCTCATCTTCCTGAAGAATGCTCCAGACACCAGAGAAAGACAAACCCAGTCTGAAGTACAGAATCAAGGAACAAGCAGTGAAGGTTATAGATAGGCAGATGACCAGAGGTTGGCGTAAGAACACACCCAACAAAAATCAGGACATCATGGCTTCAACAACCCCCAAAATCAATGGGTATTTCAATTCAACAGAAACACAGAAAAATGACTTTAAAGGTATGCTTATCCACTTATTAGAGGCACATAAAGAAGAAATGAAAAAATATCTACACAAATAGAGGTACATAAAGAGGAAACAAACACAGCTTTCAAAGAAATAGCCACACAAATGCAGGCAAATAAAAAGGAAATGAACAAAGCTCTCAAAGAAATACAGGCAAATACAGACAAACAAATAGAAGCACAAAGAGAGGCACAGATAGTGACATATAGTGAGAAAATGAACAAAAAAAAAATAGAAACCATCATAGAAAAACAGGAGTCCACATTCAAACAAATGAAGGAAATGATATATGGCATAAAAACAGAATTAGAATCAAAAAAGGAAACACAAACAGAGAAAACCCTGGAGGTGGAGAACTTAGAGAAAAGATCAGGAACCACACAGGTAAGCATTACCAATAGAATACAAGAGATGGAAGAGAGAATCTAAGGTACTGAAGATACACTTGCAGAAATTGATACTTTTCTCAAAGAAAAAGTAAAATCAGAAAAGTCCCAAACATAAAACATCCAAGAAATTAAGGATGCCACGAAAAGATGAAATTTAAGAATAAAAGGAACAGATAAAAAAGAAGATTCCAGGCTCCAAGGTCGAGAAAATATTTTCAAAAAAAATATAGAAGAAAAATTTCCCAACTTAAAGAAAGAGATGTCCATAAACATAAAAGAGGCCGGCAAAACACCAAATAGACTAGACCAGAAAAGAAACTCCTCACATCACATCATAGTCAAAGCACTAAACCTACGGAACAACAACAACAACAACAACAAAATTAAAAGCAGCAAGAGAAAAAGGCCAAGTTACATATAAAGGTAGACCTATCAGAATCGCACCAGACTTCTCAACAGAAACTATGAAAGCCAGAAGGGCCTGAGCAGATGTCATGCAGACACTAAGGGACCACAGATGCCAACCCAGAGTACTCTACCCAGCAAAGCTTTAATCAACACTGATGGAGAAAACAAAATATTTCATAAAAGAACTAAATTTAAACAATATCTACACAGCAACCCAGCCCTACAGAGGATACTAGAAGGAAAACTCCAAGCCAAAGAAAACAACTACATCTAAGGAAACAGAGGAAATAGACAACTACACACACACACACACACACACACACACAAACACACACAAAGAATACAGGCAATGAAACTCAGCAACACCACCAACCTGACATCAAAAGAAAGTAACAATTGTTGGTCACTAGTATCTATCAACATCAATGGACTCAACTCTCCAATTAAAAGACACACACTAACAGAATGGTTGCAGAAACAGGAAATAAAGCAGTCATAAAAAAGTCTCCCTTCCAAAAAAAGCCCAGGGCCAGATGATTTCAGTGCAGAATTCTAACAGACTTTCAAAGAAGTGCTAACTCCAATTCTCTTCAAACTATTCTACAAAATAGAAACAGAAGGAACATTACCAAACTCATTCTATGAAGCCACAGTCACCTTGATACCTAAACCAAAGACCTACCAAACAAAAAAGAGAATTTCAGACCTATCTCTCTTATGAGCATTGATGCAAAAATATTCAATAAAATACTTGCAAATCAAATTCAAGAACACATAAAAGATGTCATCCACCATGACCAAGTAGGTTTCATCCAAGGCATAAAGGGGTGGGAAATTCATCAATGTAAACTCACCATATAAACAAACTGAAGGAGAAAAGCCATATGATCATCTCCTTAGATGCCGAAAAAGCATTTAACAAAATCCAACACCCATTCATGTTTAAAGTCTTGGAGAGATCAGGGATATAAGGTACATACTTAAACATAGTAAAGACAATACACAGCAAGCCTATAGCCAACATCAAACCAAATGGAGAGAAAAGTAAATCAATCCCACTGAAATCAGACACAGGACAAGGCTGCCCACACTCTCCATACCTGTTCAACATAGTACTTGATATCCTAGCTACAGCAATAAGACAACTAAAGGAGATCAAGGGGATACAAATCGGAAAGGAAGAAGTCAAAGTATCACTATTTGCAGATGATATGATAGTATACATGAGTGACCCCAAATTTCAACCAGAGAACTCCTTCAGCTGATAAACACCTTCAGTAAAGTGGCTGGATACAAAATTAACTCAAAAAACTCAGAAGCCTTTCTGTATACCAAATGTAAAAGGGCCAAGAAAGAAATCAGGGAAACAACACCCTTCACAATAGCCACTAATAACATAAAGTACCTTGGGGTGACTCTAACCAAGCAAGTGAAAGACCTATTTGAAAAAAAAGTTCAAGTCTTTGAAGGAAGAAGATATCAGAAGATGGAAAGATCTCCCGTGCTCATGAATCGGTAGGATTAACATAGTGAAAATGGCCATCCTGCCAAAAGCAATCTACAGATTCAATGCAATTCCCATCAAAATACCAACACAATTCTTTACTGAACTTGGAAGAACAATTCTCAACTTCATATGGAAAAACAAACAAACAAACAAAAAAAACAGAAGAGATGGAGTTTCATACATAGAAAAATGTATGCATTGTTACAATAACTAGAATAAAAACCTGCCATTGGAAACTGACTGTATAATACCAGTTAGTTAATTGAAAATTGCAACTGCACTGACCCAGATTCACAAAGGTTAATGCAACAGGTAAGCCTGTTGTCCAAACGCTATTATTTTGGGACATTTTATTCTCAATTATGATGAAACCTAGGCTATCCTCTGTGCTTATACAATACTACAACAACTGATAAACGTGTTCACTCATTGTTGTACAGAATATATGTGTGTGTGTGTGTACAGACTATATATATACACAGAGTATATATGTATGTATGTATATATTCTATGTGTATATACAGAGGAAATTCTTCAAGTGTAATTTAGTACATTTATTTCTTTTTGTTGGAATGCCTTTGAGGAGCATTAAGTAAAGAAAAACATCTCCCATTCATCTTCCTGCATTTTACCACTTGGTCTGTTTTAAGCTATGGAGTATTAAAAAGATCTATTCCACTTGGTCTTAAAATATATTTCAATTATGTGTGCTCCTGCACATGAGCTACAGGTCAAAGAAATACATCACTACACCACCTCTGATTCACAGCTGGATTATGCAGAATCCATTTCCTATTTATATGCCAAAATGCCACGTTTTAATCACAGGTTTTGGAAGGAAAAAAAACCTTTCTCATCCAACACCGAAGAAAAGTCTGCCTGAATCCTGACTGGTATATAATAAGAAATTCCATAGCAGGTGATTCTTATGATTACATATTTTCCAGTCTTCTGCCAATTCAGTCTCTATGAAATGTCACCCAATGCCACAGGGCAAAACAGAAGGAACAGAAACATTGAGTAATCTAAAATAAAATCTGTGCTCACCGCCCTTATGTGTGACCATTTTGGTACATAAGAATGGACTCTAAAATATCCACTTCTATAGAAAGCTAGAAATCTCTGATTAAAAAATGACTGTCTCCGCAGTGAGTCAAAATTTCTAAATCATGAAATCATTCTCACTCACAAATAATGAGTGTCTTGTCATGTAAAGATAACAGAAACCCACTTAGAAGTAAACAACCCATATGTGGGCACAGTTTGGGGAATTTTTTTAATTGAGGAAATTTCTTATTTTAGTATGGGTGTAAAATATCAAGTAGAGAGTTCCTATGTTGTACAACTTAATTTATCACAGTGATTTGATTATTTGGTTTTACAAATGATGGAATAACAGAGAAAAATAGATGAGTCCACAAGCATGCCATCAGCACTAGAGACACATTTAGATTCATTGTTTTCTACTCTATCTAAGATTCAATTTGATTCGATGGCACTTGAGATTATGAATCAGTCTTTCAGTCTGTGATACTGAGCTTGTAGATAATAAGAAAAAATGCAGTTTAAAACTACATAAATTTTAAGAAACATTCTCATGTCTGTGTTTATTATCTCATTAACTTTTCTGTCCAAAATCAAAATATTGTTGGACATTTTTTTGTTGGTTGTGGGTGTTAACCTTTAATGAATGAGCCATCTCTCCTGCCCAGCATTGTTTAACATCCAAAGACAGAAAGCATAAGGATAATGGTTCTTTAAATATTTCCCTACATATTGAATACTTACATCTTATTGATGATATCTTAAAGTTACTACAGAGCACTGAGGAATTCCTGTCAGGGGGCCTTAATAAATAGAATATTATAGTATACTTCAAGTCAAGGAGATTAGGGGATTAGTCTACTTAGACCATGCTCCTGTTACAACACTTATTCTTCATACTGAATAAGCAACAGGGCTGTCACTGCTATGACATATAAATACACAATCATATGGATTTAGCAGAACTGACATAAAGCTTCAGTCAGCAATGGCTGTTTCTATGTATGTCTTTGCAGCATATATTATCAAATGGTGCATCTATCAGCCCTGTCAAATGAATTTTTAAACTGCATCTAAAATTTTCATTTGCTGGTAACATAAGTATTTTGTAAGCAAATTTCATTAAACTTAGAGATGTAGGCATTACAACACAGCATTCCAATATGTACTGTAGGAACCCAATGGAAGGAAAACCACCTTTCATTTAAAACTCATTGGGTGGCTATCCATAAATATACAACTCAAGAATGGTTTTCCTTAATAACCAAATAATTTGCTCAAATTTCATAAGCAACAAAATTGTCAACAAGGTAAGTATATGAACCCTACTGACCTGAAATACAAATAGCAATATTCCTCTCATGAGTAAATTTTTGGTTTACATTCTATTGCTCGTTTTTTAATTCATGGACAAAATTAAATTTGTAGCCAAGAAAATTATATAATTAAAAAGTAAAAGAAGTCTAAGCACGATTAGCGTGTTCTGGGATCAGTATCACTTCAATACTCTCTCTGTTGGGGTGCAACAGGCCAAGCTTTACTTCCCGTAGAGTCTCTGGGAATAGTCTATGTAAAGGTCAAAGTAATGCTGTCTATCCTTCTGAGACATTTCGTGAATCAGATCAGGAAAGTTCTATTCTTTAAGTGGAAATACCAGCTTTAAGCTAAAATAATGGAAATTTTAGATTAATGTTAATTGAATTAAATAAAAATATCACACATAAGCTCTGGTTTAAAACATTCCCAAAAGAAAATGGAAATGTTTCCATTTAAGTAGTTTTGTAACTGCCATATAAGGATCAGGGGCTGTCTCTGGCATGAACTTGGTGGCTGGCACTTTGTTCACCTTCCCCTGGGGGGTGCAGCCTTGCCAGGCCACAGAAGAAGATGATGCAGCCAGCCTTGATGAGACTTGATAGGCTATGGTCAGATAGAAGGGGAAGATGTCCTTCCCAATCAGGGGACTAGGGAAAGGGCATGGGGGGAGAAGAAGGGGTGGGAGAGACTGGAAAGAGACAAGGGAGGGGGCCACAGTGGTGATGTAGAGTGAATAAATTGAAATAAATAAATAAATAGATAGAAAAATAGATAGATAGATAGATAGATAGATAGATAGATAGATAGATAGATAAGAATTGTAACTGCCATTTTCTCAACTTGTTAAGAATAGTGGTTTTTAATCTGCTGCCAGCCTTTTCATTTAGACGCCTCTACATAAAGGAAGGTTTGTCACTGAGTGATAGGGAAATGTACTGAAAGGCAATTAAGCAAATACAAAACTTCATTTGTTGCATAAATTAACAAAATTGACATCCAAAGAAATTTATAAATTAAAGATATCATGCAATAACTTTGGTGCTTTAATGTCATCTATACTTTTTACATCAATTGAGAGATGGTGGTACATACCTACAATCAAAAGAATCAGGAGTTTAGTTTGAGGCTTGCCTGGCCTATATTTGGAGGTCCTAGCTCAAAAAAATAAGCAAGTAAGTGATTAACTGATGAATATCAAGCATCTCAAAAAGTTTTGTGCACCTTTTTGGACAAAACCTATGTGTAGACTTAAGTATGAACAAGACCTTTTCTTCACAGAACCGTGTTCTGTGCTTCCGGTGATCCCCTGATCATGTTCTGTTGGAATAAAGGACCACAGCCCTCTGTTACAGTAAAGAATGGCATGTACAGGTATGTGGGACAGGCCCTTGACTCCTCCCTGTTAAGTGTTAGCTGTCCTACAAGTGGCCGTGAGAGGTGGCTGGATTTTTTTTCCTTTCAGATGATAGCTACAGCTTAAGTTGCCTTTAAATGCTTCAAGGATTTTGGGTTTCTTTATCGTTTCTCTAATGCCAGCATTCCCACCACATGTTAGCATGTGTCTTCATGCTGTCTTCTCTCAAACAGCAAGGCTGTCTTTCCTCTCTTCTCCAGTCTCCCTTGGCAACAGTTTCCACGTGGCAGCTTACTTCCCTTGGAGTTTTCCTTTGAAAAGCTAACACATTGTCTGTCCTTGGATTTCCATTTGAGTCCTTTTAATCTTTTTCATTACTGAAATTAGGCACTCTATGATAAATACCTAATAAATTTCTATGCTATTATGTGGTGGTTCCTCTAGCAACCCCCCCCAAGATTACTAGTAACACTTTTTTCATGCCTTTCTTGTACAGAATACAAACTTACAAACTTGTCCTATAACCCTCCATAGCACCACTTCCATGAGAACTCCACAAATATGCTTCGAAGGTTTCCTCTCAAGTACAACAGCTTCAAGTTAACCAATACTAGTATAAACATATTTGTTACAGACCACTCATTTCTATCTGAACCCATGAAACATCAGGTTTTGAAAACAAAGATATTCATATCTAATATTATGTATTTTGACCTAGTCCTCTTAAAATGTAGTTCGTGGACCATTTGTTTTGTGGGGGTTTTGAGACATCTTACTCGGAGCCCATTCTGGCCTCAACCTGGAGTTCCTGCTGCCTAAATAGCTGGAATCTGGGATTACAGGTGTGAGCTACCACAAAGCTGTGCCCAACTTAGTCTTAAAATACACAGAGCGGGGGAGGGGTGACCCATTCGTACCGCTAGAGTAAGTTGTGTTCTCTGCAAGTCAGACCAAGAAAACAGAACTTCATCGATTTAGACCACTAAACTACAATTTAGAATTTTTCTGTCCAAAATATATTAAGTATCAAAAATATTTCCCCTCAAATAATCAAAATAAATGGTGATCCTGAGAATGTATCTTCTGAAAACCCACATGAGCATGTAGTTCTTCTACAAAGCTATCTCAGTTGTACCTACTATCGGGGCAGAGCCATGATAATCTCAGGACATGCCAGAATCAAGGGAGAGTCTGACAGTGTCCCCTTTATCTGTTCCTAAGACTTTAAAGTGTTTTGCTTCTATCTTAGTAACTGTCTAGAGCAGAAACAGCTCGAAATCATACTCAGATGGTAAACCACATGTGACCTTATAAGCACTTTAAGAACAATTGTTTTCAGAGCAAGAAGTAGCTTAGCTGACAGAGACTGGGACTGTAGAAACAGGAATGTGACTTGATTTTTGCTATGCTCTTACAGTACTGTTGTTGTTGCAGACATGTCCTCCTCCCTCAGTCTTGGGCCAAATTTGTAAACATGTTTCATAAACCTTTGAGTTTTATATTTTAAGAATGAACGTATTTTCTTCCCTCCATTATCTCACTCTGAATTTTCCAGAATAAATTGTAAACCTGACTTCAAGTTCTGTATTTTTCAGTGGTAGCCACATGACCTTGATAAATCCTCTAAACTGGCTAAGCTTTAGTCTCCTCCTTGTGAAAGGGGTGAAAGGGCCAGAAAAGTTAAGCACCCTTCAAATCTTATGATGAGTATGAGCATTCAGCAGGGCAGATTCAGCCCCGAGACCATCCCTGAAAGGAAGGAAGGAGGATGTCACTGAGAGTCTACAGGAAACTGAGGCCAATGACTACACTGTGACTTCCCACTTCCTGTGCCTTCACATTGCCTTTACGGTTGCTGGCACCTGCCCAAACACCAGACTTGCCAGAGCAATCTCAAATGACCTAAATGAAAATGCCCTGCTCCCCCGGAACCTCCTATGTTCCTATCAGGTGAGTAGGTTCTAGGGGATGATAATAACAAGCTGGAGTACAGCTGATAAATTCATGGATTTTGGCCCTGGCTGTACTTTTCATTTTATATCTATATTTTAAAAGTTCAAGGTATAAGCACACTTAAAGAAAACAAAAATGTCAAAGTTCTGAAACCTTTTAAAGTGCCATAGTGCCTGATGCCTGAGCTGCCACACACAGGTACTTTGTAATCCCATTTTACTAGCAATGAGAAAAAAAAAACCTAGGGCTAAGTGCTATTCTCCCTGAATCCAAGGCCTCTGCTCCATCTGAGGGAGAAGGCTGCCTCTCTGTGGTAGAATACAATCCTGTCATGTTCTCTGAGGGACAATTTTGTATTTCACTCCTTTTTACACTCAAGAAAAATCTGCATAATATTCAAAAGCACAAAGATTTAAATACAGTATTTTAACCAGGGTCATATCTTTTACTTCATGTTTAAAAATGTCTTTGAGCATTATAAAGCAGCCTTACTCACTTAAGCAAGCGTACACAACCGAAGATGGAAATAGCTTTTGGACAAGTAACAGATACCCACCGAAATAGGCTTGCTCAAATAGAATGGTCACATTAGCTGTCACTTTTCAAATAGAAGTCATTATTCACTTTACACTGAGTGACCTCTACTGGTCAGAAAGACACATTAATAGACATCATACCCAGCAGAAAGCAGCTGGTATCTTAATTTTGCCAACAAATGACTCACATATACTGTCATACATGTTGCCTGCTAGTCACTTACAATAAAATGATACAGGGATATATCATAGATTAAATACTGAAGACAAGAGCATATATCAAGTAAATAATTTTTAAAATATTAGTTTCTTCTTTCTCACCTGCTGACCATTTTTACTTGGAATGAAAGTATGCACAAAAGATCCTACTATAAATAATATTTACTTAGGAAAGAAACATACTGCATAATAAAAAGTTTCGACATTTTGATATTGTTAACTATAAAAACAGCTGAATGACATAAACTTACAAACTGTTAACTGAAAGCCAAACTGTTTCTCTCTATCGTAAGCATATGCTTCATTACTCTTCACAAATAAAGGACTTATTTAATTAAGAATACAAAGAATTAGCATCTCTTTAAAACGGAACATTGTTTTTCTTTCAGAAACAAAAAAAAAACCCTATGATATAATAATGACAGTCATAGTAAATCTTTCTCTAAGGATTCTCTCACAGGTGTAACAAAAGCACCAGTAAGAAAACAGGAGCTTATTTCCTTTACAAAATAACAGAGGTCAAGACGCAAAGAGTACCAATAAGCACACAAAAGAAGGTTACCAACAAAAAAGTTTTAATGAAGAATATTATTATAAGTCTTGCCTGCTAATTATTACAAGATTTCCTTCCCTTCTTTTTTTCACTTTTTAACAATGTCCAGGGGGTGGGTTGGGGAGAAACATATTTGGTTTCTGCTTCAGCTGAAATCTATTTATATGCAAATAACTTATCCATTATTACTGTGAGAAGAGACTTGTGCATAAAAAGAGAAATAAATTATCACTAGAAGCCATTAATGAAATCTATTTCAAAACAACATTTTACAAGAGCCCTCACTCATGTAATATTTGTTTAAGCCTCGAGGGGAAATGGTGGAATTCTGCACATAGATGAAACCTGATACTACATTATTTCCCATGCCAATTTTCTTTATATAATGCACTTATCCTTTGCTTACAAATGACAAATGGAACTCCAGTGAGTCTCTTCAGAGAACTTCATCATTGAAATCAAAGCCCGTGTGTTTATCAAATAATTGCCAGACTTTGGAGTTTGCTCTGTTGCTACTGTTACTTTTCTAGATTTAAAACATTAACGTCCTTTTATACTGTAACCATAGCAATGTACAATTAGATGAGTTTAAGAAGAAACAGGAGTTTTATAATGACAACTTGAATTTCCATGGAGAAGAATAAGATGAAGATAACTAAGAGATCTACAATGTAATTTGATACTTCCTGTCCCTTTCCTCTGTTTCTTTGTTTTTTGGTTTATAATTTCCCTTTTTGGTAGAGGTAAGTGTCTCTGTATAAAACTTGCAGGGATCTCATTCTTCTGTCTTCTCCTTAATTCTGCATAAGATGGCCAATCCTTTGTCTTTGATATTTCCCCCTAAAGTCTTTCTACTTTTTATCTTTCATCTTCGAACACAGTAGCCTGTAATGAGCTAATCTTAATTTCCTCAGTAAGTGTGTCATACTAAATAGTGTGGCCTACTAAACAATTAGTCATAACATCTAGACATTTAGTTGTCTTCCTATGTGTTGGTCTAGCTGGGTTTTCCTGCTTTGTAATCCATTTGTCTTGCTTCTATGTGAAAACCATGATGTTCTATTAATATACGTTTGTCATATATTGTGGAGTGTTTACTTAATTCTTCATAGCGTCTTTTATTTTTCTGTACTTTTATTTTTACACATAGTCTAATGTGTTTATCAACTTCTTCAAAAACTCCAGCAGAAATTACACTTACAGATTAAGGTGAAAACACTAATAACTTTCTGATATGAAGCAATTTCATGTAAAATTGAGACCATGTGTTGCTCCTGCTCAGGGTTCGGGATCAATGTCCAGTGATCACGTGGTATGCCACAACCTGTAACTCCAGTCCCTCGGATCCTCCTGATCTCAGGACACAGGCATGCATGCAGTTTACAAACATATATTCACACAAAACACTAACACACATAAAATAAAAGTAAAAGTAAATTTCTATAAGATGCTATAATCTGTAGATTAAAAAAAAAGCCTTATCTTTTTCTTCTCTGTGCTTATGCACTCTGCCCTAAAAACCTGATACGAACGTCAGACCTTGTTAAGAAAATGTAAGTGTATATCTTTTTGCAAAACAGAGCCAAATACCGAACTTATTAAAAAAGCAAACCCAGGGCTAGAGAGGTGGCTCAGAGGTTACGAGTACTGGCTGGTCTTCTGGAGGTCCAGAGTTCAATTCCCAGAAACCACATGGTGGCTCAGAACCATCTATAGTGCCCTCTTCTGGTGTGCAGCTGTTCATGCAGACAGACATTGTATAGACAATAAATAAGTAAATCTTAAAATAAAATTTTAAAAAGAAAACCCATATGACTACAGAGGTGCTAAAACCATGCATTGTAGAAAAGAGAGTGTCTTCTACAAATGATGCTGGAAGACCTAGATGGCCACATAAGGAAGAATAAACTGTATCCATATTCCTCACCAAACTTCAGTTTACAGATAGAAAATGCTGAAAATTATATAGAAAAAGGAAAAAAAACACTACATTTATGGCTCACTAGCATGTAAGCTGGTATCATCATTATAAAAATCAGTTAGAGGTTTCTCATGAATATAAAAATAAAATTATCCTGTGACTCGCTGTACTGTGCTTAGACATACCCCCAAAGACTGTACGTCAGCACTCCCATACCACAGACTTACATTTGTAGCCTTCATCAAGTGAAGAAAGTTTCTGCAGTCACAGTTTTCCTCTCATTACAATGAGATACATATAATTAAAAGCTAGTTCAGGTGGCTTTTATTGGATTACTTCTTTAAAGAGGACAGCACACACAAAAAAAAATGAAAATTCTCCAAAACATACTGCTAGCGAAACTCTTCCTGACAAGCCCTGAGGCTGTAGCTCTGCCCTTGGGCACCTGGACTTTCTAGGAGGCAACAGCCTCCTGCCTGGCAAAACCACCATGCTTCGGCCAGGCCAATGCGAGTGCACAGAAAAACAGGCCAAGGACTTTTATTTGGAGGACTATCACGTGTTTCACACAGTTATCTTTAATAGCAAAGCCCACTAATCAATATGTGCCTTCCTTCCTCGACCATCATACAGAGTTGAGAGCTAGACCAGTTAACAAAAGAAGTGACAAAAATTTCAAATTGTAGACAGGTGTGTTAGTACAGGCCTACAGTCCCAGCACTGGGGAGCCTGAGACAGAGAGAGGAGCAACAATTTAAGGTTAGCCTGTGCTACAGCATAGTAAGACACCATCTTCAAAATCAGCAAATGAACGCCCCAAGCTTGAAGGATAAAAAATGTTTCTTGAAAGGCCTGTAGTGATGACAATAGCACACTGAATTGACTCAGTGCCCTTGAACTACACAATTTATAAAAAAAAAAAAAAAAAAAAAGCTAATGGATACATCTTAAAATCTATTCTGCTACATTATTAAGAGATAAAGTTCCCTGTAATTGTAGAAGAACGTAATGCTGTGTATATGAGGCTAATAAAAACGTAGCAAAACTGTAAGCAGCTAATTTCCATTAGTTGTATGTAAGAAAGCTAAGCAGTTTTTTGTTTGTTTTGTTTCTTTTGTTGTTGTTGTTGTTGTTTTGTTGGTGTTTGGTTTAGTTTAGTTTTTTCCTATAAAAAAATCTAAACACAATGGCTTTGAAATCACAGAAAAAAAATAATAACTCCTATGATCTTTTAGCCTCATCATTGAATTTTGCCTCTTTGTGTTTGAAGAGTAGAGCAGAAATCTTCTATTTTTCAGTAAGCTATTTTTAGAATTTTGTTTGGTGTTGTGTGTATGTAACATACATATATACATACACTAAGTATTTACATATCTACACATAGACTATATCGGTGTTCCCAGATGCTTCCTCCAACAGATTTCTCTCATTCAGTCTTCTGTGATGTTTGCTAAGCTTGATAGGAAGGGATAAAAGAAAATACACACAGTGTGAAATATCAGCTAAGCTCTTCTCCCTCAGTGGCATATGTGTTTCTAAAACTATGTCCTGCAGAAAGATGGTAAGTTTTGATTCTCTTAAAGCCTCAAGTGAAATGTCCTGAACTGATTTGAGTTTTCGAGCATTGGTCCCCAGCCTGTGGTGCTACTTAGGGAGGTGACCAAACTTGAGGACCACAGTCAAGCCGGAAGAAATAGGTAGCTGGGTGACCCTAGAAGATAGTATCTACTGCTGCTTCCAGCTATACTCTGCTTCTCATCTGGATAACGTGATGAGCAGCGATACAAGTTCAGGCGAACACAAACAGAGCCTCCCCAGTCATAACACTGCTGTTGTGAGGGACCCTGTGCCACACAAGAATCCCCCTCCACAGATTCATCTGTCGATATTTTGTCAGAGGTGAAAAGGTAACTAATACAGGTATATACACTCAGAAGCACCAGAATTGTTAAGATATTTAAAAGTCAAGAGTCATAAGAAAGAATGAAGTTTAGACGTAATTATTGACAGCCTGATTTATATAATATAATATCACTGCAAAAGTAAAATTATATAATAAATATATTATGTGTATAGAAATATCTATATATATTTTAACATTACTGTAAAGCAATTGTAAACAAATAAAAGCACCATATTACATAATATGCTACATAATACTCTTTCACCTGATATTTCATATTAGTTTAATTTTTAACATATAAATATTCATATCCTTTAATATTAATTTGAAATTTAAATACACTACCCAATATCTGACAGAGGGCTAATATCCACAATATATAAAGAACTAAAGAAGTTAAAAAGCAATAAATTAAGTAATCCAATTAAAAATGGGGTACAGAGCTAAACAGAGAATTCTCAATAGAGGAATATCAAATGGCAGAGAAATACTTAAAGAAATGCTCAACGTCCTTAGTCATCAGGGAAATGCAAATCAAAATGACCCGGAGATTTCACTTTACACCCATCAGAATAACTAAGATCAAAAATTCAAGTGACAATATATGCTGGAGAGGATGTGGAGAAAGGGGACCCTCCTCCACTGCTGGTGGGAATGTAAACTTATACAACCACTTTGGAAATCAATCTGGGTCTTTCTCAGACAATTAAGAATAGTGATACCTCAAGATCCAGCTATACCACTCCTAGGCATATACCCAAAAGAAGCTCAAGTATATAACAAGGACATCTGCTCAACCATGTTTGTGGCAGCTTTATTTGTAATAGCCAGAAGCTGGAAACAGCCCAGATACCCCTCAGTTGAGGAATGGATACAGAAATTGTGGTACATCTACTCAATGGAGTATTACTCAGTGATGAAAGAAAGAAAGAAAGAAAGAGAGAGAGAGAGAGAGAGAGAGAGAGAGAAAGAAAGAAAGAAAGAAAGAAAGAAAGAAAGAAAGAAAGAAAGAAAGAAATCATGAAATTTGTAGGTAAATGGTGGGAACTGGAAAAGATCATCCTGAGTGAGGTATCCCAGAAGCAGAAAGACACACAGGGAATATACTCACTTATAAGTGGATATTAGACATATATAGGATAAACAAACTAAAATCTGTACACCTAAGGAAGCTAATCAGGAAGGAGGAATCTGGCTAAGATGCTCAATCCTCATTCAGAAAGGCAAAGAGGATGGGCATTGAAGGAGGGAGAAAACAGGGAACAGGACAGGAGCCTACCACAGAAGGCCTCTGAAAGACTCTACCCTGCAGGGTATCAAGGCAGATGCTGAGACTCATAAACAAACCTTTGGGCAGAGTGCAGGGAATCTTATGAAAGAAATGGAAAATAGTAAGAGCTGGAGAGGACAGGAGCACCACAAAGACAGCAACAGCTCTGGGCACAGAGGTCTTTTCCAAAACTGATACTCCAGCCAAGGACCACTTCATGGAAACGGCCTGGGACCCCTGCACAGAGGTAGCCTATGGCAGTTCAGTGTTCAAGTGGCCTCCAGAGTAATGGGGATAGGACTGTCTCTGACATGAAGTGATTGGCCTGCTCTTTGATCACATTCCCCTGAGCGCAGAGCAGCCGAGCAGCCTTACCAGGCCACAGAAGAAGACAATGCAGCCACTCCTGATGAGACCTGATAGACTAGGATCAGAGGGAAGGGGAGGAGGATCTCCCCTATCAGTGGACTGGGAGAGGGACAGGGGTGGGGAAGAGGGAGGGTGGGATTGGGAAGGGAGGAGGGGAGGGAGGTACAGGGGGTATACGAAGTGAATAAACTTCAATTAATAAAAATAAAAATAATTTAAAAAACACATTTTGAGAACTGAAATGTCTAATGTAATCAGAAAACTGAGATGTAGGGAGAGTGAAGAATGGAGAAGCCAGAGCAGGCATGGAAAGTTCAGGCCATTAAGACAGGGCTGAAGGTCGTGCATTTACATAACATAACATTGTGCCAGGAAATATGAATGGCATAATCAGATCTCTGTGTTAGAAGACCTTTGAACCACTTGTCTATCTGCACATGAGAATAATAAGCAATGGCTTCTGATTTATGATATTCTTCCTGTCTTCAGTAATGTTATTTCTTATAGCTTAAATTTAACAGTTCTACCCTTATTGTGAATAGCATTTTGAGTAATACATGATAATCTATTACAGAATAAGCCACAGGCAATTACTGTGGGGTCTCCTCTTGAAGTCACATGGTTCTTTAATTGTTGGGAGGGAACAAAGAAGAGCTTCAAACTAGTATATGGAGGCATTTTCATCTTATTGAGCATTCCCCAAGAGGTAGTTTTAATAATAGCTTAACTGGCTGAGCTGATTATTTATGGTATGTTTCTATTGCCAGAGTCAGATTTAAATCAAATTATAAAGTTCAAGTGGAGAGACAGCAGAAAATTCCATTCTTCTTCTTTATCATCTAACAGTGTTATTTCAGTTACAGGAGGACTTTCCTTTCTGGGTAATGCTGGGAAGTATTTCCAGAAAGCCCTCCTTATAAAATTGCCTCTCCAGTCAATCTAGACACAGGCTACCAATGGTTTAGGTCTAATTTATGAGTTTCCATTAACACTTCAAACACGGGACCATGAGATGTGCATTCAGGTGAAATTTAAATTTAACCAGAGATCATCACTCAAAACTACAACTGGATAGATAACTGTTCCAATCGAGTCAAACTCACTAGGAGAAGGCTATTATGGCATATATAATCCTATTCCATTTTAAATGAGTACATTAAATTCTGTGTTAATTTCTGTATAAAAGACATTTTAAACTAAAGTATTTTCCTTCTTCATTTCCCCCTTACTTTATTGATTTCATCAGAAATCATCTCATATTAATTCATGTCTTCAGCTTTTCAGTTATGTTATAATGAAACATTATGACCTTATATATCTAATTAAAATAAACAGTTTGTCATGTAATATCATCCATAAAATGAATAATTCTTAGACTGAAATGTCAGAAAAACTGTTATCTGAACATGGATGGGAAAGCATGCTTAGAATTTATCAAGGCCTTAGCTCAGAAACGAAGCCCAGTTCTCATATAAGAGTTTATACAGGGCTTTATTGCCCAGTGAACCTATAATAAAATCCAACTAAGGAGCTTGAAGAAAGTACACATAATTTTACATCCATACAACATTCATCTGAGTCATCTAAATATGTACTAAATATAACTAAATGAAGGTCTTCTAAGTCTCACTACTAACCATTGATGGAAAAATAAAGAGATAATGTTAACATCTAGATTCTAATCACCAATATAAGATGTATGAGGAGACAATAGTAGTCATTAGTGCCAATTTCTCTTTGGGACTTAAGTTTCTCCTCTCTAGCTCTGCCTTTCCTGGATGATCCAGCAGCTGCTCTGTGTGTGACACAATAGCCTTTGCATCAGTGTTAGTTTGCTCCACACAAATGGTCACCTGAAAATGCTCAACCAACGTGACTGGATAGAGAGGTATGAAGCAGACAAACCATGTGAATTATAGGTAATATCGTACTTTTATTGCCGGGCCTTCACCGCATTCTGTTCCTTCGTACACAGAAAGAAAAACAATTTAGATCTTTAACATTCTAAAATGAAACTTTCATCAAAACATTTTAAAGATTGTGCCTGACTTTGTTGTGCTGATGATCACGTCAGGTTCACATGTGACATTAAATACTTTATTTTTCCAGGATTTACACAGAGGCACTCCCTCCGCAAAATGATTATGTGGCTATTCAGTCCCACAGTAAAACTTCTTCTATTGGAAAAATTATTAGTAAAAACTAAAAAAAAAAAAAAAACTAATTAAAAAACTTTTTCTATAAAACAAAACACTGAGAATCAACTTTAATTTGGTAGTAGAAGACTAGTAATAACACTGAAGTCTTGGGGTATTACAGTATGCACATAACAGAGGGGGGACGAAACTGTGAAACAGAAATACAGCCCAAATATAGAAAGTTAAATATGGTTTTATTTTGGCGTATGTGTGCATATGATGTGTGTTCCTGTGTATATGAGTGTGTATGCATGCATGCACGTGTGTGTGCTTGTGAGCATGTGTATGCATAAACGTTGACTTGGTGCCTTCTTCCATTATTCTGCTTTATTCCCTGCGGTGGAGTCTCGGCTGAACCTGGAGCTGGCACATGCAGCTGGTTTGGACAGCCAGCTTTCCCAGGGAGCCTCTGCCTCTGCCTCTCTAGTGATGGAACTGCAGGAGCTGCTGTGCTCGCCTGGCTTTTCTGTGAGCTCTGGAGATCCAGACTCTGGTCATGTTTGTAGGGTAAGTAATTGATGCAGCTAATCTTTCCAACCCAAATTAGCCAAAACATAAGTATCCACTACCAGCAGAGAATAAAAGGGAGTACAAAGAGGCTCAAACTAATTATTCTGCCAGATAATGTTCCAGGTTTTTTTTTTTAAGCTTTTCCTTTCTATCTGCCCAAATATACCATATCTCTCCAAGTAACACAGAAATGAAATGAAGAATCTCAAATGTCATCCGGCACACGTTGCTTTTTCTGTTAACTATCTGCTGTGTAGGTTCTGTCTTATTGGTTCTCTATAAATATGTAAAAAGAATGAAACTTTGATGAGTAGGGGAAAAAAGAAGTAGGAAAGCATGAATGATTTTTCCCATTTTGTTAAAAGTCAAAATCAAAACATGCACTGAAAGCATTATTGTACTGGAGCATGTATCTTAGCCATGGTTTCAACTCATACACATACTGCGCAAATACCCCTAAAGACTTCTCTTTAGTTTCATAGCTAAGCATAGTTGTATAATCAGTCCTATCAGAGAAAGGGATTTAAAAGAGAGAGAGAGAGAGAGAGAGAGAGAGAGAGAGAGAGAGAGAGAGAGAGAGATTCCTTAGCCTTACATCCTCCATAGCTGAGAAAGCACAAGATAAGAGGCATTACAGAGGCCAAATATGGAGTATTTCAGCTAAGTAGGAAGATAAACCCTTAGCACACATATCTCATAGTTTTTATGTGAATGCTATTATTTTGTCATTGTTTGACTTAGTGAAAAGAGAATCTTAAATTAAACTACACAGTGGGTGCCAGATAATAGAAATACAAGTTAGAAGTGCAGAAAGGTTAGTGCTTGAGAGGAAATTGAATTGCTATGTGACTGACCAAAAGCTTTCCTTACCAAGGTAATTCCACTTCTGACTTGAGATGGTTTTTAATTACAAAAGTTACAAAGAAAGGGCATGGGGATGAAATATGATAGTCCCCCTCAAATGGATCAGGGTCAATAAGATTTTCAGCTACTAGCCCAGATAGTAAATATAGGTTGTTCAGGCCATGGGGTCTCTGAGACAATGGTCATCTGTGACAGAGCACTATAAAGGTATTCACAGGTGGCGTGTGTGTAAATGAATGAGCATGACCGTATTCCAATTAAAGTTTCTATTTATCAACCTTCAAATTTGAGATTCATGTAGGTCAAAGCATAACAGTACTCTTATTTTATTCCTTTTCAGACATCTGAAACTTGCAGATTGTACAAATACAAGCAGGTTTGGTTTAGAGGCCTCAGCTTTACAGCCCCTTACACGAGAAAAAGAGCCCTGCTGAACTGACATGTTTACGTACAGTTTCCCTTACAATGAAAAGAACTATAATGCCACACACCATTAGAGTTGGAGGTCTGCTTTGCTCTCTGAAGCAGCTGGTCTCAGTTTCTACAGAATTCAGTACGTGAAAGTTGAATGTGTAGGATGAAGTCAGTGAATAAAGTAGATAAAATCACCTACATAGTTACATGGGTGGAAAGTCAGATTTATAACTGCTATTTATGTTGCTTTTCTTAAGTATTGGAGCTTCCATTCATGATAAAGCAACAGAGGTGAATAGCTT
Source organism: Meriones unguiculatus (assembly GCF_030254825.1). NCBI lineage: Eukaryota > Metazoa > Chordata > Mammalia > Rodentia > Muridae > Meriones > Meriones unguiculatus. The sequence goes on from NC_083358.1 coordinate 67,028,181, forward strand.
CTCTTTTTGTACATCACTTGTTAGACAGATTACGTTTTCTTATTTAATATTACTGTTAGTTGAAGTCACTGACAGTAATACTATTGACCATTTTTTCCGTGTTTCTTAAGAGAAATATAAAAGGCTTAAAAGCAAGATGATGAAAACTTATGGGCTTAAGTCAGAAAACAGCTCAAACTGAATCAAAGAATTTACAAATTAAATGGAATAGTGTAATGAACATACTTTATTATTAATATGTAGGAACTCTGAGTCAGGACATACGTAGGACCTGCTTTACCCCGGGTAGCCGTACCTGACAGTAGGCTGTCACTAGAGATAAATTAAACTTTCTTGATGGTGTGTTATTAAAAATACGTTGCCAATTTCAAACTGAGAAATATATCTGTGTGGAAAATGAGTTGCACAGTGCCTTAAGAGGTGAGCTTGCCTGGGTAGGAACATTTCTTCCCAGTAGTCAGAGAATTACCAGGAAGTACAGTGGAACCCCACTGGGGAAAACTACTGTCCCTCGTATCTCTTCTCTTGTCGTACCTTACATGCTTTTCCTATTTTCAATTTCAGTCTGTATCCTCTTCCTAAGGTAATCACTGAGTGTGTGGTTAGCAGCTTTGGGGAGTCCTGAGATGTGGACAGTGAATAATCAACCTTGAGTGGCCTTCACATCTTCTCACACAAGCACAAGAGGCTCGTGTGTTTGCTGAAGTGACAGTGGCAATACAAGTCATCTTCCAAACAGACATGTTTTGTAGTGAAGAGGTACTACTTGTTACTACAACACAATACAGAAGAGAGAATGAAAGTGGAATTAAGCACATTTCTAATAAGAAGTTTCTGTAAAACCTGATAACGACAAAAGAATTTAGATGTAATTTGGACATCTAAAGAAAAGGGCGAAAACCTCATAACAGTATTGTGAGGAGAATCCATTGACTGCCAACTAGCACTCAAAGCCACATTACTAGGACTGGACGAGATGAATACAGACCATGAATGTAAGTGGTACATGTTCCTCCTGAGAAAGACAGAAGGGAAGAAACGTTAGACCCCAAAGGGACTTCTAATTCTAATTACTCACTCAACCTGCTAGCTGCCCCGCTTCCGCCATGCCCATCCCTCTGCATACAGCACCACACTCTTACTTTATGGCTCAACTCAGCCTGCCAAGAACAATTCTAAAGAATTCCAGAAGTTCAAATTCTAATCAACAAGAAAATGCTTTGTAGTCTCTAAGTCCTTATTTTTATTTCTAGTATATAAATAGTACATGACAATATTTACAAAGTATTAAAATATACATAATAAAAATCACTTCTTTATACAGTTCCTAATTTTTATTTACGTACTCTAGGATTGAATAACATTCATTATTATGTAGTTTTAATTATATGTATTTTAGCAACATAATATTCACAGAATTTTTTATAAATTCCTGCCATAGTTAATATTTTACTATTGCACTCCTAATTGTAAGTTGAAGTGCCCTTTAATTGGCTTTAATATTTTCCATTATGACAAAACACTTGATTCCTTTATTTCACAAAAGATAAACTGAATATCAGAAAGATTATAAAAGTCAGAGTTAGGCATGTTAAAATTCGATAAGAAAGAACTTTTCCAGCTTTCTCATGCAGCTTTTCTGCCCTCGTTTTTTTCTACCCTGCATAATGCTGCTCATTTATTGGTCCTGGGGCACTGAAGCATCTGTCTGCTCTGTGTAGAGCACTGGTTCCCTAACCCAAGGAGGAAAATGCGTGCTCTGCACAGGAGTATTCAAGAGCCTTCACAACACAGTTTGCACCGCCTTGGTGCTCTAAAGCTCAACCACTTTACATTAGTTACTTGCTCACAACGATCCTGCATACACCCTGCTAGCAGTCTAGCTGCAGAAACTAATACTTATGTAGCCGGTTCCCTTGCCAAGGTTTAATCTCCTCTTCTTTTATATGTAGAAATACTGAAATCTTTTAGGGCTCTGTTCAGATCTTGTACCCTTCATAAAGCCTTTTTCAATCACAATAACTGCACTCTAATCTTTTTCGTTCCCTGAATACATAATGCCCCTTTCAAATGAATACAAAGTATCTTCCCATTAGAGGTAAGCTATCTCAATTATTCACTCCCATGTCAATTTTCTCTGCAATGCAAAGAAACAACGGTACTGACTGCCCTGGCTTCAAAATCATGAATGCACATGGTGTACTTTGTCCTGTGGTTAAATAAATATCATAATCCTACCATTTGTAAATGTACTTTCAAATGGCATTAAATTAGTTTGCAATGTATTGTAACATAACTGCTATCTCTATATAAAACTTTTTCATTACTAATAACTCTCTTTCTCCCACTTGATTCAACCCCTGGCAACTTATATTTTCTGACTGTGTGTTTATGTATTCCAGATACCTGACGATATCTCATATAAGAGGAACTATGTATGCAATAGTTGTTCACGTGTATCCAACTTATTTCAATAAATATGGTGTTTTCAAGGTCCACCCATGTTGCAACTTGTAACAAAATTTCACTTCCTTTCATGGATTAGAATCATGCCACAGACAAGTGATATTCTCTGTTGACCCATTACTTTGTTGATGAACACTTGGGTTTGTTACTGTTTTTGCTGGTATACAACATTATATAAATTTCCACTCACATTTTGAACTTTAATTCTTACATATTCCTAGAGTTGAAATGTTGAGGCATATGGCAGTTTTATATTTAAACATTATAAAACCATAAACTCTTTCATTCTTTAACATAACACTTTATAAGCCACCAGAATTGTACAAATTCCCTTTCTCCAAAGGTTAGCGCTTAGAGTCTACATTTGGCGGACAGAAGTAATGCAAAGAGTGTTAGGCCATACGTCCTGGCAGCTGTGATTTGCATTTTCCTAACAACCAGTGACGGTCATCACCTTATCATTCAACCTTTCATGTACCTTAGCCAGTCCTTTAACGATTATTTTTCTTCATGCAACGTATTTTGATCATATTTTTCCTCTCCCAATTCCTTGCAGATATTCTATACTTTTATACTCACCCAGATCTCTGTCTCTTCTTCGTCTCCCTCTCCCTTTGCTTTTCTCTCCTTCTCCCTACCGTCTCTTTCCCTCTCCCTCTCACTTCCTCTCCTTTTGTCTCAATAAACAACCAAAAAATAGTTAGTTTTCTTGGATTGTATTTTTGCTTCTAGTATCTCCTCTGATGCTGGATTTGTGTGTAGGTATCGTTGAAATTTGTTTTTGTCATTGAATATCTTGTTTGCTCTGTCTATGAGGACTGAGAGTTTTGCTGAGTACAGTAGCCTAGGCTGACATCTGTGTTCTCTTAAGGGAGCATGATATCCGTCCAGGCCCTTCTGGCTTTCATAGTCTCTGTTGAGAAGTCAGGTGTGATTCTGATGGGTTTGCCATTATATGTTACTTGGTCTTTTTTCCTTGCAGCTTTTAGTATTTTTTTCTTTGTTCTGTATACTTACTGTTTTGATTATTATGTGGTGAAAGGATTTTCTTTTCTGGTCTAATTTATTAGGTGTTCTGTAGGCCTCATGTATTCTTATAGGCCTCCCCTTTAAGTTGGGGAAATTTTGTTCAATGATTTTGTTGAAAATATTTTCTGGGCCTTGGAGGAGGGAATCTCTTTTTTCCTCTATTCCTATTATTCTTAGGTTTCGTCTTTTTATGTTGTCTTGGATTTCTTGGATGGTTTATGTCAGGAATTTTTTAGATTTATTATTTTCTTTGACAAATATGTATCTTCCACACCTGAGATTCTTTCTTCCATCTCTTGTAGTCAGTTGGTTATGTTTACCTCTGTAGTTCCTGTTTTTTTTTTCCCTAGGATCTCTCTCTGTGATTTCCTCCATTTGTGTTTTCTTTAATTTTTCCAATTCTATCTTCATATCTTGAACTGTTTCGTTAATTTCCTTCACCTGACTGACTGTATTTTCCTGTTTTTCCTTCAATTTCTTCAGCTGTTTGTTTGAACATTCCTCTGTTTCTTTTATTTCTTTCAGTGATTTAATCATTTCCTCTCTGAAAGCCACAAACTGTTTGGCTGCATCTTCCTGTATTTCTTTATGGATGACCAGAGGAATATTGAATGGCAGAGAAACACTTAAAGAAATGTTCAACGTCCTTAGTCATAGGGAAATGCAAATCAAAACGACCCTGAGATTTCACCCATCAGAATGGCCAAGATCAAAACCTCAAATGACAACACATGCTCAAGAGGTTGTGGAGAAAGGCAAACCCTCCTCCACTGCTGGTGGGAATGTAAACTTGTACAACCACTCTGGAAAGCAATCTGGCACTTGCTCAGACAAATAGGAATAGCGCTTCCTCAAGATCCAGCTATACCACTCCTAGGCATATATCCAAAAGTTTCTCAAGTACACAATTAGGACATTTGCTCAACCATGTTTGTAGCAGCCTTATTTGTAATAGCCAGAAGCTGGAAACAGCCCAGATGCCCCTCAGTGGAGGAATGGATACAGAAATTGTGGTACATCTACACAATGGAATATTACTCAGCAATAAAAAAAAAAAAAAAAACAAGGAAATCATGAAATTTGCAGGTAAATGGTGGGATCTGGAAAAGATCATCCTGAGTGAGCTATCCCAGAAGCAGAAAGACATTCATGGTATATACTCACTCAGATAGACATATAATATAGGATAAACCTACTAAAATCTGTACACCTAAAGAAACTAATCAAGAGGGAGGACTCTTGCTAAAATGCTCAATTCCTATCCAGAAAGGCAAAGAGGATGGACATCAGAAGAAGGAGAAAAGAGGGAACAAGTCAGGAGCCTGACACAGAAGACCTCTAAAAGGCTCTGCCCTGCAGACTATCAACGCAGACAGTGAGACTTATGGGCAACCTTTGGGCAGGGATTCTTAGGAAAGAAGTGGGAAACAGTAAAATCTGGAGAGGACAGGAACTCCACAAGAAGAGCAACAGAACCAAAAAAAAAATCTGTGCACAGGGGTCTTTCCTGATACTGATTCTCCAACCAAGGACTATGCATGGAGATAACCTAAGACCCCTGCACAGATGTAGCCCATGGCAGTTCAGTATCCAAATGGGTTCCATTGTAATAGGAATAGGGACTGCCTCTGACATGAACTGATTGGCCTGCTCTTTAATTACATCCCCCTAAGGGGGAAGCAACATTACCAGGCCACAGAAGAAGACAATGCAGCCACTCCTGATGAGACCTAATTCACTAGGATCAGAAGGAAGGAAGAAAAGATCTCCCCTATCAGTGGACTTGGGGAGGAGCATACATGCAGAGGGTGGAGGAAGGGAGGGATTGGGATAGGAGGAGTGAGGAAACCACAGTAATGAAACAAAGTGAATAAAGTGTAATTAATAAAGAAAGAAAAACAACCAAAAGATCAATAAGATGAAAAATGCAAAAACAAAGCCAAATGAAACAAAATACACCAAAAATAATCATTTTTTTGTTGTTTTACAAATAATTCTTTGTATGGAACCTGGAATGTGCTTGATTTACACAGTGACACTTAGAGAATACTGAGCTCCCCTTTGTCAATAGATATCAATTGTAAATAGATTCTTAGAGGTGGTGGGACCTATGTCCACTTCCTTCTCTCAGTGTGGGTACCCTGCAGGGCTTGAACCTATGCAGGTCCTGTACATGCTGCCAAGGTCTCTGCTGATTTCATATGTGTGTCAGTCCTGATAGGTCTGGAAGACTCGGTTTAATTGGAGTCATCCATCACTTCTGGTTCTTATAATCTGTCTACCTTTTCTGTGTAGATCCTGAGACTTGAGGGAAGGAGTTTGATAAAGACATCTTAAATTAGAACTAAGTAATCCAGAGTCTCTTGCTCTCTGCACAATGTCCATTAAGTGTTACATTATTGCCTTGTTCCTTAGCAGAAAACTAGTATCAAGCTTTTCCCCTAGCCCTATGATCTTTATAGTCTCAGGTTCTTTGCACTTTAGCAATATCAGGTATGGGCTTCATCTCATGCAGTGGACCTTAAAAACAAACACAAAAGCTGTTGGTTGCTCCCATAATGTTTGTGTCACTATTACACCAGTATACCCTACAAGCCAGTCCCTATTGTAGGTTGCAGGGTTTGTACCTGGGTGGTATTGATGATATCTCCTCTGGCAGGGTAAAGATTACCTTCCAGCACCATGAATGCCACTCAGTAGGTGTGCTGCTTCTAGACAGTCATGCACAACTTGACCTCTCCATGTTTGATTATACTAAGTGTTGTCTTCAGCAATATGTCTTTACCATCAGGTTGTAGGAAGCAACCAACAGCTTTTACAAGAGTCTATGATGTGTGATGGGTCTCATGTGAACACTTTGGCCAATGATTCAACAAGATGTAACATATTCCTAGTACTAATGATTTTATTTGGTGGCACTGGCTACCCTATAATTTGGTGACTTCCATTATTTTCTTATATACATATATTTGAGGAAGCTTCTGTTGTAGTAGATTTCCATGTGGTTTTTCAAATGTCCTTTATTCTTAGCTGTCCCTCCCCATATTCTCTCCTTTACCCTTCTTTCTCACCCCTTGCTATTTAATACTCCTATTGTGGTTTCCCTTTTATCACTCCATAACATTACATTCTATTTCTCATTCCTTGTGAGATCCTCGTCCCTGGTTCCTAACCTCTATACTCATTCAAAAACATCATGCTATAATACCATGTGTCTCACTTTGATGAACACTTTTTGAAACACTGCTCTAGGTAAGTAGCTAATTAAGGTAAATAAAGTAAATTAAGAGAAAAATTAAGTTAATATCAAGGTTTCTGTTTATCTTCAAACTTCAAAAATCTTGCTTTATTTGTGATATTTTGGGAACAAAAACAAAACATAATTTTAGTTATTAATTTCATTAATCTAATTAAAATAAGTAGGTGTCCTGTGCTTATTTCTCTTACATAAAGTATTTTTAAATCTAACAGAGAATGACAATGGTATTTATAGGTAATTCAAGCATGCCCCTAACAAGGAATTTGTAACTTGAGAATCCAATGCACAAAACCCTGAAAAAAATCCACCTAAATTATTGGATAACAGAAAGAAACAGTGTTCATGCTAGGTGTTCCAGTACTCGTCTCTGTTGAAGCTCATAGTACTATGCTCTATAACTGAGCATTCTTTACCCATTCTGACATACATATACCTATTTCCCACACATATACACTATAGTTTCTAATCCCTAGTAGTATAAATTGTCAATTTCCTTAAGAAAAATAAAACATTGTCATTTTCATTATTTTCAATTTTACATTAAATGTGTATAAAATAGTTAGTTCCTAGAGACTATCAATAATACATGCATGTAGATTTGACTCCTACTAGATCAGTTAAAACTCTTCAATAATTTATATTTACTTATATCCCTACATATGCTCTGGATTGATATAAGGCTCTAAGTTTGTACTAGAGAACGATCCTCACTTCCATAGATGCTCAATTACAAGTTAAACACCCAGATCCAGTTATCCAAAGGATACTCATATAAGAGAAAGCACATTGCATTTGTCTCCCAGAGGCCATTGCCAGGGTGCCCTAAGAAGGACCTCACAGGGCACAGATGATATGAAGGAAGAAATACTAGGGTAGAAAAGTTTGAGCAGGCATACATATTGGAGGAATAGGAAAAATTAAAATGTGGGGGGAAAGGGTTACACAAAATCAAGAAAGTATGAAAAAGCCATATAGATACTACTCTTTTATTGGCCAATTAAAGAACATGAATTTTAAAACCAAGAGTTAAAAGGGAGCTATCCTGCATGACTCAGTAAAGTGCTTCTATATGCCATTGTTTAGTAGGCAAAAATTCCACTGCCAGGTGTGGAACAGTTTTTTATGATTTGTTGGCCAAGGAGAACTCAGAGGTTTCCCACTTGAAACAAGGTCCTCCTGTTCCTCTTAGTTCCCAAAAACTAGATGACAAGACCCTGTTGCCAAATGTATCATGTACCTTGATTGGAAGGTATAGTGAAATCTAACTCAAATTGAGTTGGCAGTCTCTCCCCTCTAGTTTGTTCTTATAGTATATGAGAATGCAATGCAGGCTCCTAGGGCATAGGGGAGGCCTGAATGGTCTTACCCAGCTGTGACCTCCACAAACTACGGTGTCATCCTGTCAAGCAAGATATGCCCACTGGTGTAAAAATGGCATGACAACTATATGAGCTTAGTAAGTGTTTTGGTTGCTGTGATAAGACTATAACCAAAAGTAACTTGGGAAGGAAATGTCTTCTTTTTCTTATACCTCCATTGTTCGTTATTGATAAAAGTCAGGGCAGGAACTCAAGGCTGGAACATGGAGGCAGGGACTGAGGGAGAAGCCATGGGTAAGGCCTCCTTACTGCTTGCTTTTCATGGCTTGCTCAGCTCATTTTCTTATACCAACCAGGACCACTTTTCCAGGGCTGGCACTGCCCACAATTGACTGGACCCTCTACCATCAAATAGTAATAATATTTAAAAATATGGCCCCAAAAGACTTGCCTACAAGCAATCTGACAGAAGTATTTTCTCAACTGAAATTCATCTTCCCAGCTAATTGTAATGCTGACAAGAAAAAGCAAATCTCAGGAGTAACCAACTGCCCTCTGACTGTGTTTGAGGCCTATTCTATATCACATATTACTCGTGCTGTAATAAACAGTAAAAATACTGTTGATCTCATGAGCCATGAAGTTACCAACCTGGGTGAATAATTCACTGTTTTTAGACAAGCTGACATGGCATTGAACCGCATATTAAACGTTAATGTTCGTACACACAGGCAAATGATACTCTCACTCTTCAATGGAGAAGCTTCTCTTTGCAATGAAGAGCAGTGAGTACAGAGATTCATGGCTGCTCAAGGTGCAGAGAATAGGTGATGCTTGGGCAGTAAGCCCTAAACAGGACATTTATATCACCTCATGTAAGGCTTGGGAACGAAAGAATATAATAGTCAAGAGAAAGCAGAAGAGATGTGACATGCTATCTTTGCGACACAACATAGGTATTGAGAACATGATCTTTCAGCAGCTGCAGCTGCCTGAACAAGAGCTTCTGGAGATTGAGCTGGTCAGCAGCCCATTGTGGAGACAGGAGAGAACTTACTCCTCCTTGTTGCACTACTAATGGATTCTGGGTAGAGTAGACAGTGTCTTTTCCATTGCGTACCCAACAAGAAGTCTGCCAGACCCCGATAGATAGTCCTAGGCCCCCGGTTACACACAGTCCTGGTAAGAACCAGTGTGTTACAAACAAAATGGTATGAATGTGGAAAAGACACTTGTGGGGAGGAACAGGGAAATGGTAGGGATGACTGGAAAGAGAGAGTAGGCATGAGACTAAGCATAATGCATTAAATGTGCATGTAAAGCTGGCAAAACAGATTAAATTGAATTTTTAAAAGAACTTATATCAAAGATATAGTAATTTAATAGCGTTTTAAGGATTCCTATCTTCATTCACTGTTCTATTTTGAATTTTTAATAAGTTTGTCAAAAGTTTGATGCCTGGTCAGGCAGGACTCACGTGGTAAAAAGTACCCTGCGACATGAACTAGCCCTTAAAGCCTGCAGTTTCTCCTGGGTTCCATTTGACTATTTGTAATCTGGTTTACTTATTCATTCACATTCTCTCCTTCTGCCAACCCCTCTCTTTCTATCAAATTTCCACTTTTCATACCTTCATTTTTCTGGAAAAGTTATTTTAAAGTGTTTACACTGTAGGCACTACTCTGAGACACTACTCTATTTGGCGGGTCCTTCAGCTTATACCTCCTTTCCAACCCCTCAACCACAGGTCGGGGGGAAGGCCAACAATCCACTAAATGCAACACTGGCGCACCCCTAGAAGCCTTGCCTGGCTGAAAAAGCAGCCAGTTCAGATGCCATATCCTCCATTTCTGGGAGTTCTCACTAAGGTCACCAGATTCTAGGAAGGTCCACTGCACTAGGTTTCCACAAAAGCCTCCAATTGTCCCCCCACTTCAGACATCTCTCCCCACACACTCTCCCCCTAGCCTTTTCCACCCCACCACCCCTGATTCCTCCTACTCCCATGGCCACCTGCTCTGAGTCCACCTGCAAAATCTGTTCTACTTACTTTCTCCAGTGACATCTGTGCTTTATTACCTGGAACCTACCTCTTTCCCTAAATGCTCTGGGGCTTTGGATTGTAGGTTGATTATCTCGTACATAACAGTTAATATAAGTGAGCAAATGTATTTGTCTTGCTGATTGGGGGTTACCTCAATCAGAATGATTTTTTTTCTAGTTCTATCCAGTTGCCAGCAGATTTCACGGTGCCACGTTTTTTGTTTTTGTTTTTTTTTTTTTAACAGCTGAGTAATGCTCCATTGTGTAAATGTACTAAATTTTCTTTATTTATTCTTATGTTGAAGGACATCTATGCTGTTTTTACTTTTTGCTGTTATGAATAAAGCTCATAGAAACGTAGTTGATCAAGTCTGCTTGTAGAAGGATACAGTGTACTTTTGGTATATGCTCTAGACTGGTATAACAAAGTTTTGAGGTAGATCAGCTGTGAATTTTCTGAGGAACCAACAGATTGATTTCCATAATAGCGGTACAAGAATGCCCTCCAGCCAGCAATGGAGGAGTGTTCACCGTGCTCCACATCCTCTCCATCAAGTGCTGGCACTTGAGGTTTGATCTTAACTATTCTGACAATGGTAAGATAAAATCTAAAACAGTTTTGATTTTCATTTCCCTGATGACAAAGGATATTGAACATTTCCTTTTTAACTTTTATTAATTACACTTTATTCACTTTGTATCCCCCCCCCCATAAACCAGTCCTCCTTCCCTCCTAATCCCACCTTCCCTCCCCTTTCTTCACGCATGCCCCTCCCCAAGTCCACTGATAGGGAAGGTCCTTCTCTCCTCCCTTCTGATCTTAGGCTGTGGCTACATTGTCATCTTCTGTGGCCTGGCAAGGCTGCTCCCCCCTGAGGAGGAGGTAATCAAAGAGCCAATCAGTTTATGTCAGAGGCAGTCCCTCTTCCCATTACTATCGATCCCACTTGGACACTGAACTGCCATGGGCTACATCTGTGCAGGGGTCCTAGGCTATCTCCATGCATGGTACTTGGTTGGAGTATGAGTGTCTGGAAAGAACCCTGTGTTCAAATTTTCTGGTTCTGTTACTCTCCTTGTGAAGTTCCTGTCCTCTCCAGATCTTACTATTTCCCACTTCTTTCATAAGATTCCATGCACTCTGCCCAACAGTTGGCCATAAGTCTCAGCATTTGCCTTGATATTCTGCAGGGCAGAGCCTTTGGTAAGTTCCTAACTTGTTTACTGTTTTCTTTTTCTTCTGATGTCCATGCTCTTTAGCTTTGGGGATGGGGATTGAGCATTTTAGTCAGGGTCCTCCCTCTTGATTAGTTTCATTAGGTGTACAGATTTTAGTAGGTTTATCCTATATTATATGTATATATGAGTGAGAATATACCATGTGTGTCTTTCTGCTTCTGGGAAAACTCACTCAGGATGATCCTTACCAGTTCCCACCATTTACCTGCAAAGATCATGATTTCCTTGTTTTTCATTGCTGAGTAATATTCTATTGTGTAGATGTACTACAATTTCTGCATCCATTCTTCAGTTGAGGGGCATCTGGGTTGTTTCCAGCTTCTGGCTATTACAAATAAAGCTGCTACAAACATGGTTGAGCAAATATCGTTATTGTGTACTTGAGCCACTTTTGGATATATGCCTAAAAGTGGTATGGCTAGATCTTGAGGAAGCACTAATCCTAGTTGTCTGAGAAAGCATCAGATTGATTTACAGAGTGGTTGTACAAGTTTACATTCCCCCCAGCAATGGAGGAGGGTTCCCCTTTCTCCACAACCTCTCTAGCATGTGTTGTCACTTGGGTTTTTCATCTTGGCCATTCTGATGGGTGTGAGGTGAAATCTCAGGGTCGTTTTGATTTGCATTTCCCTGATGGCTAATGACATTGAGCATTTCTTTAAGTATTTCTCTGCCATTCACTATTCCTTTACAGAGAATTCTCCTGTTTAGCTCGGTTCCCCATGTTCTAATTGGATTACTTGGTTTGTTGCTTTTCAGCTTCTTTAGTTCTTTATATATACTGAATATTAGCCCTCTGTCAGATAGAGGGTTGGTGAAGATTCTTTCCCAATCTGTGGGCTGCCGTTTTGTTTTGATGATGGTATCCTTTGCTTTATAGAAGCTTTTCAGTTTCATTAGGTCCCGTTTATTGATTGTTGCTCTTAGAGCCTTTGCTGTTGGTGTTCTGTTCAGGAAGTTGTCTCCTGTACCAATGAGTTCTAGGGTCTTCCCCACTTTTTCTTCTAACTGATTTAGAGTATCTGTTTTTATGTTGAGGTCTTTGATCCACTTGGATTTTAGTTTTGTGCAGAGTGATAAGTATGGATCTATTTGCATTTTTCTACATGTAGATATCCAGTTAGACCAGCACCATTTGTTGAAGATGCTATCTTTCCTCCATTGTGTGGTTTTGGCATCTTTGTCAAAGATCAGGTGTCCATAAGTGTATGGGTTTATTTCTGGGTCTTCTGTTCGGTTCCATTGATCCATCATTCTGTTTCTATGCCAGTACAATGCAGTTTTTATTACTGTTGCTTTATAGTACAGCTTAAGATCAGGGTTGGAGATACCTCCTGAAGATCTTTTATTGTAGAGGATTGTTTTAGCAATTCTGGGCTTCCTGTTATTCCACATGAAGTGGAAAATTTTTCTTTCCAACTCTGTAAAGAATTGTGTTGGTAATTTGATGGGAATTGCATTGAATCTACAGATTGCTTTTGGTAAGATGGCCATTTTTACTATGTTAATCCTGCAAAGCCATGAGCATGGAAGATCTTTCCATCTTCTGAAATCTTCTAATTCTTTCTTCAGAGACTTTATTCAGAAATTTTTTTCATACATGTCTTTGAGTTGCTTGGTTAGGGGTACACCAAGGTACTTGATGTCCTTTGTGGCTATTGTGAAGGGGCTTGTTTCCCTAATTTCTCTCTCAGCCCTTTTGTCTTTTGTATACAGGAGGGCTACTGATTTTTTTTTTGAGTTAATTTTGTATTCAGCCACTTTGCTGAAGGTTTTTATCAGCTGTACAAGTTCCCTCGTAGAATTTTTGGAGTCACTCATGTATACTATCATATCATCTGCAAATGGAGATAATTTTATTTCTTCCTTTCCAATTTGTATCCACTTATCTCCTTCAACTGTCTTATTGCTCTAGCAAGGATTTCCAAAACTATGCTGAAGAGATATGGAGAGAGTGGGCAGCCTTGCCTGGTCCCTGATTTCAGTGTTATTGCTTTAAGTTTCTCTCCATTTAGTTTCATGTTGACTATAGGCTTGCTGTATATTGTCTTTACTATGTTTAGATATGTGCCTTGTATCCCTGAAATCTCCAATACTTTAAACATGAACGGATGTTGGGTTTTGTCAAATGCTTTTTCAGCATCTAAGGAGATTATCATGTGTTTTTTTTTTTCTTTCAGTTTGTTAATATGGTGGCTCACATTGATGGATTTCTGTATATTGAACCACCCCTGCATACCTGGGATGAAGCCTGCTTGGTCATAATGGCTGATATCTTTGATGTGCTGTTGTATTCGCTTTGCAAGTATTTTGTTAAGTATTTTTGCATCAATGTTCATGAGGGAGATTGGCCTGAAATTCTCTTTCTTTGTTGAGTCTTTGTGAGGTTTAGGTACCAAGGTGACTGTGGCTTCATAGAAAGAGTTTAGTAGTGTTACTTCTGTTCCTATTTTGTGGAATAGTTTGAAGAGAACTGAAGTTAGCTCTTCTTTGAAGGTCTGGTAGAATTCTGTGTTGAAAACATCTGGTCTTGGGCTTTTTTTGGATGGGAGACTTTTGATGACAGTTTCCTTTTCCTTGGGGGATATAGGACTATTTATTTGATTTACCTGGTCTTGATTCAGCTTCAGTAAGTGGAATTGATCAAGAAAATTGTCCATTTAGATTTTCAAATTTTGTGGCATATAGACTTTTGAAGTAAGTCCTAATGGTTGTTTGGATTTCCTCAGTGTCTGTCATTATGTCCCCTTTTTCATTTCTGATTTTGTTGATTTGGATGGTGTCTCTCTGCCTTTTAGTTAGCTTGGCTAAGGGTTTGTCGATCTTGTTGATTTTCTCAAAGAACCAGCTCTTGGTTTCATTGATTCTTTGAATTATTTTATTTGTTTCTAATTGATTGATTTCAGCCCTGAGTTTGATTATTCCCAGCCGTTTACTCCTTTTTGGTGTGTTTACTTCTTCTTTTTCTAGAGTTTTTAGGTGAGCCATTAAGTTGCTTGAATGAGCTGTCTCAAATTTCTTCTTGAAGGCACTTAGTGCTATGAACTTTCCTCTTAGCACTGCTTTCAAGGTGTCCCACAAGTTTGGGTATGTTGTGCCTTCATTTTCATTGACTTCTAGGAAGACTTTAATTTCTTTATTTCTTTCCTGACCCACACATCATTTAGTAGCAAGTTATTCAGTTTCTATGTGGTGTAGCCTTTTTGCTTTCTGCTGTTGTTGAGGTGCAGCTTTAGTCCATGGTTATCAGAAAGGATACAAGAGATTATTTCAATCTTCTTATATCTATTGAGGCTTGCTTTGTGACCAACCATATGGTCTATTTTGGAGAAGATTCCATGAGGTGCCGAGAAGAAGGTAAATTCTTTTGTGTTTTGGTGTAAGGTTCTGTAAATGTCTGTTAGGTCCATTTGATTCATGACCTGTGTTAGAGACATTGTTTCTTTGTTTAATTTCTGTTTTGTTGACCTGTCCTTTGTTGAGAGTGGGGTGTTGAAGTCTCCCATTATTAATGTGTGGGGATCTATGTGTGGTTTAAGTTTTATCAATGTTTCTTTTACAAATGTGAGTGCCCTCGTATTTGGGGCATAGATGTTCAGGATTGTGATGTCTTCCTGGTGGAATTTTCCCTTCATGAGTATGAAGAGTCCTTCCCCATCTCTTTTGTTTAATTTTGGTTGAAAGTCTGTTTTATCAGATATTAGAATGGCTACTCCTGCTTGCTTCTTGGGTCCATTTGCTTGGAAAGCTGTCTTCCAGGCCTTTACCCTCAGGTAATGCCTATCTTTGTGACTTAGGTGTGTTTCTTGTATGCAACAGATTGCTGGTTCTTGTTTACCTATCCATTTTGTTAATCTGTGTCTTTTTATTGGAGAATTGAATCCATTGATGTTGAGAGAGATTAAAGACCAGTGGCTGTTAGATCCTTTGAGTTTGATGTTGGCTGTGGTCATAAGGTTGTGTGTTTGCTTGCTTTTTGTTTTACTGTAGTGAGGTTACTTATTTCCTGTGTTTTCTTGAAAGTAGCTAGTTTTCTTGGGTTGTATTTTTCCTTCTAGTGTCTTCTGTAACATTGGATTTGTATGTAGGTATTGTTGAAATTTGTTTTTGTCATTGAATATCTTGTTTTCTCCATCTATGAGGACTGAGAATATTTTTTCTTTTTTTTTTAATTTTTTATTTAACTTTTATTAATTACACTTTATTCCTTTTGTATCCCCCCATAAGCCCCTCCCTCCTCCCCTCCTGATCCCACCCTTCCCCCCTTTCTGCATGCATGCCTCTCGCCAAGTCCACTGATAGGGGAGGTCCTCCTCTCCTTTTTTTTTTTTTTCCAATGCAGTTTATTCAGGAACCTTGAACAATCATCTGACCCTGGGGAAAGCCAGCCCACAGCTTATATAGCCTCTGGGTAGCCAACCCCAGTGTGCCACGTGGGCAATGCAGATAGGTCCACATACATGGAAGCAAGCCAGATCCTCAGCCTTAGCCAAATGTGGAGTTGTTTGTGACAGAGAGCACTCACCATCCAGAAGGTGGAAGTCGGAAACCAGCTCCATCTTTAAGGCACGGCATTACGCAGCTCTCTACAGTTCCCCCTTTTTGTTTTAGATGCATCAGGCAAGAGTAGAGGTCATGGGAGTGTTAGCAAGCCTTCTGGTGTTGGTCTCCTTGGTTTGCCTGTGGTGTATATGCAAGATTAGAGTCTCACAACAGCGTAATGCAGCCATGATCATTCAGGCCTTTACAGCCATTGAAGCAGGACAGTCTCCCCAAGCAGGGTTGGCTACCATAAAAAGCTAAAATGTTATGCTCAGGATGTGAGGCTAAGCACTGCACTCAGGGTCAGCCGCTTTCGACCCAGAGAAGAGCATGTCTGATTGCATGCGGGTTGATGCCCCAGGTCCCGCCTCTGAGAAAAAGGTATCGGACGGGTCTGATGCTCTTTGGGTGGATGACACCTAAATGAACATTGGTACAAAGTCCCAATTTATTTCTAATATCAGAGGACTGAGAATTTTGCTGGATATAGTAGCCTGGGCTGACATCTTTGTTCTCTTAGGGCCTGCGTGATATCTGTCCAGGCTCTTCTGGCTTTCATAGTCTCTGTTGAGAAGTCAGGTCTGATTCTGATGGGTTTGCCATTATATGTTACTTGGTCTTTTTCCCTTGCAGCTTTTAGTATTTTTTTTTCTTTGTTCTGTATACTTACTGTTTTGATTATTGTGTGGTGGGAGGATTTTATTTTCTGATCTAATTTATTGGGTGTTCTGTAGGCCTTTTGCATTCATATTGGCTTCTCCTTTAAGTTGGGGAAATTTTGTTGAATGATTTTGTTGAAAATATTTTCTGGGCCTTGGAGAAGGGAATCTTCTTTTTCTTCTATTCCTATTATTCTTAGGTTTTGTCTTTTTATGTTGTCTTGGATTTCTTGGATGGTCTGTGTCAGGAAATTTTTAGATTTAACATTTTTTTGACAGATATATCTATTTATTCCATTGTGTCCTCCACACCTGAGATTCTTTCTTCCATCTCTTGTAGTCTATTGGTTATGCTTACCTCTGTAGTTCTTGTTTTCTTCCCTAAGCTCTTTCTCTCCACAATTTTCTCCATTTGTATTTTCTTTAATTTTTCAAATTCTATCTTCAGATCTTGAGGTGTTTTGTTGATTTCCTTCACCTGTCTGAGTGTATTTTCCTCTTTTTTTCTTCAATTCCTTCAGCTGTTTGTACAATCCTCTGTTTCTTTTATTTATTTCAATGATTTAAGTATTTCTTCTCTAAAGGCCACAAACTGTTTGGCTGCAACTTCCTGTATTTCTTTACAGATGGCCATATCTTTTTTTCTTTATCTTCTTCTATTTCTTTACGGATGGCCATAATCTGTTTGAGTTTATCCTCCTCTAGGTCTCTACACATTTTATTTGTTTCCTGTTATCCTCTTCATGAGCATAGATGTTACATCATCTTTTTGAATTTCAATTATGCTGGTGTGTCCAGGGCTACCTGCCCCTGGATAACTGGGTTCTGGAGATGCTATATTACTCTGTATTTTGTTGGTTGAGCTTTTACGCTGGTCTCTACCCACTGGACTATCTTAGGTTTTGGGTGTTAGTTTCTGGTGGTTCCTGGAATCCTGTGGTGGAGAGAATCCCCTTGGCAGGAAGATGGTTTTTCCTGAAGGAAGACTCCTCAGCTTTTTGGTCATGGTCACTGTATGGCCGGTGTTTTTCAGGAGTTGCCAAAGCTCACCTCAGGTGTAGAGACCTGAGTGGTAACTGTGGTCCTTGTTAGTCAAGAGGGCTCTCCTCTCGCTTGGAGAAGTCCTGGAGACAGCTGCCCTGCTTCTGGGTTTCTTGCTGTAAATTTAGTGCTGTAACCTGGGTGTCCTGTGGTTTGGTCAGTTTTGTTAGGAATAACTGGTTGCCCCTTGGAGCAGTATCTGGGTGTTGCTCTTGGGGATCCCAGGCTTCTGTAGGTCTGAGGTTGGGGCTCTGTGCCCCAGTACCCAAGTGGTAATCTCTGGCAGGTGAGTACTGCTCTCCTGGTAGCAGCAGGCTAGCTGGTGCACAGCAGGTCCCTGTGTTGGGCCAGTCTGCAGGACCTTTCCAGGGATATACTGGGTAACCTTAGTCCATTCTTATTTGCTTTGCTCCCTGTGGGGATTTCTCCCAACAGGTACTCCAAGTCTCTGGTGCCCTGGGGCGCATAGTTCTAGAACATTTCTTAAAGTACATCTCAGCCATTTGAGAATACTCTACTGAGAATTCTATGTTTAGATCTGTATCCCATTTTTACTTTGGTTATTGGTTTTGAGGGGGGTTGTTTTATTATTATTATTTACAGTATATTCACTTTGTATCCCAGCTATAGCCCCCCCCCATTCATCTTCTCCAGTCACACCCTTCTTCCCTCTTCCCCCACCCATACCCTCTCTTAGTACACTGATTGGGGAGATCCTCCTCCCCTACTATCTGACCCTAGCCTATCAGGTCTCATCAGGACTGTCTGGATCCTTTTTCTCTGTGGCCTAGTAAGGCCAACACACCAAGGGGAGGTGATTAAAGAAAAGGCAACCTACCTCATACCAGAGACTGCCTCTGCTCCTCTTACTAGGGACCTCATGGAGACTGATCTGAACCAGGGGTCTCTTCATGCATAGTCCTTGGTTGATTCATCAGTCTCTGCAGGACCTCCTAAGCCCAGATTTTTTAGCTCTGTTGGTCTCCTTTTGGAGCTACTATCCCCTCAGGTCTTTCTATCTCCACCTTCTTTCTAAAGATTCCCTGAACTCTGCCCAAAGTTTGTCTATGAGTCTCAGCACCTGTTTTGATATGTTGATGGGTAGAGTCTTCAGTGGCCCTCTCTGGTAGGCTCCAGTCCTGTTCCCTGTTTTCTCCTGCTTCCAATTTTTATCCTGTTTACCTTCTGAATCAAGATTAAGTATATTCCATAGGGTCTTCCTTGTTGTTTAACTTCTTTGATTTTAGTATGTTTATCCTATAAAATATAGATAATATCCGCTTATAAGTGAGTATATGCCATGTGTGTCTTTCTGATTCTGGGTTATTTCACTCAGGATGACGTTTTTTTAATTCTATCCATTTGCCTGCAAACTTCATGATTTCCTTGTTTTAATTGCTGAGTAGTATTCTATTGTGTAAATCTACCACAATTTCCGTATCTATTCCTTGGTTGAGGGACATCTAGGTTGTTTCCAGAGTCTGGTCATTACGAATAAAGCTGCTATGACCATAGTTGAACAAATGTCCTTGTTGTATGGTTGAGCATCTTTCAGATATATGCCTAGGAGTGGTATAACTGGATCTTGAGGTAGCACTATTCCTAATTTTCTGAGAAAATGCCAGATTGATTCCAAAATGGTTGTACAAGGTTATATTCCCACCAGCAATGCAGAAAGGTTTCCATTTCTCTATTTCCTCTCCAGCATGTGCTGTCACTTGAGTTTTTTATCTTAGTCATTCTGATGGGTGTAAGGTGAAATTTCAGGGTCACTTTGATTTGCATTTCCCAGATGACTAAGGACGTTGAACATTTTTTAATTGTTTCTCTGCCATTCAGTGTTCCTCCATTGAGAATTCTCTGCTTAGCTCTGTACCCCATTTTTTAATTGGATTGCTTGGTCTATTGGTGTTTAACTTCTTGTGTTCTTTATATTTTTTGCATATTAGCCTTCTGTCAGATGTGGGGTTGGTGAAGAACTCTTCCCAGTATGTAGGCTGTTGTTTTGTTCTGTTGATAGTGTCCTTTGCTTTACAGAAGCTTTTCCATTTCAAGAGGTCCCATTTATTGTTTGTTGATCTTAGAGCTTGTGCTGTTGGTGCTCTTTTCAGGAAAAGGACTCCTGTGCCAATGAGGTCAAGGCTCTTCCCCACTTTTTCTTCCAACAGATTTAGTGTGTCTGGTATTATGATGAGGTCTTTGACTTACTTGGACTTTGCTTTTGTGCAGGGTGATTAACATGGATCTATTTGCTTTTTTCTACGTGTAGACATCCAATTAGACCAGCACCATTTTTTGAAGATTGTAGCTTTTTTTCATTGTACTGTTTTGGCTTCTTTGTCAAAAATCAAGTATCCATAGGTGTGCGTGGTTTTTTTTTTTTTTTTTTCTGGGACTTCAATATGACTCCATTGAGCCACTATTCTGTTTCTATGCCAGTAACATTCTGTTTTTATTACTGTTGCTCTATAGTACAGCTTGAGATCAGGGATGGAGATACTTCCAGCAATTCTTTTATTGCTTAGGATTGTTTTAGCTATCTTGTTTTTTGGTTTGTTTGTTTTTCCATATGAAAATGAGAATTGTCCTTTCAAGGCTTGTAAAGAATTGTGTTGAAATTTTCATGGAGATTGCAAGAATCTGTAGATTGCTTTTGGCAGGATGGCCATTTTCATTATGTCAAGCTTACTAATCCATGAGCATGGGAAATATTTCCATTTTCTGATATCTTCTTCAATTTCTTTCCTCAGAGACTTGAAGTTCTTGTCATATGGGTCTTTCACGTAGTTGATTAGATTTACCCCAACATATTTTATATTATCTGTGGCTATTGTGAAGGGTAGTTTTTTCCTATTTCTTTTTCAGTCTATTTGTATTTTTTTTTTTTAGCTAATGTTTTGCCTAAACACTCTGCTGAAGGTGTTTTTCTGCTGTAGGAGTTCCCTGCCGGGGCCAGCTGGGCAGAGTCGAACGGTTCTTGAGTTGGGAGTGAGGATTAAAATTAATAAAAGAAACACACAGCACACAGGAAACTTTTTAAAGGTCCAGACTTGACAGCCATAGCAAAAGGCAGACTGCTGCAGCAAGCAGTGCCAGCAGCCAGTCTCAAGTCTGTCTGCCTCCTCTGCCTCCAGCCTTCTGACCACTTTATTCTTTGAGGAGTTACTTTAGCCAGTAAAACATCTCAGAACAATAGGTTAATTTGCACAAGGAGCCCGAGGAAGAGGTGTAACCCTTACAAGCTATCCCACCTGTTGTCACAAACAAAAGGAGATGGACTTGCAAGTTCTCCTCTGCCGTTTAGCCAGGTTAAAAGCCATCTCTCTGCGGAGATTTAAATATCAAAGCAGGCCGCTGAGTCATGGCTCCTGACAGTTCCCTGGTAGAATTTTGATGGTCACTTATGTATACTATTATATCAGCAAATTGTGACACTTTGACGTCTTCCTTTCCAAATGTATCTCCCTGGGCTCCTTTAATTGTCTTACTGCTCTAGCTAGAACTTCAAGTCCTATATTGAATATATATATGAAGGGAGCGGACAACCTTGTCTTGTTTCTAATTTAGTGGAATTACTTTGAACTTCCTTCCATTTATTTTGATTATAGCAATATATAGACTTACTGCATATTGACTTTATTTTTACATATATTCCTTTTATCCCCAATATCTCCAGGACTTTTATCATGAAGGGCTGTTGAATTTTGTCAAACGGGTGTTGCAACTAATGAGATGATTATTTTTTTTTCTTTCAGTTTATTTATATTGTGGATTACATTTACTGGTTGTCATATATTAAACCATTGTTGAATCTCTGGAATGAAGCCTAGTTGGGCATGGTGGATTATATTTTTATATGTTCTTGGATTCAGTTTGAAAATATTTTATTGAGTATATGCATTATATCTTCATAAGGTCCATAATCCTCTTTCTTTGTTGAGTCTTTGTGTGGTTTGGGTATCAGGGTAACTGTGGCCTCATAAAATGAATTAGGCAGTGTCGTTTCTGCTTATATTTTCTTAAAAATTTTGAGGGGTATTGATGTTAACTTTCCTTTGAACATTTGGTATAAATTTGCAATAAAATCATCTGGCTCTCGACTTCTTTTGGTTGGGAAACTTTTAATGGCTGCCTCTATTTCTCTAAGGTTTATAGGTCTATTTTTTATATGATCTTGATTAAATTTGGGTAAGTGTTATCTACCCAGGAAATTATCCATTTCTTTTATATTTTCTAATTTGGGACATATAGGTTTTTAAAGTATATCCTTATGATTCACTGGATTTCTTGGGTGTCTGTTTTTATGTCCCTCTTTTCATTCCTGATTTTCTTCATTTCATTATTCTCTTTTAGTTAGTTTGGATAAGGGATTGTCTATTGTATTGATTTTCTCAAAGAACCAAGTCTTTGTTGTATTGATTCTTTGTATTGTTCTCTTTGTTTCTTTATTATTGATTTCAGTCCTCAGTTTCATTATTTCTTGCTGTCTGCTTCTTGGGTATGCTTATTTCATTTTGTTGTAGAGCTTTGGGGAGTGTGTTAAGTTGCTAGTACAAGGCTGCTCCAATGTTTTTTTGGTTTTTTGTTTTTTGCTTTTTTAATGTAGCCACTTAGTGCTACATTTAAAATATGTACCACTTTCATTGTGTGCCTTTGGTTTGGGTATGCTATATATTCATTTTCATTGACTTCTTGAAAGTCTTTTATTTCTCTCCTAATTTCTGGCTTGACTCATTTTTAACTGGTAGGAAGTTGTTCAGTTTCCCTGAGTTTGTAAGCTTTCTGTTATTTCTGATTTCTTTGATGTAGTTAACCCCTTTAGGTTAGAAGAGTAGGATGGGCTGCCTTCTGTGGTCTCTTAGAATATGTAGCACATTTGTCCAGGCCATTCTGGCTTTTAGAGTCTCCACTAAGAAGACAGGAGTAATTCTAATAGGTCTATTTTTATGTTACTTGTTCTTTCTCCTTTAAAGCTTGTAATGTTCTTCCTTTTATAATATGTTTCTGGTTTTCTTGGTTTGGATAGTGTTTTGATTATTATGTGGTGAGGGGAATTTATTTTCTGGTCCAATCTATTGTGTTTTCTGTATGCTTCTGGTACCTTTACTGGTATTTCTTTCTTTAGGTTACGAATATTTCAATCTATGATTTTGTTGAATATATTTTCTGGGCTTTTGAATTGGAATTCTCCCTCCCCTATTTCTATAATTCTAAGGTTTGGTCTTTTCATGATATCCCAAATTTTTTGTGGATGTTTTGTGTCAGGAATATTTTACATTTATACATTTCTTCGATTCACGTATTCCTTTCTTCTATCGTATCTTCAATGCCTGAGGTTCTCTCTTCCATTTCTTGTATTCTGTTGTTAAGGCTTGCCTCTGCAGTTCCTGTTCGAATTCCTAAAATTTTTATTTCCAGAATTACTTCAGTTTGAGTTTTCTTTTCTTTCCATTTTCAGGTCTTAAACAGTTTTATTTGTTTCTTTCAAATGCTTGTTTCTATTTTCATATATTTCTCTATGGGATTAATTTATTTTCTCTTTTAGGGACTCTATCACCTTCATATGATTAGAGAAAAGTCATTTTCTTATGCTTCAGCTATGTTGAAATATTCAGGGCTGTGGTAGGATGGCTGGGTTCCAGTATACACATTGCCCTGGATGTTATTAATTTTCCTCTGAGGCTGGCGTCTAGGCATCTGGGTTTGGGGTGATTACAGGTCTAGGTGCTGATCTCTGCATTTGTCTTTTTTGTGTGGGTGTTTTGTTCCTTGGTTTCTGTTTCCTCTGTGGATTTTCAGAGAGTGTGATGACTATGTGCTACATATTTTACCTGCCTCCTCAGCTGGTATGTTCACAGGGAATGCTTGCTGGAACTAGAGGCCTGGATGCAGTGATGAGTGGGGAGAGGCACGGTAGGATAAAATGGTCTGTGGGAGCTGCAGGAGAAATGGGCAAGGGGTAATTGGTGCTAAAGCTGCTGATCTGTTGCAGTGCTAGGGATGAGACTGAGGGATTGGGTCTAGGGAAACAGAGACAGGAGAAGGTCTACATGTAGCCTGCCTGGCTTTCTGGAAGGTGTGACTTAGTGAAATTTCTATTTGCTCTTTAGACTGCTTTCAGTTACAATATATTCTTTTCGTATCAGCAGGTGGCAGAGAATGATCAAGTCAACAAGCTCCTACAGTACATTTTACCCTAACCAATAATTTCATAAAAGCCACTACTGGCATTCACCTTGCCATTTTACAGTCTCTGGACTTTTCTCAAAGCAGTAAAACCTTAATTTGAAATATATTAGAAAATATGAATAGATGCTCACATGCCTTACACTGCCTGCAGCCTGTCACATGCAGTATATATGAAGCTGAAAACTTTACATCCTTTCACTTACAAGACAAGTCTAACTCTTCCCTCATTATCTCCTTCTTCCATCTTTTCCTAATCACCAGACCCTCCCCACAAATGAAGTTAATTAGATCACAGCAACTCGTCTCCTAATTAAGCTTCCTTAAACCACAGACGCGTTCTCTCATTTTATTAGGATGAGGTGCTCTGGTTGGCAATTAGCTGACTGCTCTATTCTATTAGAGAGACTCTCGGGTGAATACGGCATAACTCATACTGTGGGTGCAAAGCATTCTTTATGTTACGATGCCTCCTAAAATTCCATGAATTGACTCTGTTTTTACATCCAAGTTCTGCATATCTAATATAAAATAGATCTTTTTCTGATTAATATTAGCAGTACCTATGTACAAATAAACAAAAACCTATGCTAGTTTAAAACCACAGTCTCCAAACTAATGTACTCATATACTATTAATGGCCAGAACAGACACTGAGTTCATCCTATTTCTGTAGCCTATTTTTCCTTCCCCTTTTCTTGTACATATTTGTCAGAGATGTTATTACAAGTGAACAGCTAGAGTAAGCTGTGAGATTTACATCTATGACTAAGTCACTGGCATAGTAGCCCCATTTTGCCATATAATATTAAAATCAAGACACCTAATACCTCTAACATAAGCCACCTTCAATACGCTATCTATTTTACAAAGTAATTTAGAAATGTTGCTAAATGAGAAAGTATAAAATATTAAACAGTAATTATAATTTATAGTCACTGTATTTATACAGAAATCAAAGATGTTGGTCCAGGTGCTAGAACTACCATCTTCTAGTGAAAAAAATAATGATGGTTGGTACTTCCAAAATTAATGTTTTTTCCTCATGATAGGCAGCTCAGTCTCCATGTGGGTTCCCTAGTAAAGAGTACAGGGGCTGTTTCTGACTTGAACTCAATGGCTGCCTCTTTGATTATCTCCCCCTGGGGTGGAGGTACAGCCTTGCTAGGCCACAGAGGAAAACAGTACAGACAGTCCTGATGAGACCTGATAGGCTAGGGTCAGATAGAAGGAAAGAAGGTCCACCCCATCAGTGGACTAAGGAAAGGGCATAGGGGGAGAAGAGGGAGGGTGGGTGAGACTAGGAGGAGATGAGGGAAGGGGCTACAGCTGGGACACAAAGTGAATAAATTGTAATTAATTAATTAATTAATTTTAGAGGTCAATGTGTATAACAGTGTAGAAGCCTTAGAAAGGGAGTCATAAGGAAAATGGGAACAAAGTGATAGCTAGGCTCTATCACGAAATAACAGGAATTCAGTTAAATTTATTCTGGTGTTCCATACATGAAAACCAAAAAAGAAAAAGAAGAAAGAACCTCAAAAATTAGAAATATAGAAAAACTGAAAAAAAAAAAAAACAAAAAAGAAATTTAACAAGATGAAAGAAGCTAGGATTAATATTAGAGAGAACACAAAGGGTTCATAAAATAGATGTAATTACCTTTAAACTCCTTATAGATAAAAAAGCACTGGTCAAATGAGGTATTTTATCCTAGCCACAGCTGAGATGGTGGCATCAGTGAAGACAGTTTTGAAGACAAGGAAGGATTCTTAAAGTGTCAGGGAGACAGGCCGAAAAACAGCCTCCATCTTTAGACATGCTAACGGATGGAGTGAAATAGTGAGGCCATCCTTTGCATGAGCCTTTGCCCTAAATACAAAATTGTGGATTTCATAACCGTCACTGACTTTCGAGATCACAGGATTCAAAATGAGGTCAGCTTTGTCATGCTTCTCTAAAATAATGCTGTTACTAACTCCCTCTAGAAAACTGTGCCCTATGTGTTACCATGGAGAAACTAAAGAAAATGACTGGATTCTAAACTAATGGAATGGAGGAAAGTAAAAGCTTACATGTGGTAAGTGCAGGGTTAGCAAAAAGCAAACAGAGTTGGTCAGAAGTGACGCAGTGCACTGTGCTCGCTCAGCAGTGCCACGCCGGCAGCTCCAAAGGGTTAGACATGTTGGACTGACGTGAAGGCTGACAAATTTAACAGTCTAAGGTATTTAGTATTTGTGTAAGCCTCCTGGAGAAACATCAAAAGCACGTAAGAAAGTATGGGAGTAGGATGGCCAGCACAGCCCTTGCTCGAGGAGTTGCAGAACCCCGTTTCCTGAAGTTTCATGAGTCTTGAGAGTACAAATGATGCAGAGTTCCTAAATCTCTATGATATAACAGTGATCTTAGCACTGGAGAGAGCAGAGCCATTCAGTCTGCTTCTGTTGGTAGTCTTTGACCACGTCTGCACTGCACAGTGTTTCAAGCATGAGCCCGTTCTCTCAGGAAGAGCTGTATTCCTTTGCAGAGGCTCAAGACAGAATCCATATACTTTTCTTTCTGGCTTCCAGAATGATCACATATTTCTTGGCTTAAAGCCACCTTCAGTCTTCAAAAACTAGCAATATTAAGTGACCTCACAAGTGACCTTCTGGCTCTGCTGCTTCCCTCTTTAACTGAGGAAATTTTGTGATTCCACTGAATCTACTTACATCATCAAACTAATTCTCCTCCTCATATTCAAATTATCTACAAACTTATTTACTTTTTGCCATTTACTATGAGTTGAATTTCATCCACCAAAAGAGATATAGTGAACTTCTAGCTCATGACACTACAGAATGTGATCCTATTTCAAAATACATGTAATTAGTTAAAATAAATATGTACTGGGGCTGAAAATGGCTTAGTGGTTGAGTACTTGCTCCTCTTACAGAGGACCAAAGCTTAGCTTCTAGCACTCATATCTCGCTCCAGGAGATATGATAGCCCCTTCTGGACTCCATGGGCAACTGCATCCACATTTGCACATACCCACACATAGATACGCACAACTAATAGTAAAATCAACCTTAAAAAGGTAAAATAGGTATGTGCTAGGGTATGGGGGGAAACTGGTGATCATATGTAAGGTATACAGAAAATGACATAAAATAAAATATACAGAATGACAAGTGACACAGATACATTGTGTGGGGGAGAATGGCCAAGTGATGACAGAGTAATGCATTGAAAGCCAAGAAATACCAAAGCATCAGAAGCTAGAATCAAGGTAGAAAGAGCACCTTTACAGAGAGAGCAAGTGTGACTTCTGATGTCTTGACTGGGGCCTTCTTCACGGCAGAAGTGTGTGAGTTTTACTGAATTAGGTCACCAAGCTTGTGACACTTTGTTTGCAGCAATGCTAGCAAATTAGCACACATTAGGCAGTGGTTTAACATCTTGAAAAGGACATCATTCTGCTAGCCTCAGTAGAAAACTGGTAAGAAGAAGAAGGGTAAGGAGAAGAAGGAGAAAGAGAAAGAGAAGTTATCTCTCCCATAATTTAAAAAATAAGGTAAATCTTGTCTGGAAGGAGTGGAAATTTTTCTTCTAATGTGCATGGTGACCTGAGGTTTTATCTTAGTAAGACTTCCATGAAGTCTTCCAGATCACTAACAATGCTATTAACCACTGGGCTTTTCTTAGAGGTTGGGGGGGGGGGACTTGTTTGTTTGCTGCTCATTTTATTATTAAGTGAACCCACTGCATTCCTATATGTAATTCCTACATCTAAGTGTGGCTTAGGGGAGCACAATTTAAACAGAAAACACAAAGATGACACATGTGCTTCTCAAGATAGCAAAGGCAGATGCATAAGGAAAACAAAGCTGAAACAGCCCAACCTGGTTGTGTTTGAAGAAAAGGAAAGACAATAGTTTCTGGCTTCAAATTTAGAGGGCTAATGATGTATTCAAATCCACACTTATAGATGGGAGAATTCATTTCTATCCACTTGGGAAGAAATACATATTTCCAAAGTTGTTTTATCCCTACAGAAGCAAAATTACTCACTTTCCATGTTTTGTTCTGTCTGATTTATCAGCCTCCTTACTAATAGGAAGAAATGACGCATTTGTCTGTTGAGATGAGGCATGCTCCCTGCTGTCCCCTGCTGACACATCTTTACAGACCATTCCACTCAGACCTGACCTGACTGTGTCAGTGTCTAATAAGGGCAAAGACAGGAGAATGCAAAGAGATGGACCAAGAAAAGAACACTTGCAGGTAACAGGAAGCGTTTCCCTACTGAATGGAGTCTGTTGCTATATACACATGCCCACCATTAACAAATATGCACACTGGCTGCAACTATGAGAAACATACAGCTAAAATGTGTGGAGAAAAAGGAAAAACTCTATTTGACAACAGCAGTGAGAAAGAAGCCAAAGCTATTAACTATTTTATTTTTAAAGTATTTTATATTAAAGAAATATTTTAATTTCCTTAGCCATTATCATCAGATTATGAAAAGATATTACTCTCAAAATCATATAACTAAAATAGTAATATTAAAATCTATTTTTACATAAACATCAGTCTTTTTGGTATTCAATGTGTACATATTAAATCTGCCTAATGTGCTCTCAAGTCTCTCAAACAACAATAGAATGCTACATTTTTTATTTATTTATTTATTTTTTGAATGCTACATTTTTTGCACAAATGCTGACATAAGAAAATAAGAGACTTCCCCCTAACCTAAATATTAATAAAATCTAGCATATGACATTTTTTCTTATATTGACTCAAAGCCCTGTTTTTCTCCCTTTGGTTTCTTTTTATTTTTATTATTAGTTACATGTTATTAACTCTGTATCCCAACCACATTCTATATGGAGTATTTGTTTATCATATGGGTAAAAGTGCTAATATGAATATTTTACCTTATCACTTTAGAGTCTAGAAAGCAAGAAAATAATTGTTAACTACATAAATAAAAACAAAAGGTTTATACAAGATGATTCAGATCCAGTTTGAAGATTGTCAACTAAAACTTTGCAAGTGTATACTTCTCCACCATGTTTCTGTTGTTTGATTTGCTGGATTCCTTCTACATAGAAGTTAGCTCATAACTGAAGATAAATATAAAACACAGAAGAAGTGTGATTACATGTTCCAATTATTCTTGGACAGTCTAATTTAATGCCAGCATCAACATAAACTGCTTTCATCTCAAAGCTTTTTAAAGAGGAAATGTTACATTGTCATTCAGCTTAACAATATAATTAGGTGAATTAAGATCCAAATAAATTGTATCTTCAATCAAGAGTCTTTAAAGTTGCATTAATAATTGTGAAAAAGATAATCCTAGCCAGGCTCTATTAAAAGCGGGGGGGAGGGGCAGGTGTCTAGGAAGATGGCTCAGAGGTTAAGAGCACTGACTGCTCTTCCAGAGGATCCAGGTTCAAGTCCCAGCCCCCACATGGCAGCTCACAGCTGTCTGTAACTCCAGTTGAGGAGCTACAACACCCCCACACAGACATACATAAATGCAGCACACCAATGACAATAAAATAAGAAAATTAAAAGAAAAAACTAAAGAGAGAATATTGTTGATACTTAATAATACCGTGATAGTATGTCACCGCCTGGAAGCAGCAAAGCCCTTCACTCCAGACTGGCATCAAGGATAAGCTAGATTTGATTGTCGGCTTGGTGTATTGGGTTTTTCAAAAAGTAGAAAACCTGGACATCAACACTTGGATAGCTGAGGCAGGAGGATTTGGAGATCTATTTGAAGCCCTCCCAGACTAGATAGTGAGGCCCTGTCTCACAAAAAGGGGCAGGGGAAGCGTGGGCAGAAAGGAATAGTCTCACAGAAAAAGAAACAACAATGAAAATTCTAAACACAGAAATATGTATGTTCTCAAAAACATAGAGATAAGAAATTGAAGCTGACTACTGAAGTATATTCCTGGAAAGACAGTCAACTTGAAATGTAGCTTAAGGAAGAATTAGCATGGGGTCTATGACAAACAGTAAACCACATGAGTGACCTGACCTTTATGTCAGTTTTCCTCCCTCACTGTGCTCTTGCTCAACTATTATCAGCACTAAACACCAAAGGGAGGAAAGAGTTTCTTTTTAAGAAGTACATGTGCCTTTTCATCTTTGTTTGGCTACTGCCCACCCAATTAAAGATACACCAACACAGAGATCTGTAGAACAGGAGAGAAAACACAGGCTTGAGCATAGAAATTTAGGAATGGTACGTTGATGGCAGGACTCTACTCTAAAATCTCACTTTTTTGTTTGTTTGGTTGGTTTTATTTTTATTTATTTATTTTTGTTAATTACAGTTTACTCACTTTGTATTGCAGCTGTAGCCCCCTCTACCATCTCCTCCCAATCCCACCCTCCCTCCTTCTTCTTCTATGCCCCTCCCCCAGCCCAATGGTAGGGGAGGTCCTCTTCCCCTTCCATCTGACCCTAGCCTATCAGGTCTTACCAGAACTGGCTTCATTGTCTTCCTCTGTGGCCTGGTAAGGCGGCTCTCCCCTCAGGTGATCAAAGAGCCAGCCCATGAGTTCATGTCAGAGAAGGTCCCTGATCCTATTACTGGGGAACCCTCTTAGACACTGAGCTGCTGTGGGCTACATCTATACAGGGGTTCTAGGTTATCTCCATGTATGGTCCTTGTTTGGAGTATCAGTCTCACAAAAGATCTCTATAACCTGGAGGGGACGGGAGCTCCACATGGGGAGCAATGGAACTAAAGTCCCACTTTTAAGATCAGTTCTGTTATTTGATTTTGGAAAAGTGAACGCACTGAATGCTGGTAGTGTTTGTGGTCCTGAAACAGTGAATATGGTCATCAGAGCTTAGCATCTCTGATGAACCATGATGATGGAAAAGTCAATGTAAGCGACTTACTCCCAAATAGCCCAACAAATTATATTAAAAATAGAAAATACAATCCCAAACTCACTTGTTCTTAAATATTGTTCTGAATTCAAGCAATCTTGCTGGCACACACATAGTAAATAGTAAATAGCTCTGCACTGCACATATGGAGAGCAACATTTCTGCTTCATTGTGAAGCTGCACATGCCTGAAGGCCCTAGCACACAAGCTATCAGTAACTTTACTGATGCTCTTTCTTCTAACAGAAAAATTTTAAATTAATGAGTTCATATTCCAAGACAAACTTTTAATCAAAAGTTAATAAATCAAATAATCAGAATAATTTACATGAATTTTGGCAGAAAAGTAACAACAGGGTACTTGCTTTTGTCAAACAAATAAGTTTACTAATATCTAAACTAATTAACATAAAGAATATTTGAAAACATCAGTTTCTATCTTCTCAATTTTGTAATATTTAATTTTTGTGCATTATAATTTCTTACATATTTACTAAATTGCAATAAAAATTAAAAATAATTAAAACAATTAATGTAACTACGAACATAATCATGTAAAATTTCAAAATATTAAGCATGAGTAACTAGACAACATTTCTAAGATTCATAAAAACAATTTGCAGGTAAATGGTGGGACCTGGAAAGGGTCATCCTAAGTGAGCTATCCCAGAAGCAGAAAGACACACACGGTATATACTCACTCATATAGACATATAACATAGGATAAAACTACTAAAATCTGTACATCTAAAGAAACTAATCAAGAGAGAGGACCCTGACTAAAACACTCAATCCCCATCCTGAAAGGCAAAGAGGATGGACATCAGAAGAAGAAAACAGGAAACAAACTAGGAACCTGCCACAGAGGACCTCTGAAAGGCTCTGCCCTGCAGACTATCAAAGCAGACTCTGAGACTTATGGCCAATTGTTGGGCACAGTGCATGGAATCTTATGTAAAATGTGGGAAATAGAAAGAGCTGGGGAGGATGGGAACCCCACAAGGAGAGCAACAGAACAAGAAAATTTGAACACAGGGAACTTCCCAGAGACTCAACCAACCAAGGACTCCAACCAAGGACTATTCATGGAGATAGCCTAGAACCCTTGCACAGATGTAGCACATGGCAGTTCAGTGTCCAAATAGGTTACATAGTAATGGGAAGAGGGGCTGCCTCTGACATAATCTGATTGGCCTGCTCTTTGATCACCTCCCCCTGATGGGGGAGCAGCCTTACCAGGCCACAGAAGATGACAAAGCAGCCACTCCTGATGTGATCTGATAGACTAAGATCAGAAGGAAGGAGAGGAGGACCTCTCCTATCAGTGGACTTGGGGAGAGGCATGAGTGAAAAAGGGGGAGGGAGGGTGGGAACGGGAGGGGAGGAGGGAGAGGCTTATGGGGGGATACAAAGTGAATAAAGTGCAATTAATAAAAAATAAATTAAAAAATAAAATAAAGACCATGGAGAAAAAAGAAAAAAAGAAAGAAAAAACAAGGTCTCAAATTTAAAAGTCTGATGATTTTATGATGGAAAAGGAAGTAAACTCAGTTGTTGACAACTTGAGATGCACTTTATAGTGTCCACTCTACTTCTACTTATGTTTGTTATTTCTTCTACTGAACTGATGGATACAGTGCTTGCCTTTTCACCAGAGATTCCTTCTACATCTACAGCAAACCCACAGAAGAATACAGTCACAGACCCTGGGAACATTTGATACAGTGTCTCTTCCTTCTTACTGATATTTTCAAGGATTTGCCTATGTTGTAAGAAAGATGTTTTACTTAGTATGAAAAATATTTTAATATTTTTTTAATTTTTTAATTATTATCATTTATTATAGTTTATTCAATTTGTTTCCTGGTCATGCCCTCCTCCTTCATCTCCTCCTAATCCCACCCTCCCTTCATCTTCTCTCCCTATGCCCCTCCCTAGTCTACTCATAGGTGAGGTTTTCCTACCTACCCTATTTGACCTTAGCCTATCAGGTCTCATTGGGACTGATTGCATTGTCTTCCTCTGTGGCCTGGCAAGGCTTCACCTCCCCAGGGGAAGGTGATCAAAGAGTCTATCACTGAGTTCATGCCAGAGAAAGCCCCTACTCCTCTTATTAGGGAACCCAGTTAGAGACTGAGTCTATGGGCTACATCTGAGCAGGGGTTTTAGGTCTTCTCTATGCATTGTCCAGGGTTGGGTTATCAGTCTCTGCAGTGCCTCCAAGGCTCAGTTTTATTGGCTTTGTTTATCTCCTTGTGCAGATCCTGTCCCCTCCAGGTCTTTCTATTTCCCCCTTCTTTCATAAGATTCTCTGCATTCTGCCCAAAGTTTGGTTATGAGTCTTAGTATTTGCTTTGAAACCTCAATCAGCAGTCTTTCAAAGGCCAATGTTTTAAGTTACTATTAATATTTAATATTGACATATATTCTGGTAAAGCTGCTGTTAGTCCTAAACAGCTGTATACACAAATCACCACACAGACACTGGGATTTATTTAATTAACCTAGAACACAATGCTGGGCAATAGTTAGTCCATCCTAAACCTCCAAGCCCTCATAGTTTCCTAACATTTAGATTTCCCACATGATACTTCCTTTTAGTGATATATTAGGTCCAGTCCTTCTCTCCATGTTATTCCAAGATCTCTGCACCTGCCTCTGTTCTCCCAGCTCTCTGCCTCCCACTGTTTCCTGCTTCCTTTCCCTTAAATGTTGGTATAATGTTCTTTTGAAATGTATACACCTTACCCTTGTTCATTCAAATGCTGATTCCTCCCCCATTTCAATCCAGATATTGCACTGTGATACTTATTCTAAGCATCACCTATGTCAACTTTCTGTAAACAGCCAAAATAAAAACAATCAGCCATAATGTTGAGCAATACAGAAGAAGGAGTAGGTAGGAGAGGGGAGGAGCCACAAGACAGGAAAAGAGTGGGAAGCAAAAGGGAAGGAGAGAGCTGGGAGAGCAGGGCTAGAGAACAGATCTTGGAACGAACGTGGAGAATGAACCAGACCTAAGATTTCACAGAAAGCAAGTATAATGGGTAAAATCTAAATGTTAGGGAACTATGAGGGCTTGTAGGTTTAAGAGTGAGTAATTATTGCCCAGCATTGTGTTCTGGGTTAATTAAATAAACCCAGTCTCTGTGTATACAGCTGTTTTTAACAGCAACTTTACCAGATGATATGTCAATAGTAAATATTAATCATAACTTACAACAGGCCAACTGTGGTAGGCTCCTGTCCTGTTCCCTGTCTTCTGCTTCCAATGTGTATCACATTTGTCCTTCTAAATTAGGATTGAGCATTTTCCCTAGGGTCTTCCTTGTTGTTTAGCTACTTTAGGTGTATAGATTTTAGTATGTTTATCCTATATTATATGGCTAATATCCACTTACGAGTGAGTATATAGTATATGTGTCTTTCTGCTTCTGGGTTACCTGACTCAGGATGATCTTTGCTAGTTCCCACCATTTGGCTGCAAATTTCATGATTTCCTTATTTTTAATAGCTGAGTAATATTCCATTATGTAAATGTACCACAATTTCTGCATCCATTCCTCAGTTGCATACAGAAATTTAACTAATTTTAAAAAGCAGTATTTGAATTTTTAGCTTACATAATACTTAAATTTTTTTTAAAGATTTATTTATTTTATGTATATGAGTGTTCTATCTGCATTTACACCTGCCAGAAGAAGGAATCAGTTCACATTATAGATGGTTGTGAGCCACCATGTGGTTGCTGGCAATTGAACTCATGACCTTTGGAAGAGCAGACAGTGCTCTTAACCACTGAGCCATCTCTCCAGCCCCAATACTTAAATTTTTGAAACATCTGATACATTAGCTTCATAAATCTAAGTAACATAGAGATACTTTATAGCCATTTAATTTTACTGAGATTATAAATCTCTTTTTGGTAAGGGAGTGGTGAAACAGACTTCCACACTGTAGCCAAGGCTAATCAGGCCACCCAACCCTAATTGGGGAAGGCTGCCATCAAACTTTCAGCAATCCTGACCCAGCCCCCTGAGGGCTGTGAGCACAAGCATGGGTGATCACATGTAACTGAGAGGAAATGAATCTTTAATGCCTGGAAATTTTTCTCAAATGTGTGAGGAAATGATCACATACCTAGCAGAGAATGATGAGTGACTGACAACGGCTAGGAGAGGGAGAGTAATTTGTCCTTATGTAGCATCAATAGGTTGAGCTTCGGTGGATGACCTGACAAACAAGGGTGTGCAGGTAGCACACAACAAAATTCTCAATTGTTTTTGCTTTGTTTTGTTTTGTTTTGTTTTTTTAAATAAGGACACAAATTTGGATGTGTATGGAATTGAGGGCAGATATTGGAAGATTTGGGAGAGGGTGAATGTTATCAAACTACAATGTATAAATTAATAAAATATTGAGATTCCAAGATGGCACCGAATAGAGCACGCCACTTTGGAGAGGCAGAGGACATGAATCTCCGAAATTGGTGAGTGGAGAGACAACCGAAACTAGAATTTGGATTTTGGGGCTTTCTAAAGGAGAGGGGACACCACAGAAGGGTGAAGTTCTCGGACTTCTCTGGGAATGAAGTAGGGCGCTTCCCTTGTCCAGGCCTCCCACGTGGGGAAACCTGCACACAGCACCAGGCAGCTAAGCACAAAGCTCACAACCAGGGGACTAAGAGAGCAGAGACAGTGCTCCAGGCCCCTTAGCACAGCAGACAGCTGTAACCGCCCGCTGAACAACACCCCCTCACACACACATGTCCGAGGAGCCCATACCCCGGGGCCCCGACTAGGGACCTCTGGCCGAGCTCCAGACAAAAGGAGCATCCACAGATCTGATCCCGCCACAAGAAGCACAGCAGAGCTCACATCCCTCCAGAAATCCCACCTGACAGAGCGCACACATCTCCGGAAAACCCTCCCCGCCTGAGCACACCCACCACAGGAAATCCCGCCCCGTGGTAGCACACACACCTCTGGAAACCATCACACCAGAGGAGCACACCCACTGCCAGTGCCAGAGGGCAGGCCCAACCACAGAGCACCGGCCCAACCACAGAGCACCAACCACAGAGACTCAGTTCCGCAGTACTATCCTTCCTGGATCCCAAATCCACAAAGCTCAGTGCTTGGGGCCCAAGACAGCAGAGGCAGGACTTCAGGCTCCTCAGCCACAGCTAGAGCTGTAACCGCCCGCTGAACGCCAGCCCTCAGAGCACACTTCTGAGGAGCCCACGCCCCACCTAGTGCCCTCTTGCTGAGCTCTGGACCCTCTGAACACACCACCACCACCACAACCACCATCGGGTCCAGCCCTAGTGCACACACCGCCAGAAACTCCACCCCGCCAGAACGCAAGTCCAAAGAGTGCCAGCCACAGAGACTCAGATCCGCAGTACAATCCTTCCCAGATCCCAAGTCCACAAGTGGCAGCATTGACTACACAGGGCTGCCCAGCAAGTGACTGTATGGGCCATCCAACCCCTCAGTGGCAGGAAACCAGCTGAATAGCCACCAAAGCCTAGCCGACCTGCAAAAACAATACGCGCCTGCTGTCTTCAACAGCGCTTGCGATCCCTTAAGAGCCTGCAACACCTTCATTGCCTGCAAGGCACCCATCTCACACACTGAAGGCCTCTTCATTCTCCAACACCCTGTACCTTAGGACACACCTACAAGCACATGCTCAATCACATGCTACAACGTATTTGCCCTTCTGTGGCTGCGAACTTTCCTCCTACAGGTATAGCTGAATCACCAATGCACACACTGAAACCACTGGACCTCCCCCATTTTCCTGAAGAATTCTCCAGACACCAGAGAAAGACCAGTCTGATCTGCAGAATCCAGGAACAAACCATGAAAACTACGATTAACCAAATGGCCAGGGGTCTTCAAAAGAACACATCCAAAGTAAATCAAGATATCATGGTTTCACCGGCAACCCCCAAAATTAATGGATACTCCAACTCACCAATAACACAAGAAAATGATTTTAAAGCTATGATTATCCAGTTATTTGAGGCACATAAAAAGGAAACCAACAAATCTCTCAGAGAAATAACCATACAGATTCAAACAGTTAAAGAGGAAACAAATAAATCTCTCAAAGATTTGGCCTCCCAAATGGAACCAAAGAAAAACGAAGTGAACGAAGCTCTTAAAGAAACACAGGCAAATATAGCCAAACAAACGGAGGCAGAAGTAGAGGCATTAAGAGAAGAAACAAACAAACAAAAAAATAGAGACCATTTTGGAGACACAGGAATCCACATTCAAACAGATGAAGGAAATGTTGCAAGGCATGAAAACAGAATTAGAATCAATAAAGAAAACACAAACTGAGAAAACCGTGGAACTGGAGAACTTAGAGAAAAAAGAAGGAACCACAAAGGTAAGCATTACTAATAGAATACAAGAGATGGAAGAGAGAATCTTGGGTGCTGAAGATATACTCACAGAAATAGATACTTCTCTCAAAGAAAAAGTAAAAGCGGAAAGCTCCCAAACACAAAACATCCAAGAAATCAAGGATGCCATGAAAAGGCAAAATCTAAGAATAATAGGAATTGATGAAGAAGAAGATTCCAGGCTCCAAGGTCCAGAAAATATTTTCAAGAAAATCATGGAAGGAAATTTTCCCAACCTAAAGAAAGAGATGTCCATAAACATACAAGAGGCCTACAGAACACCAAACAGACTAGACCAGAAAAGAAACTCTTCACACCACATCATAGTCAAAACACAATCTACAGAACAAAGAAAAGATAATAAAAGCAGCAAGGAAAAAAGGCCAAGTAACATATATAGGTAGACCTATCAGAATCACACCAGACTTCTCATCAGAAACTATGGAAGTCAGAAGGGCCTGGGGAGATATCATGCAGGCCCTAAGGGACCACAGATGCCAACCTAGACTACTAAACCCAGCAAAGCTTTCAATCAACATAGATGGAGAAAACAAAATATTCCACGACAAAACTAAATTAAAGCAATATTTGAACAGCAAACCAGCCCTATAGAAGATACTAGAAGGAAAATTCCAATCCAACGAAAACAACTACACCCAAGAAAACATAGGCTATAGATAATTTCCCAACAAAAATAAAAAGAAAACAAGCAATGAATCACAGTAACACCACCACCTCCATAATAATAGGAAATAACATTCAATGATCGTTATTATCTATCAACATCAATGGACTCAACTCTCCAATAAAAAGACACAGACTAACAGAATTCGTGCAGAAACAGGATCCAACATTCTGCTGCATCCAAGAAACACACCTACGCAACAAAGATAAACACT
Organism: Meriones unguiculatus; assembly: GCF_030254825.1. NCBI lineage: Eukaryota > Metazoa > Chordata > Mammalia > Rodentia > Muridae > Meriones > Meriones unguiculatus. The sequence goes on from NC_083358.1 coordinate 67,066,186, forward strand.
GCCTCAGAGTAAAAGGCTGGAAAATAGTTTTTCAAGCAAATGGCCCCAAAAAACAAGCAGAAGTGGCTATCCTAATATCTAATAAAATAGACTTTCAACCAAAACTAAACAAAAAAGACATAGAGGGGCACTACATTCTTATCAAAGGAAAAATCCACCAAGAAGACATCACAGTTCTGAACATCTATGGCCCAAATACAAGAGGACCTACATTCATAAATGAAACATTATTAAACCTTAAATCACACATCGACCCCAACACCTTAATAGTGTGAGACTTCAAGACACCACTATCACCAAGGGACAGATCATCTAGACAGAAGCCAAACAGGGAAATAAAGGCACTTACAAACGTCCTAATTCAAATAGACCTAATAGAAGTCTACAGGACTTTTCACCCAAACTCAAAAGAGTATACATTCTTTTCAGCACCTCATGGAACATTCTTCAAAATAGGCCATATAGGTGGTCACAAAGCAAGCCTCAACAGATACAAGAAGATTGAAATAATCCCCTGTATACTATCTGACCACCATGGACTAAAGCTGGACCTCAACAACAATGGAAATAGCAAAAAGCCTACACTCACATGGAAACTTAACAACTTACTTCTCAATGACAGCTGGGTTAAGGATGAAATAAAGAAAGAAATTAAAGATTTCCTAGAATTCAATGAAAATTAAGGCACAACATACCCAAATTTTGGGACACAATGAAAGCAGTACTTAGAGGAAAATTCATAGCACTAAGTGCATTTAAGAAGAAATTTGTAACATCTCATACAAACAACTTAATGGCACAACTGAAAGCCCTAGGAAAAAAAAGAACCAGAAACACCCAAGAGGAGCAGACAGCTGGAAATAATCAAACTCAGGGCTGAAATCAACCAATTAGAAACAAATAAAACTATTCAAAGAATCAATGAAACCAAGAGCTGGTTCTTTGGGAAAATCAACAAGATAGACAAACCTTTAGCCAAACTAACTAAAAGGCAGAGAGAAACTATCCAAATCAGCAAAATCAGAAATGAAAAGGGGGACATAACTACAGACAATGAGGAAATCCAAACAATCATTAGGTCATACCACAAAAGCCTATATGCCACAAAGTTTGAAAATCTAAAAGAAATGGACAATTTTCTTGATAGATTCCATCTACCAAAATTAAGTCAAGACCAGGTAGAAAGATTGAACAGCCCTATATCCCCCAAGGAAATTGAAGCAGCCATCAACAGCCTCCCTTCCAAAAATAGCCCAGGGTCAGAAGGTTTCAGTGCAGAATTTTACCAGACCTTCAAAGAAGTGCTAACTCCAATTCTCTCCAAATTATTCCACAAAATAGAAACAGAAGGAACATTTCCATATTCATTCTATGAAGCCACAGTTACCTTATTACCTAAACCACACAGATCCAACAAAAGAAGAGAACTTCAGACCAATCTCTCTTATGAACATTGATGCAAAGATACTCAATAAAATACTTGCAAACCTAATCCAAGAACATATAAAAGATACCATCTACCATGACCAAGTAGGCTTAATCCCAGGCATGCAAGAGTGGTTCAATATACAGAAATCCATCAATGTAATCCAGCATATAAACAAACTGAAGGAGAAAAACCACATGATCATCTCCCTAGATCCAGAAAAAGCATTTGATAAAATCCAACACACATTCATGTTTAGTCTTGGAGAGATCAGGGATACAAGGAAAAACCTAAACATAGTAAAGTCAATATACAGCAAGCCTATAGCCAACATCAATTCCAACAGAGAAAAACTTAAATCAATCCCACTGAAATCAGGGAAAAGGCGAGGTTATCCATTTTCTCCATATCTCTTCAACATAGTACTTGAGGTCCTAGCTAGAGCAACAAGACAAGTAAGGTAGATCAAGGGAATATAAATTGGAAAGGAAGAAGTCAAAGTTTCACTATTCACTGATGATATGATAGTGTACCTGAGTGACCCCCAAAACTCAACCAAAGAACTCCTTCAGCTGATAAACACCTTCAACAAAGTTTCCATCAAAAGAGGAATGGATACAGAAATTGTGGTACTTTTACACAATGGAATACTACTCAGCAATTAAAAACAAGGAAATCATGAATTTTGAAGGCAAATGGTGGGATCTAGAAAAAATCATCATGAGTAAGGTATCCCAAAAGCAGAAAGACACACATGGTATATACTCACTTATATAGACCTATAAGGTATAATAAACATACTAAAATATGTATACCTAAAGAAGATAAATAAGAAATAGGTCCAGGGGTAAGATGATCAATCCTCATATAAAAAGACAAAAGTGATGAACATTGGAAATAGGAGAAAACAAGTCCAGGACAGTAGCCTACCAGAGAAGGCATGTGAAAGACTCTACCTAGCAGTGTATCAAAGCAGATGCTGAGACCCATAACCAAGCCTTTGGGAGAGTGTAGGGAATCATATGAAGGAAGGAGAAATTAGTATATCCTAGAGGGAACAGGGAGCCCCACAAGGTCCAAATATATCTCAGCACAGAGGTCTTCTATGAGACTGTTTATCCAACCAAGGACCATGCATGGATATAACCTAAAACCCCTGCTCAGACATAGCCCATGGTAGCTCAGTATCCAAGTGGGTTCCCTAGTAAGGGGGACAGGAATTGTTTCTGACATGAACTCATGAGCTTCCCCTCCCCCCTGAGAGAGGAGCAGCCTTGCTAGGCCACAGATAAGGACATTGCAACCATCCTGAAGATACCTGATAAGCTAGGGCCAGATGGAAGGAGAGGAGGACACCCCCTCTCAGTGGACTCAGAAGAGAGCAGGGAGGAGATGAGGGAGGGAAGGGAGAATTGGAAGGGAAAAAGGGAGTGGGCTACATCTGGGATACAAGTGAATGTATAAATTTATTTAAAAATAAAAATATTAATATAAAAAATAAATATAAAATTTTTAAAAATTAATAAAATATTTTAAAATTATAAAAGTATACTGATAAAGTAAAGAATATTAACTTTGCTACTCTCACATTCAACCAAGAAAAGAAGACTTCCAAAAACATATACATCTATTTCTAATTATCTTCAACAGATAACCTGGGCCAGAAACATATGAAGAAGATAAAATAGAGATACACGTTAAAATTTGCAGACATGTCATTATTTGAGAAAACTGTCTGCTTAGTTAGGGTTTTATTGCTGTGAAGAGACACTATGACCAAGGCAATGCTTATAAAATAAAGGAAAAAATATTTTTAATTTTTTAACTTAATTTTACTTATATATTTATTACTTATATTACTTATATATTTATTACTTATAAACTTATTTATTTTGTATCCCTGCTGCAACTCCCTCCCTCATCTCCACCCAGTTCCACCCACCCTCCCTCTTCTCTCCCTATGCCCTTTCCCTAGTCTCCTGATAGGTAAGGACCAATACTCCAACCAAGGACCATGTATGGAGAAGACCTAGACCCACTGTTCAAAGGAAGCCCATTCACTGCTTAGTTTCCAACTGGGTATCCTAGTAAGGGGACAGTGATACACTTCCTTCTGTACTAAGTTCTTATCTCCTAGTAGTGCCACTCCCTATGGTCAAGCGTTCAAACACATGAGCCTATGGGCCAAACCTCTTGAGACCACCATACTCTCCCAATGCTATACTTTCAATCACTAGTGGGGAAATGACCACAATTTGTTCTCAAGAGATCATGCAGCGCTTCAGGTGCACTCAGATGAAGCAGTTCTATGCTCTCCCTGCAGGCACTGTGAAAGATCAACCAAAACTGCATTAGTGATGCTGTACTGTCATCACAAATCTCACCCAAAGTCAACAAATATTTGTGTGCCTTCTCAGCTCTGTATCTTTATTTCAAACTCACTTTTTAATTTCCTCTCAGAAAGTTTTTTACATTCCGTTTGGAAAGCACAAAACTGATTTTCATGATTGAAAGGAGTGTGTTTTCAATCACGTACTTATTTGATTTGACAAGAAAATTGCAGCTGATGCTATTTCTAACAATGACATTGAAATAGCTGTATTGTCATTGTAAGATGCACTGTAGTACTTAAAAGCCATCTTTATAAATAAAAATGTTCACATGACAACAGGAACTTGAAACTTAAAAGATAAAAGCACTCTGTGATAAGCACAATCTTTAATTCAAATGCCCTTCCAATAACACTGATCCAAAGGCAACAAAGTAACCAAAATTATTTATACCATTATTTTATCATTTAACACACTGTAGAAAGCAACTCAAGCTTTAACTGCCATTCACATGTCACAATATGCAAAATTAATTAAGCCATACATTTTACACCAGAATTGTGACATGGAAAATTAAACATGATAAATGCATATTTCATTTAAAATTATTTAAAGTTAATGTATTTTAAAAGGATTAAAATAACATGTTTGTATTGAGAGAGGAGGATTTCAAATCAGCTATAGCTCAGGGGCATCTAGGCCTGTGTCTGAAATGTTTGGTGTCAGAAACAGGAACTTACTTTCACTTCCTGGGAAGCCCAGTCCCTAAACATACATCTGCAGAGTTATTCCTGCACCTAAGCTCAGGGAGCGATGCAGAAGGACAGACAGGGATTCTAAGAACCAGAGAGAAGATCAGTGAGTTTTCTGAGAGATAGTGGTGTCTCTTAGCAATGTCAGAAGCTACACCCAAAAAGTCTCAACAGCATGACTGTATAAACATTAGATGAACAAAAACAACACCAATGGACAGGCTAACACAGATGAGGGAAATCCCATGAGGCCTCGACCTTACACCCATAAAACCTGCCGACAGGACTGCTTGCATGTGAGCTGAACAAGAAAACACCAAACTGGTCAGGGACAGCCCACAGGCTCAACCATACACAAAGAACTACAGGCAACTGAGGAAAGCACAGAGTAGAAGAGGGGTCTTCCCCAAATGTACCCAGCTATGATAACAACTAACATGGCATAAACATTTCCCTGAATTAAATCCCATCCTCACTAAGGAAACCTAAGCAAACCTAAGCAATCAATCTTTCCTATCTACCACATTACAATAGATCAGCTCAAAAGCAAATAAAAGGTATAAAGTTTTAATAGGGAATATTAATCAGTTATTAAGAATAATTTTTAAAAAACGTAAAGTAAGCAGAATCTTTAGGGAATGACCCTCCAACAAGTTATGAGATACAAATAAAGAGAATAAGACAAAATAAAAGGCATTTATTTACCTACTGTTTACAAAAACAAATTAAATATACAATACCTCTTAGAACCCACATTCTAATATATTGAAGGTGATAACATACAGTGGCTCTAAAAACGTCACCTAGAAAACTAGCCACAGGAAAAATATCACTCATAATATTCTTATTACCTACAATAAAGTAAAATGGATCTTCAAAATCTTGCCACAGCCTTAATAAAGAGTCATTTAAGTGTTAGTGAGTGCAAATACATATTAAAAATATAAGTATTGTCATTTTAAATGACACAAAATAGCACTGATAAATTTTGATGTTTAGAATGTTGTTTTATACTTATTTCAATAAAAAGACAATTAAATATTTTCACTATGTATGTATATAGATTTAATAAATATATAAATATAATATGTAAAACTTAAAACCAATCTTCTTTTCACTAACCCTATAACATTGGTAATAATATTAAAATTATCCCATCTTACAAACAAGAAAACTGAGTTATAAGGTATTGTGCAATAACCTGTGGGTGGTCACATGACCAATGTGTGGCAACACTGAGCTTCAGTTCCGGGAGACCCTCCAAGGACTGTGCTCCCATCCAGTCCATTAGGCCAGTATTCCAATTCCTTAACTTGTTTTCCATTCTCATTTATCTTAATATTGCTACTATTACATTTTCTTTAGCCTCAGCAACTGTAAAATGGCCATCCTCTTAAAAAAAAAAAAAACTAAAGGGAGATGAATGAATTAGGGAAATAAGAAAAACAACATTCTATTTGGCAATATCTGTCAAATGTTTGTAGGAGGAGGTATGTAATGATTCTAAAGGGATATGTGGGGTTCCCATAGGAAATGTAGCCTCTAGAGAAAGTAGATAATTTTGAAAGTATTGAAACCATTAATAGCCACCATTTTAATAAAAGAAAATAGATCAGTCAAGCACAGTAAACCCCGGGAATACCTCCAAGAGATAAATTCTCTTTCTTATCACTGATGATGGTTCTTTTCCCATAACGGGGTTTGCAGGCGCAACACTGAAGCTCAACCTCACAGCAGCCAGAGCCAAGGGCACTACAGTTGTTTGGTTCCTTCATCATAAGGAATGGTGAGAAAGATACTCTCAGTCTGTGCTGTCTACCCCGCAATTCTGTTCCAAACACTGCAAGAAGAAACCTAAGTGCTAAACACATACGGGATTACAAACACAAGATGGGATTACAATGATGTGCCACTGCCATTGTACTGGAACTTGGTAGGCGAAGGAAAATACAATCCTGATGCCATTCACAACCCCAGTAATACAGAAAGAACTCTTCAGAACTGTGACAATAGATGTACTTATGTAAAGGAAACTGATGCACCTTCATGCTTGTATTTAAGCCTTATAGGAACAGCCTGTATAGGTTTGTAGACTTTTTTCACTGTCACTTTCTATCCAGAAAGATGAAGAGTCCTCTGTATTGGCTGTAATTTAAAGGTCTCATTCAGATCACACAGAAAAAAAAAAAAAAAAAAAAACCTACACAAAGAACAATTTAATTATGCTCTCAAACAGACTAAAATTGAGAGAAAAATTACAAATCCTATCAGAAAACAGTGTGCTTTCCTGGACCAGCCCAAGGTGTCATCCATGTTGCCTGACTGGATATGGTTATCCCCGAGGAATGAGAGAAAGAATTGCAGAGACAATGAAAAAAAGATTATTTCTTCCCTTCTTCTGCATAGAAAATCTAGTGTTTTGCAGTCAAATATGCAGGAGCCCATAAAATGATAACTTTTGTTAGATTAAAAAAATGCCTTTGGTCAATTGCCTTTTATTATTTTAGAATCGATGCTTTAGTCCTTAATACTTAGTTTTAGAAAAGTAAAATGATCTCTTGACCCTCACACCACACTATACCCATACATCCACTACCAAAGGACCTGAATTTTGCAGGTTGGGGCACTAGACCCATGCCATCATTTCCACCCACCCTGCAACCTACCTAAAGAACACTTATCCTATCTGCCTACCTGTGCCCATTGCTGCAACCAAACTTCAGGCAGGGAGCCCCAACATGGGCCTCTAACCGTATTATCCCCTGCTGAGAGACCTTGCAAGCTTCCTTCCTAAGCAACAAAGTTAAAACCAGCACAACTCTTTCCGACCAACCCTGCTATGTGAACCATGCCCGTTTTCTAGGAAGACACTCAGCCCAAGTACACTGATCCCCATCACCTGAGGACTAGCACTCTCCAGAGAAGAGCACTATCCCTACACCATCAGCTCCAACCGCCCCAAAATGTGCATCCTATACCTGCCGGCTTGGTGAAGATGTTGTCTTTTCTCCAACTGAAATACTGACTTCTTTGTCAACCTGGAGAGCTACATGTAGAAGAATGAAACTCAATCTTCACTTATCACTCTGCATAAAACTCAACTCCAAACAAAGTAAGACTTTCAACATAGGACCTAATATTCAGTTGAAAACATTGGCAAAGGAATGGATTTCTGAAGAGGACACAAATAACAATAGAATTTCAGTCAACAAATAATAAAGGACATCATAAAACTAAAGTATATAGCAAAAAATACCATCAACTCAAGAGATAGCCAACATTGTGGTGAATCTTTATCAGCTATGTATCTGACAGAGGGTTATATTTAGAATATAATTCTAGATTAGTTGTAATTTAAAATATAATATATATATATATATATATATATACCATCCTTAAGAAAACAAACTACCCAATTAAAAGGGGGTCATAGAATTAAACAGACCTCAAAAGATGAAACATAAATGATTGGGAAACACATAGAAAGAATTCTATATCCTTAGACATCAGGAAAATAAAAATTGAAACTTATTTGAAATTTTATCTCATCCAGTTAGAGTGAAAAACAAATCAAGTCATAAGAAATGTCGGCATGAGTGTGAGAAAGGAGAACGCGTGGTGATAGGAATACAAACCAGTGCAGCCACTATGGAAGTCAGTGTGAAGGACCCTGAAAAGACTAAAATCGAACACATCTTTCAATCCAGCTATACCTACCTCCTGGATATACATGCAAAGAACTCTCTTTCATATTCTAGAGATACCCGTTCATCCATTCTCATTGCTGTTCTAGTCACTGTAGTCAAGAAATGGAAACAGCAGATATCTACCAAATTATGAATGAACAGTAAAACTGCAGTATATTTACACAATGTAATATTCTGCTATTTTTTAAAAAAAAATGAGCTTTTTAGGTAAAATGGCTGAGGCTGGAAACAACCATTCTGAGTAAGGAAACCCAGACCCAGACAGACATATGTGTGTTTTTTCATTTGTGGATGTTAACACTGAATCTTCAGTCTTCAGTGTTAACACAATCTTCATATGTATGTCCTTAATGTGAAATATGGAGAAGGCCCGTGTGAGCAGCTTTCAAATGAGGAACAACTGTAATCACCAATATAAAGTGCCAAAAATGAATAATGGATCAGGAGAGTTACAGTGGGGTAGGGAGTGAAGGAGTCAAGGAGACAGCATAGAGAAAGAACACGAGAGACCTTTCAAAACCAGAGGGAAATCCACTGTTATACAAGCTTCCACTCTGCATGCAGGCTTTTGTGTGTGTGTGTGTGTGTGTGTGTGTCTGTGTGTGTGTGTGTGTGTGTGATGAGCTAAAATGAAGTTTCCGTACTAAAATACCCAAGGCTAATAAAAAGCACAATGCTAAGAATGGGTTGCTTCTTTTAGAGATGCCGACAGTGAGTTCCTGTAGACCCCTGAAAATAGCAGGATATTGCAACTGCTCTTGGTTACCCTCCAGAATCTGACCGTCAGACTCTGCAGATACCACATGCCACATCATAGCACATGGAGAAATCGTGCTGGGATGTGCCTGGAAGCTTCATCCCTGATGGCTACCTTCCATAGTACTGGAAAATTTTCAGCTACCTATTCAAGCTACCAGAAAAAAAAAAAGCAATCAATCACACCCAGCTATGAAACATAAGAGGCACAATGAGTGGCCTGGGAAGACATGCACATGGGAGCAACAGTAGCATGAACGTCACAGTAATAACCCACCATGTTCTGGTTGGACTTGAGTCCCACTGCATGTACAAAGCAAAAGCTATACCTAGCACCATTATCTGACTCAGAACACATGGGAAACCCACTACTATTATTCTGCTAAAGGAACATAGTATTAAACTAAATCCTAATGACTTAACATCACAACAATACATCAAGAAATCTTTCAGTCTTCATCAGGTAAGCTTCAATTTGCAGTAGATGGTTATTAATTGGTGACTCACACCTGGCCATGGCAGAAAGAACAAGAGACTGCAGAATTCTCAATCTTAAAAGGAACATATATAACATGCACACTCATCCAAGGGTCAGGGATCACTGTGGATAAGGGGACAGAATGAGTATAAGAACCTGAAGTGGTGGATGACTACAAGGAAATGTGATCTTCTGTGAGTGGCAGGGCATTGTACATATGATTTTAAAATGTACACATGTATAAAAACAGTACAATCCCAATCTACACCAAATCCCAGAAAGGCCAGGGTAGTTGGGCCCACATTGCCATCCCTAGGTAAGGAGCTACTGGCAATTGTTCAGTTTGGTAAAGAGAGACAAAGAGTTTTCTGTAAGAGTGTGACCTCTGGTAAAGGGAACATTGTTCTGTGTTAGACCACACATCCAGGAATACTTGGGCAGCACAAATTAGACCTGAAATATTTAACATAAAGGCCACAAAACTGGGTGTGTAGGAATGGGAGGAATCAACCAAGGTTGAGCCAGTGCAGAGGATGAATATGATCAACAAACATTTAAAAATCTCTCAGTAAATCTAATTTTAAAATGCCCATTAAGAAATAAACAATTTCATCTGTGAAAAATACCTATTCAGCTCTTTAGCTCAGAGTGAATTAACTGTTTTCAATTATTTCTCATGTAATGAGTCTGATAGCTAACCTAAAACACTAAATTATTACCTATTAAATTTCTGCTTTTAGAAGCTATCAACCAAATATGAGGCATATATGTTCTATCTGTAGCCTATTTTTTGTTTATAAAATTAAATTCTAATTGCCTAAAATTAGATCAAACAGTAGAATAGCTCTATGGCTTGAATAGTTTTTTATGCATAAGAAATTTCATTTTTACCAATGGATGATTACTTTCTGATCGAAAATTTCCCAATTTGCTGTTAAATTGTCTCTGCCAAATATGTATAATAATAAATTTCACTACTAGAGATTTAAACAATGATTTTTCTTCTTTCTGTTCTAATGTTCCTACAGTGAACACTTTAAAAGTCTTAACTCATTAGAATTAGAACCAACATGCATTGGTAATAAGACTTTCATTCATCATCTCTGAACATATCTCATCCAGATTTAAAGAAGTATACAAGGTGGCAGGGAACAAAATGTTTAAAAGGAGAAAGGGGAAAGGGGAGAGAAGGAGAGAGAAAGGGAGGAAGAAAAAAGGAAAAGAGTTGTACATATGAAAACAAAAAGAATATGACAGAACTTTGATCTTTGAATTTCTTGCACTATAACTCAATAATTCATACTGTGAAGTCTTATAAAATTACTAGACATAAACAAAAATTTTACTTCTAAATTGTTTTGTATTTCAGATAATTGCGGACCTTTCTAACTGGCATTGATTAGAGAAAACTATAAAATGAACTAATGGTTAATTTTAAATGGGTTCTTGCTGAAAGTGTTCTGTGGAGATATTTACTGAAATACATTTTCCATAGAATATAAAATATAAATGGTTATGTATTGTTATACTATATATATCTAATATAACATACTTGTTTATAATGAAAGCAAAAACTATACGGCATACACACATGTATATATTATTATATGAGTTACTCATTATCTATATAATGTTATGTATATATAATTAATGAGTTATACATTATCTATATATATATGTGTATATAAAATTTCCCTCAGAAAATCTAAAGGCCATGAAACTAAATATTAGCAACCCTTCAGTCTTGACTCATTCTCAAAAGCTGTATGACAGTTTGTACATCCCTTATTCTTACCGTTGAACTCTCACATTTCTGAGGAGAGGAGATTGGATCCTATCTACCTGAAGGGAACTACAGTTTTATTCCATTTAATTTAGAGATGTCAAAAGCTTTTATGTCATTTATATAAAATTCACGAGGTATCTCTCTTTTTCTTTCACTTTGATCAAGGATGACTAAAACTGATAAAAAACAATTTGTCCAATTTTTCATCATGACAAGGCTTTCCATCAACTCTGACCCAGAGGTGTATCAAATACAACTTCTGATTTAACACTCCACCAGTTACATTTTAACCACTATAGAGTGTTCATGAATGAAAATTTTATTCTAGTTGATTCTACTTCTATCCTGATTTATTTTTCTTTTCAGAAATGCATATAGCCTTAGCAAAACTGTGCTACCACATATAAACTATTCTTATAAATACTTTCAGTGATATAATCAAAGGAATACATACAACCAAAGTTCTACCCACGTTATTATAAGGCTATTTTCTAAAGATAAATGATTAGCATTTTCTCTACACTCTAATAGCTTAACTTAAATCTGAAGCACAGAAAACAATTGAGATAGCTCACAATGGTATTTATAATATCTGTCTTAATAAAAAGGAGAGGAAAAGATAGAAAGGATAGGGAAATTGTGATTTTTATTATGTCATTCCTTGCAATCTGTTTTGAAAACTACTAAAGCATAAAGACAACATTATGATGAAAAATAATGTTATTTTTAAAAGCATAAATATCATTACTGAACAAAAAGGAAGATGAAATGCATAAAAACTCTTCTGTGAATTGCATCTGTAAGTTCTGACTAAATTTATTCTGATTTAATCTTTCTGTATTTCTTCAAATGGAAATTCAGCTATAAAAATGTGCTCTTAAAAGATCTGAGAAATTCTGAGTTTTCTTATCATAGATAAAACAAAATGTTTGCATGAGAGAAAAAAACAGAGGCACTATAAAGTTCTTACAGTCACTTCAGTTTGCCTGAATTATTTAAAAAAAAAAAAAAAGAAAGAAAAAGAGAAGTAAAACAGACACAGGAACACCACAACCACCCCAGATACATGGTTTTTCCTTTTTTATTTTTTAATTTTATTTATTTTTATATTAATTACAGTTTATTCACTTTGTCTCCCAGCTGTAGACCCCTCCCTCACTCCCTCCCAAACCTCCTTCCTTCCCTCATCTCCTCCCATGCCCCTCCACTAGTCCACTGATATGGGAGGTCCTCCTCCCATTCCATCTGACACTAACCGATCAGGTCTCAAGGACTGGCTGCATTGTCTTCCTCTGTGACCTGCTAAGGATATTCACCCCTCAGGGGCAGGTAATCAAAGAGCCAGCCACTGAGACAGACCCTGTTCCCCTTAATTGGGCACACACGTGGATACTGATCTGCCATGGCTACATCTAAGCAGGGGTTCTAGGTTATCTCCCAGGCATGGTCCTTGGTTGGAGTATCAATCTCAGTAAAGACCCTTGGGACACATGTTTTAAGAAGTATGACTGTGATCAAATTTTCCCAGTAGATAATGATTAATTAATAGGAATTAGATTAATCTGGCATATATTCAAACTATTCGTGAAGAAGCACAGAGCACCCTGAGCAGACAGCACTGTGAAAACAGTAACAATGCCAGGATCATTCTTAGAGATCCCTGCTGCATCAGAGCACTGGGCACTAACAAACAATCCATTACTTTGAAAGGATTTAGCCTTAAGGGAGTAGTAAGGAGAGTGGGGACTGTCTCTGACAGGTCTCTGTTGCCTGCTTTCTAATCACTCCCCCCATCACAGGGCACAAGGGAAGAGGATACCTTCAGTACTGATGCAACTTAATGAGATGGGGCAAGTGGATAGAGAAGAAGCTCCCTTTTCTGAGAAATAAGGGAAGGGAGATAGGAGAGGAGAGGAGGGAGGAGGCTATGAATGGGATATAAAGTGAATTAATAAATTTTTAAAAGGGTAGCACCACGGATTACACCTACCATCATGAAAAGGATGATTGTTAAGTCAGTTGTGGAAGCAGGTTTCTTAAGAACTTGCTATGTCTGTTCTATGTCAGGTTATACTATAATTTACACTAGACTATAATTTCTATAAATGTTCATGCATCCAGATGAATGAATGGTTTTCTTAGAGAAGTGCTTCTATAAATGTAGCTGAAGATTCAAGGACAGGTAATGATTTAGGTTTCCAATTTCAAGCTTAAAAATCAATGTTAAAAACATAAATGCAGTTAAACATACCATTTCACACATTTTATTAAATTTACATGTCATGTTCAAGGTACAGATTATATCTACCAAAGTCATCCTTACATTATTTTCTGTCCAAACACCTTCCTCTCCATATGTACACAATATGTCAATGTGAAATAGAAATTGCTCAGTTGTGATGAATTTGTCATATAATTTTCATTTTAACAACGTTACTTTTCTGATCTATGGACATGGCATGTCTAATTCCTTATTTATTTATACACAAGTAATGTTTTCTGGGATTCCAATATTCAGATGTTTGACATTTCTTTTGCCTCCTGTGTACGTGGGTCTCTGCACATTTGTGAATATGTGGAGGCTTGAGGTTGATAGCAGAGCTTTCCTCAGTCATTCTCCACCTTATTCTCTAAGGTAGGATTTCTTTTTTAATTTACTTTTTTATTTATTACAATGTATTCACTTTGTAACCCAGCTGTGGCCCCTTCCTTCATTCCCTCCCAATCTCACTGCCCTCCCTCTCTCTTGTCCTCCCATGGCCCTCCCCTACTCCACTGATAGGGGAAATCCTCCTCCCCTTCCATCTGACCCTAGCCTATCAGGTCTCATCAGGACTGGCTGCACTGTCTTCCTCTGTGACCTGCTAAGGCTACTCCCCCATCAGGGGGAGGTGATCAAAGAGCCAGCCACTGAGTTCACGTCAGAGACAGTCCCTGTTGCCCTTACTAGGGTACACACTTGGAGACTGAACTGCCATGGGCTACATCTGTGCAGGAGCTCTACGTTATCTCCATGTATGGTCCTTGGTTGAAGTAGCAGTCTCAGAAAAGACGCCTTTGCCCAGAATTTTTTGTTCTGTTGCTCTCCATTTGGAGCTCCTGTCCTTTCCAGGTCTTACTATTTTCCACTTCTTTGGATCAATGGAATCAAATAGAAGACCCTGAAATAAATTCACACACTTATGGACACCCGATTTTTGACAAAGATGCAAAAACAATTCAATGAAACAAAGATAGCATCTTCAACAAATGGTCCTTGTCTAACTGGATGTCTACATGTAGAAAAATGTGAATAGATCTGTATTTATCACCCTGCACAAAACTAAAGTGATCTAAGTGGATCAAAGACCTCAACATAAAACCAGACACACTAAACTAAAAGTGGGGAAGAGCCTGGAACTCATTGGCACAGGAGACAACTTCCTGAACAGAACACCAACAGCAAAGGCTCTAAGAGCAACAATCAATACATGGGACCTCATGAAACTGACAAGCTTCTGTAAAGCAAAGGACACTGTTGTCAGAACAAAATGACTGCCTACAGATTGGGAAAGGATCTTCACCAACCCTATATCTGACAGAGGGCTAATATCTAATATATAGAGAGCTTGTCACTTTTACTCTGACTCACAAACTTGCCCTAAAAATCCCCTTTGTCTGCCTTCTAAGCTCAGGAATTACAGAGAGGCTACCAACCCACCATCACTCAGGGTGTTAGAGGCAGGCAGATTGTTGTGTGTAAGAGGCCAGCTTGGTCCACAAAGTGAGTCCAGGACAGCCAAGACTACACAGAGAAACTCTGCTTTGAAATTATCTTAATTTGCTTACTATAATTACTTTCAGTAGTATTCTCTTTTCCTTCAAACAATATGGTCTTTATGACTGGAAAAAAATATGGATCCAAATTCCAGTCTTCATGCTTGTTCTTGTTGAGCAAGGACTTAGACTAACAAGCTGTCTCGCCAACTGCTGCTCTTGCATTTTTCCTTAAAATTCTCTAAGTATAATCATGATGCAATTATAAATCACATTTTCACTTCGATCTTCATTTTTTCCATTACTAATTAATTATATTTTATATTGGCCTTTTGTTCTGTCATCATCTACATTTATTCCTTTGCTCCATCAGGTTTTAGCTCATTTATCCTGTATTATAGAACAAACAACATCATGTGTTATCCAAACAGATAATTTAGTTATCCTTTATAAACTTGAATTTCACATAAAATCATTCATTTTAAAAATGGAGAAGGAAGGTGGGTGTGGTACCACATGCCTTTGATCCCAGAACTCAGGGCAGCAGAGGCATGAGGATCACTGTGAGTTCAAGGCCAGCCTGATCCACAAAGAGAGTCCAGGACAACCAGCCAAGGCTACATAGAGAAACCGTGTCTTTAAAATAACTGGAGAAGGGATCATTCTTGTAATAGTCCATTTATGGAAAATAGGAAAATAGCATATCATCTTTTAGCATTGACTAGGGCAATAGGTGTATATTTCCTATAGTTTTCTTCCATCATATTGAAAAAGACAATTTCTAATCCTCTTTTGCTGAAAGTTTTGTTTGTAAGATTTTTTGTCTTACCTTACTTTTAACTGTCTTCATGCCGATATAAGGTGTTGAATATATTCTCTCTGTTACCTCCTTCCTACTTTAGTGTCATGCTTTTAATTACTGCTCATTGCTGAACAAGAGTCTCACTTCTTTCATGCCATATGCACAAATATGATTTATGTGTATGGACACTAGGAATTGATCTCTCATAATAATGAGAAAGCACTCTTGTTTGTCTTTCTGAAACTAGTTGAATTTACTTACTATAATTGTTTCCAGTAGTATTGCATTTTCCTTCAAACAACATAACTATGGTCACTGTGGCTGAAAAAACAATTATGTTCATGTGTCACATTTTCCTCATACTTCCTTCTGGTTATGGACACCTAGCTAGGCTCCATACCTTAGGACATTGAAGTATAAGTTCTCTGTGACTTGCTGATTTGGAGTCCTTTGGATACATATTGAGAGTGACTCCATTGGGTTATATAAGCACATCTATTTTTGATTTTTAAGAAATCTCCATACTGACTTCAAATTCCTGAATGAATTTGCATTCCCAGGAGCAGCAGATAAGTGCTCCCTTTAGTCCAAACACTCTCAGCATCTGTGGTTGTTTTCCAAATGACTGCCATTCTGACTGGCTGAGATTAAATCATTATGTATTCTAATTGCTATTTCTCTGACAGCTAGTAAGACTGAACATTTTATGTTTACTGGCAATTAGATTTCATCTTTTGAGAACTTTGTTCATCCAGAAATCCATGTATTGACTGGGTTGTTTTATTTTCTTAGTTTCATGAGTTCACTGTATACTCTAGATAGTAACAGATGTATAACTAGGAAAGATTATTCTCCCAGCCAACTGGCTGTCTCTTCAGTAAACTAAATGGTTCCTTTGCTATAGAGAATTACATATATATATATGTCTAATCAACTCATCCTGTATAATGTTACTTGTATGTATGTTAACTAATTGGTGTGCTGTTCCCTGGGGAAGACTATTTCTCCTGCCCTCTTATTCCTATGGCTCTTGTGTAGGATTGAGTCCTTGTGGCCTTTCCTCATTGACATGTCTGATGTTGTTCTTGTTCATTCAAGTAATGTTTAGGCCATCATGTTGCTGAACATTTAGCACTGCAGCTTCTGATATTACTAGGAAACATCACAACAAACATGATGATCCTCTGGCTCTTACAATCATTTCACTCCCCTTTCTGCATTGATCCCTGAACCTTAGGCGTAAAAGTTCTTTTGTACCCATTAGTATTGTGCTCCAGTATGCCCTATTTTTATTGATTGCATAATGGTCTCCATCTGTTGCAAAGAGATATTTCCTTGATGATGGGTGAGGATTACACTTATCTCTAGTGTAAGTATAAATATTTAGAATGTGGTGTGCTGGTTAGGGAAAGTAGTAGTTGTAGGTTCTCTTTCAAAAACTCTACCTCACTAGCCCTGGGTAGTTGGCCAGGACCATACACAGCTTCTCTCTTGTTGAGTGATCCATAAGTCCATCTAAGGGAGCTGTTGGTTACTACCAAGGTATTTGTGCCATTCCTGCACCCTCAGGTGGTTATTGTGTCATGTCCATCTTTGTTGTGGTTCACAGGAATCATGGCTGAGTAAGACTGTTTTCTGCTTTGTTCAGTTGGAAGTTTGCATGGCACCTTCTAGAACCATGAAAGCTAGTCTGGAGGGAAGTGGCATTCAGGCCAGATCCAGATCAAAGGCCTCAGATTTCTCCTTCTGGTTATCTTTTTTTGTAAATAAGATTGGATTTAAATCTTCTTTGAATGTCTGGTGGAATTCTGAAATGAATCCAGCCGGCCCTGGAAGGTTTTTTTAAGCTAGAAGCCTTTTTACTACTACTTCAATCTCATTATTTGATATGTGTCATTTTAGATTGCTTTCCAACTGAACAGACCACAGGGTTTTAAAATATTTCCTTGTAATACTCTAAATTTTTGGTGTCAATTGTGATATTACCCTGACCATATTTTTTTGAGTCCTCCCTTTATTCTGGTTACTTGAACCAAAAGTCTGTCAATCTCAAAGAACCAGCTCTTAGATGCATTGATTCTTTGTGTTTTCTTTGTTTCTATTTCATTGATTTCTACTTTTCTTTATTTCTTGCCATTCACTGAGTTTGAGTTTCATTTGTTCCTTTTTGAAAATTTTAATTGTACCTTTAAGTCATTTATTTATAGTCTTTTTGATGTTTTAATGTAGGCACTCAGAGCAATAAATTCCACCTTTAAAACTGCTTCTTCAGGGCACAAATCAAATGCCTTGTTTATCTGTTTCTCATGTATTTCTTTTCTCTTCTTTTAATTTGCTTTTGAATGAAAGTTCTATTTTGGACAAAATTTTCATTAATTGGAAGACCAACTCTGAAACGCCTGTCAGAAGGAAACCTCACGGTGGGGGAAACATAGGGTCCTACCTCAGGATACCCAGCTTTGAAAAAGTTTCTGGATTCAGCAGGCTTCAGGCTCTAGCCTCCTGCTACATGCATAAGTGCTGCACTCACCTGCCACTGGTTACTGCCTGGGTACTGGGCCACAGAACTCCAAACTCAGACCTACAGAAGCCTGAGTTCTACGGAATCAGCCCCCAGATACTACTCCAAGGTTCAACCAGTTATCCCTAGCTAAACTGACTAAACTGTGTGGCTTGCCCAGAAAACTCTGTGGAGGAGCAGCAGCAGCAGCTCACTAAATTCAGAGCAAGAAACCCAGAAGCAGGACAGCTGTCTCCAGGACTCCTCCTGGTGAGAGGAGAGCCCCCCCTGACTATCAAAGAATGCAATTACCACTCAGTTCCATATGCCTGACATGAGATGTGGCAATTACTGAGAATGACCAACCATTCCTTGACCAGACCTAAAAAGCTGAGGAGTCCTCCTTCAGGAAAAATTATTTTCCTGCCAAGGAGATTCTCCCCACCCCAGGATTCCAGGAGGCGACAGAAACTAACAGCCAACACCAAAGACAGCCTGATGGGAAGAGGCCAGCATAAAACCTCAACCAACAAAATCCAAAGCAATATACCACCTCCAGAACAATCCAGGGGCAAGCAGCCCTGAACACCCTATCATAAGTGAAATTCAAGAAGATGACTTTACAATTATGTTTATGAAGTGGATAATGGAGGAAACAAATAAAATGCAGGAAGATAAAGAAATACAGGAAGATAAGGTCAAACAGATTATGGCCACCCGTAAAGAAAAAGAAGAAAATAAAACAAACAGATTATGGCCATCCATAAAGAAATACAGGAAGATGCAGCCAAATGGTTTGTGGCTTTCAGAGAGGAAATGATTAAATCACTGAAAGAAACAAAAGAAACTGAGGAATGTTCAAACAAACAGCTGAAGGACATGAAGGAAAATACAGTGAGACAGGTGAAGGAAATCAACAAAATGGCTCAAGATCTGAAGATAGAATTGGGAAAATTAAAGAAAACACAAATGGAGGAAAGATTGAAGAACAAATTAGGGAAGAAAACAGGAACTAAAGAAGTAAGCATAACCAAAAGACTAAAAGAGATGGAAGAAAGAATATCAGGTGTGAAAGATACAATGGAAGAAATCGATGTATCCATCAAAGAAAATGATAAAACTAAAAAATTCCTGACACAGACCATCCAAGATATCCAAGACAAAATGCAAAGACAAAACCTAAGAATAATAGGAATAGAGGAAAAAGAAGATTCCCTCCAAGGCCCAGAAAATAGTTTCAACAAAATCATAGAAGAAAGTTTCCCCAATTAAAAAGAGAGGCCTATAAGAATACAAGAGGCATACAGAACACCCAATAAATTAGACTAGAAAAGAAAATCCTCCTGCCACATAATAATCAAAACAGTAAGTATACAGAACAAAGAAAAAATACTAAAAGCTGCAAGGGAAAAAGACTAAGTAACACATAATGGTAAACCCATCAGAATCATACCTGACTTCTCAACAGAGACTATGAAAGCCAGAAGGGCCTGGACGGATATCATGCAGACCCTAAGAGAACACAGATGTCAGCCCAGGCTACTATACCCCACAAAACTCTCAGTCTTCATAGATGGAGAAAACAAGATATTCAATGAAAAAAAAAAAAAAAAAAAAAAAAAAAAAAAAAAAAAAAACTATCCACAAATCCAGCATTGCAGAAGATATTAGAAGGAAAAATACAACCCAGGAAAACACAGAAAATAAAAAACCTCACTAAAGCAAAACTGAAAGTAGCCAAGCACACAAACACACTACCACAACCAACAGCAAAATCAAAGCATCTAACAGTCACTGATCATTAATGTCTCTCAATATCAATAGAAACTAAGCTCTCAATATAAACACACAGACTAACCAAATAGATATGTAAACAAGACCCACAAACTGTTGCATACAAGAAACACACCTAAGTCACAACATAGACATTACCCGAGAGTAAAGGGATGGAAGATGGTTTTCCAAGCAAACAGGAGCAGCCATTCTAATATCTCATCAAATAGATTTTCAACCAAAACTAATCAAAAGAGAGGGGAGAAGGTCATTTCATACTCATCACGGGAAAATTCCACAAAGACAACACAATTCTGAACATATATGCCCCAACTTTGTAAAAGAAACATTAAAAAAACTGAAAGCATGCATAAATCCCCACACATTAATAGTGGGAGATTTCAAAATCCCACTCTCAACAAAGGACAGGTTAACAACACAGAAATTAAACAAAGAAACAATGACTCTGACAGAGGTCATGAATCAAATGGACCTAACAGACATCTACAGAACCTTTCACCCAAACACAAAAGAATTTACCTTCTTTTCAGCACCTCAAGGAACCCTCTCCAAAACAGACCCTATAGTTGGCCACAAAGCAAGCCTCAAAGGATACAGGAAGATTGAAATAATATCTTGTATCCTATCTAACCAGCATGGACTTAGCTGAACCTCAACAACAACAGACATAACAAAAAGCCTAAACACACATGGAAACTGAACAACTCTCTACTCAATGACAGCTTGGTCAGTGAAGAAATAAAGGAAGAAATTAAAGACTTCCTAGAATTCAATTAAAATGACAGCACAACATACCCAAAATTATGGGACACAATGAAAACAGTACTAAGAGAAAAATTCATAGCACTAAGTACCTTCAAGAAGAAATTTGAAACATCTCATACAAGCAACTTAATGGCTCACCTGAAAACCCTAGGGGAAAAAAAAAAGAAGCAGACACACCCAAGAGGAGTAATGGCTGGAAATAATCAAACTCAGGGCTGAAATCAATCAATTAGAAACAAATAAAACAATTCAAAGAATCAATGAAACCAAGAGCTGGTTCTTTGAGAAAATCAACAAGATAGACAAACAATTAGCCAAACTAACTAAAAAGCAGAAAGACACTAACCAAATCAACAAAATCAGAAATGAAAAGGGGGACATAACGACAGACAGTGAGGAAATTCAAACAATCATTAGGTCTTACTTCAAAAGTCTATATGCCACAAAATTTGAAAAAAATAAATGAAATGGACAATTTTCTTGATCAATTCCACTTGCCAAAGCTGAATCAGGTAAGCTGAACCAGGTAAATCAATAGTCCTATATCCCCTAAGGAAATAGAAGCTGTCATCAAAACTCACCCATGCAAAAAAAGAAAGAAAGAAAGAAAAGCCCAGGACCAGATGGTTTCAGCACAGAATTCTAGCAAACCTTCAAGGAAGAGCTGACACTAATACTCTTCAAACTGTTCCACATAATAGAAACAAAAGGAACACACCAAACTCATTCTATGAAGCCATAGTTACCTTGATACCTAAACTTCACAAAGATCCAAAATGAAAGAGAATTTCAGGCCAATCTCCCTTAGGAACACTGATGCAAAAATACTCAACAAAATCCTTGCAAACTGAATCTAAGAACACATCCACTATGACCAAGTAAGCTTCATCACAGGTATGAAGGGGTTGTTCAGTATACAAAAATTCATCAAGGTAATCCACCATATAAACAAATTGAAAGGAAAAAAAAACATACATTACTCTCCTTAGATGCTGAAAAAGCATTTGATAAAATCCAACATTCATTTATGTTTAAAGTCGAGGAAAGAGCAGAGATACAAGGCACTTAGCAAAACATAGTACAGGTAACTTACAGCAAGCCTATAGCTAACAACAAACTAAATGGAGAGAAACTGAAGTCAGGGACAAGGTAAGGCTGCTCACTCTCTCCATACCTCTTCAACATAGTATTTGAAGTCCTTGCTAGAGCAATAAGACAATTAAAGGAGATCAAGGGGTTCAGTTCAGAAAGGAAAAAGTCAAAATATCACTATTTGCAGATCATATGATTGTATACCTGAGTGACCCCAAAAATTCCACCAGAGAACTCCTACAGCTGATAAACACATTCAGCCAAGTGGCTGGATACAAAATTAACTCAAAAAAAAAATCAGTAGTCCTCC
Organism: Meriones unguiculatus; assembly: GCF_030254825.1. Classification (NCBI taxonomy): domain Eukaryota; kingdom Metazoa; phylum Chordata; class Mammalia; order Rodentia; family Muridae; genus Meriones; species Meriones unguiculatus. The sequence continues at coordinate 67,088,440 of NC_083358.1, forward strand.
TGTACATAAAAGACAAGTGGACTGAGAAAGAAATTAAGGAAACAACACCATTCACAATAGCCAAAAAGGACAACATGTGACTTGGTGTGACTCTAACTAAGCAAGTCAAAGACTTCTATGAAGAAAACTTCTGGTCTCTAAAGAAAGAAATAGAAGAACATACCAGAAGATGAAAAGATCTTCCATGCTCATGGTTTGGCAGGATTAACACAGTAAAAGCCATCTTACCAAAATCAGTCTAAAGATTCAATGCAATTCCCATCAAATTACCAACACAATTCTTTACAGACCTTGAAAGAAAAAGTCACAACTTCATATGGAATAACAAGAAGCCCAGAATTGCTAAAACAATCCTCTACAATAAAAGATCTTCAGGAGGTATCTCTATCCCTGACCTTAAGCTGTACTATAGAACAACAGTAATAAAAACTGCATGGTGCTAGCATAGAAACTGACTGGTGGATCAATGGAATTTAATAGAAGACCCAGAAATAAACACACACACTTCTGGCCACCTGATTTCATACAATGGGGAAAAAAGCATCTTCAACAAATGGTGCTGGTCTAACTGGATATGTACATTTAGAAAAATGCAAATAGATCCATACTTAAAGTCCAAATGGATCAAAGACCTCAATATAAAACCAGACACACTAAACCTGTTAGAAGAAAAAATGGGGAACACCTTAAACTCATTGGCACGAGAGAAAACTTCATGAACAGGGCACCAACAGCACACACTCTAAGATCAACAATCAATAAATGGGACCTCATAAAACTGAAAAGCGTCTGTAAAGCTAAGAACACTGTCATCAGAACAAAACGACAGCCTATAGATTGGGAAAGGATCTTCACCAACCCCATATCTGACAGAGAGCTTTTATACAGAATATATAAAGAACTCAAGAAGTTTAACAGCAACAAATCAAGTAATCTAATTAAAAATGGGGTTCAGAGCTAAACAGAGAATTCTCAATAGAGGAATATAGAATGGCAGAGAAACACTTAAAAAAAATGCTCAACATCCTTAGTTACCAGGGAAATGCAAATCAAAACAACCCTGAGATTTCACCTTACACCCATCAGAATGGCTAAGACCAAAAACTCAAATGAAAACACATGCTGGAGAGGATGTAGAGAAAGAGGAAACCTCCTCCATTGCTGGTGGGAATGTAAACTTGTACAACCACTCTGGAAATCAATCTGGCGCTTCCTCAAACAACTAGGAATAGTGCTTACTCAAGATCCAGCTATACCACTCCTATGCATATATCCAAAAGATTCTCAAGTACACAATAAGGACATTTGCTCAACCATGTTTGTAGCAGCTTTATTTGTAATAGCCAGAAGCTGGACACAGCCCAACTGCCCCTCAGTGGGGGAATGGATAGAGAAATTGTGGTATATCTACACAATGGAATATTACTTAGCAATAAAAACAAGGAAATCATGAAATTTGCAGATAAATGGTGGGACCGGTAAAGGATCATCCTACCCAGTGAGCTACCCAGAAGCAGAAAGACGCACACGGTATATACTCACTCATATAGTCATATAATATAGGATAAACCTACTAAAATCTGTACATCTAAAGAAACTAATCAAGAGGGAGGACTCTTGCTAAAATGCTCAATCCCTATCCAGAAAGGCAAAGAGGCTGGACATCAGAAGAAGGAGAAAAGAGGGAACAAGTCAGGAGCCTGACACAAAGGACCTCTGAAAGGCTCTGCCCTGCAGACTATCAAAGCAGATGCTCAAACTTATGGGCAACCTTTGGGCAGAGTGCAGGGAATCTTAGCAAAGAAGTGGGAAACAGTAAGATCTAGAGAGGACAGGAACTCCACAAGGAGAGCAACAGAACCAAAAAATCTGAGCACAGGGATCTTTCCTGAGACTGCTATTCCAACCAAGGACTATGCATAGAGATAACCTAGGACCCCTGCACAGATGTAGTCCATGGCAGTTCAGTAACCAAGTGGGTTCCATAGTAATAGGAACAGGGACTGTCTCTGACATGAACTGATTGGCCCGCTCTTTGATCACCTCCCCCTAAGGGGGGACAAGCATTGCCAGGCCACAGAAGACGACAATGCAGTCACTCCTGATGAAACCTAATTGACTAGGATCAGAAGGACAGAAAAGAAGTCCTCCCCTATCAGTGGACTTGGGGAGGGGCATGCATGCAGAGGGTGGAGGAAGGGAGAAATTGGGACGGGAGGACAAATCCACATGGGGGATACAAAGTGAATAAAGTGTAATTAATAAATAATTTAAAAATATTTTTTTAAATATTTAAAAAAATATTTTAAAAAAACTGCTTTCTATGTGCAAAGGTTTTCTTATGCTCTGATTCATTTTTATTTAGTTCCAAAAATATTTTTTTGTTTTTTCTGCTTTCTTCTTTGATACATTCATTATTCAGTAATCAGTTGCTTAATTTTCATGATTTTTTGTATTTACTAGAAATTTATTTGCTATCAAGTTTAAGTTTTATTGCATTGTGGTAAGATACAAAACAGGATGTTATTTCCGTATTTTTGAATTTGTGAAGACTTGTTTTATGTCCCAGGATGTGGTCTATTTTAGAAAAAGCTTCCATTTTCACCTAAGTAAAGTGTGGATTCTTTGGTGTTTTGTGGAATAGTCTGTAGATCTGTTAAATCCACTTCATGTATGATATCAGTTAATTCTGATGTTTCTCAATTATTTGTCCAGATAACCTGTCTATTGGAGAAAGTGGAATAATGAAATCACCAGTTATTAATGGTTTATGCTCATCTGTATCTTTACTCCATTAGCACATTTTTTTTATGATACTGGATTACGAGTCTTGGTACATACATGTTTAGAATAGCAATGTCTTTTCAGTTAACTGTTCCCTTGGTAAGAATGAAGTCTCCCTCTTTGTGTTCTGATTAGTTTAAGTCTGAATGTGTTTTGTCAGATATTGTGATAACAATGACTAATTGTTTCCTGGTCCCATTTGATTGGGACTTTTGTACATAATTTAACTAGTGTGGTACCTATTTTTAAAACTAAGATGTGTTTCTTGTGACAACAGATAAGTAGATTTTTGTTTCTTGATCCAGTCAATCAACCTGTGTTTTTTTAATTAAAAGTTTAGCTTATTACTACTTAAAGTTATTATTGAAATGTGTGTTAATTGCCATCATCATGTTTTTGTGGTGATGTTTGACTTCTCAGTGGTTTTAATGATTACAGACTCACGTTCCTCTCTACAGCTCTGTTATATACACTCTTATCTTCAGCCCCAAATACTGCTTCCTGTGTTTTCCTTAAGTTTGATTTGTTGAACATAAAATTTTAAAGGTGCTTATATCACGGAAAGTCTTATTTTCTCTTAACAATTGTGGCATAAAAGTTTTGCTGGGTTTATTAGTCTGGGCTGGCTGTCATGGTCTTTTAGGACTTGGAATGTGTTGCTCTAGGCTTTTCTGACTTTCAAAAAGAAAGTTTCCATTAAGAAATCAGCTATTCACCCAAAGAGCATCAGACCCGTCCGATACCTTTTTCTCAGAGGCGGGACCTGGGGCATCAACCCGCATGCAACCAGACATGCTCTTCTCTGGGTCCAAAGCGGCTGAACCTGAGTGCAGTGCTTAGCCTCGCATCCTGAGCATAACATTTTAGCTTGTTATGGTATCCAACCATGCTTGGGGAGAATGTCCTGCTTCAATGGCTGTAAAGGCCTGAATGATCATGGCTGCATCACACTGTTGTGAGACTCTAATCTTGCATATATACCACAGGCAAACCAAGGAGACCAACACCAGAAGGCCTGCTAACGCTCCCATGCCCACCCATTCCTTCAGATGATTCATGGCTGCAGCAATCCATGATGATAATCCTGTGGCTAGTCCTGCATCCACTCGGTACAAAGTCCCAATTTATTTCTAATATCAGAGATCAGACCTCTACTCTTGCCTGATGCATCTAAAACAAAAAGGGGGAACTGCAGAGAGCTGCATAATGCCGCGCCTTAAAGATGGAGCTGGTTTCCGCCTTCCACCTTCCCGATGGTGAGTGCTCTCTGTCACGAACAATTCCACATTGGGCTAAGGCTGAGGATCTGGCTTGCTTCCATGTATGTGGACCTATCTGCATTGCCCACGTGGCACGCCTGGGTTGGCTACCCAGAGGCTATTTAAGCTGTGGGCTGGCTTTCCCCAGGGTCTGAGGATTGTTCAAGGTTCCTGAATAAACTGCATTGAAAAAAAAAAAAAATCAGCTATTAAGGCTGAGAATCTGGCTTGCTTCCGTGTATGTGGACCTATCTGCATTGCCCACGTGGCACGCTGGGGTTGGCTACCCAGAGGCTATTTAAGCTGTGGGCTGGCTTTCCCCAGGGTCAGAATATTGTTCAAGGTTCCTGAATAAACTGCATTGAGAAGAAAAAAAAAAGAAAAGAAAATTGGTGCTATGTTATTCAAAAGAAGCTGGTTAGATTTTGCAGGATATAAAAAGGGAAAGCACTATAACACTAGCAAACTCATTCAAGTCATACTGTGTGTTGCTAGTGTTTTGAATAAATAAGCAAATAATTTTATATTAAATAAAGAAATCAGCTATTAATCTAATGGGTGTTCATTTATATGTGACTTGTCTCTTGCAGCCTCCAGTACACTTTATTTGTTCTGTATGCTTAGTGTTTTAAGTAAGATATGCCGTGGAATTTTCTTTTTCTTTTCTGGTCTTGTTTAGTTGGGGTCTAGACAGTCTTATTTTATTTCTTAGTCTTGGTGTATTTATCTTTCCTCAGTTCGGGAAACTTTTCTTCTATAAGCCTTTTGAAGATCTGGTCTATGCCATTGACTTGAGATTCTTCTCCCTCACCTATGCCTATAATTCTAAGGTTTATGTGTTTTGTTTTCATGGTGTGCTATCGTTCCTGTATGTGCCTTTTTATCTTTTTCTTTTTCAACATTCCTTGCTTATTTGCTCTAGATTGTTTATCTTTACATCCTGCTTGCTTCATTCTACTTGTAAGGATTTTCTTTTAATTATCTATTTGAATAACTGGATTTTTCAATTCAATTTGTTTTATCATGAATCCTCACCAATGTTTCTATCCAATCACCAAATTTTGTTCTCATATCCTGGATTTTCTTCATTATTTCCATATATGTGTTTTGTTTTATTTTGTTTTGTTCTGTTCTGTTTTTTGGTCATTACTCAGGCATTTATTCTCCTTAATTTTCTTTCCTTGATATAATTAAACTGTTTCTTTGTGTCTTCTTTAAATTCCTTAAATTTTTTGATAAAATTTATGATGGTCCTTTTAAATTCTGTGTCCTGGAGTTCATCTAAATAATTCTTATTGGCAAACAGTTCTACAATAGTGGTAGGTTTGCAAAGAAGAGACTGGCTTATTTTTCATATTGATTGTATTTTTGTGTTTAGATCTAGACACATGGACTTCTTCTGTACTGTTTATATCAAAAGTGAACAAAGCAGTTTGAGACAGAGAGGATGTTCAGGCAGTTTAGGCCTCGGGGTTGAAAATAACTTGGAAGGAAAGAGGTCAGGATGTGTTTCCTCATCTGAACCTGGAGTGTGGGAACAGATGTGGCTGGACAGAAAGGTTGGATGTGGTGTGGGAGGGGTTGGAGGATAGGAAGGGCATGTCTTGGTAGAAGCTTAGAAATTGGTTGCAGCTAAGTTCAGGGAGGAGTAGCCAGACTAAGCTTGGGAACTGGATTGAGATCCTGTCAAGATCTGACATGTTGGAGTGTGTACATGAAAGAGAGGGTCGAGCAGATTCACTGGCCTATAGGCCTATACCCTGGAGAAGGACTGCCTTCTATCTGACTGGAAGGCTGGGTGTGGTATGGAAAGGACTTCTGGGTTGGGGGCAGGTGCAAAGGTCTCCATTGGGGCACAAGACTCCTTGGACAAAGCCTAACAAACACTAGCGAGACTTAGCCTAGGTTTGTTAAGTTGGGAAGAGTAGTTGGTTTAGGAAGAGCTGGGAGACTTACCAGGCTACACCCTGAGAAGAATGTGAGAAATCTAGCTTGGTGGAGAGGTGCTGAGTGGAAGAGACCTATGGGTACAGAGGTAGACTCGGTCCTGGCAATCCTAGAGGTAGGCACAGTGAAGGCAGTAGTGGTAGACTGGGCCAGGACACTGCGCCTTGAGTCAGACCTAATAGAGTTGTTTGCGAATGGTGCTTGGATGGGGAGAGTCACACTCACAAGCCAGACCCTGGTAAAAGATGGAAGATGTCTGGCTGGGTAGAGAGGTAAGAATATTCCTTAACATAAATGGCCACTGAAGTTTTTCAGGGGCACTCTTTAACAAATTTTATTGGTATGGTGAGTTATATTGATTAATTTTCATGTGTTAAGTAATCTTACATTTCAAAGCTCTGTGAGTATTTATTAGTAGTAAATAAAATACACTTGGATTTTTTGCATTCAGCCTTTAATATTTTAATGTATCTCTTTAACTAGATGAGCCTACCTAATATTTATCAGTCTTCATAACTTCTTAAATAACTAGATTATTTTTCAGGGTCTATTTTCTTACAAGTATTTTTTTTCTCTTCTGATATTAACATTTAAACTGCTGACTTGCAATATGGTATATAAGGTCAGCCACAATTTCAAAGTTATAGAAGAATTAGGTGCTAAACTTTCTATTGTAGGTGTTTATTACTCTATTTTGTTTTCTATCAATAACTGAAGAAAATAATGATTTTAACCATATAAGTTAACTGGATTATTAAAACTGAAAGTAGCTCCAAGTTTCTTATTTTGATTAGGCAATTAAACAAAAATATACTGTTTAAAACTAAGTATCAATTCATATATTAATAAAAATGTGGTTAAGGACAAATCACAATTCCAATAACAATTATTGCATCTAGTTCTTCATCAGCTATATAAATTGCTTTAAACCAAATACAAAAATATTAAGGCCAATCTCATTCTCCCTTCACAACTACTTAGTCTGTATTAGCTAAAACAAACAAAAAATCATCAGTCACTGTTTCCTTCTACTGAATCTTTATTTACACCATCACACCATCAACCATCAATAAAATTGTGCATCTCAACTTTTATTAATTTTCAAGTTCTAAAAGTATATATTATGTAGGAACTACTTATAACTAAAATTAATTCTCTATTGGTGTGATTGAAAATGAGAAGAGGGAGGGAGAGCAAGACTGGAAGGGAATGAAGGAGGAAGCAATAGCTGGAATACAAAGAGAATGAAAAGGAATAAACTAAAAAATTTAAATGCCCTGGCAAAAATATGATAATTGATCCTGTCTCAAAAAATGATGATAAATTTGAGGGAGTGTTTTTTTTAAGGTTTTCAGACAGGGTCTTTCAATATAGCCTTGTAGCCTAGCTGTCCTGGAACTCATTATGGAAGTCAAGATGGCCTTGAACTCACAGAGATCCACCTGCATCTGCCTCCCAAGTGCTGGAATTAAAGGTTAGTGTCACTACTAATGGCTTTCAGAAAAAACTCTTAAATGCCATGTTTCCCTAAGGTGTTTCTCATCTAAGTTCTCACAATAAAAATGAATGTGGGAAACATTTAAAACTCTGCGGCAATCAGGACATCAGGCTGGGCTTTGACTCACTGCCCTGAATAATTGACCTTCTAAAGACAGTTGTTACTGTGTGTCTTTCTTTCAAAATTACTTCTGCCCAGCTTTATTTTCCTCCTTACTACTAAGAATGTAAAATCCCAAGACATTTAAGAAGACATTAATTTTCCAGTTAAGTGAAAAGATCCTTAACCAATGGGAGGAAAGTCATCAAACTACTTTTAAAAAATGTTCACAGATGTTATAATGATTGTGATTCTGCAGCCATTCCTCTCTTTTATTAATTTTTTATTTTATTATATTAATTACACTTTATTCATGTTGTATCTCAGCTGTGGCACCCGCGTTCATTGCTTCCCAATCCCATTCTCCCTCCCTCATCACCTCCCATGCGGCTCTCCAAGTCCATTGATAGGGGAAGTCCTCCTCCCACTCGGTCTGACCCTCCCCTATCAGGTCTCATCAAGACTGGCTGCATTGTCTTCCTCTGTGGCCTGCTAAGGCTGTTCTCCATCACAGGAAGGTGAGGAAAGAGCTAGCCACTGAGTTCATGTCAGAGACAGTCCTTGTTCCACTTATTAGGGTACCCAGATGGAGACTGAGCTGCCATGGGCAACATCTGTGCAGAGGTTCTAAGTTATCTCCAAGCATAGTCCTTGGTTGGAGTATCAGTCTCAAAAAGGACCCATGGACACAAATTTCTTGACTCTATTGCTCTCCTTGTGGAGCTCCTGTCCCTTCCAGGTCTTTCTATCTCCTCCTTCTTTCATAAGATTCCCTGCACTCTGCCCAAATTTTGGCTATGAGCCTCACTATCTCCTTTGATAGCCTACTGGGTTGAGCCTTTCATAGGCCCACTGTGGTAGGCTCCTATCCAGTTTCCTGTTTTCTCCCTCTTTCAATGCCCAACGTGTTTGCCTTTCTGAATAAGGACTGATCATCTTACATAGGGTTTTCATTCTTGCTTAGCTTCTTTAGGTGTAGAGATTTTAAGATGTTTATCTATATTATATGTCTAATATTCACTTATAAGTGAACATATACCATGTGTGTCTTTCTTCTTCTAGGACACTTCACTCAGGATGATCTTTCTAGATCCCACCATTTGCCCTCAAATTTCATTATTTCCTTGTGTTTAATTGCTGAGTAGTATTCCATTGTGTAAATGTACCACAATTTCTGTATCCATTCCTCAGTTGAAGAGCAACTGGGTTATTTTCAGGTTCTGGCAATTATGAATGAAGCTGTTACAAACATGGTTGAGCAAATATCCCTGTTGTACACTTGAGCATCATTTGGATATATGCCTAGGAGTGGTATAGCTGGATCCCAAGGAAGCAATATTCCTAAGTGTCTGAGAAAGTGCCAGATTGATTTACAAAGTGGTTGTACAAGTTTATATTCCCACCAACAATGGAGTAGGATTCTGCTTTATCTGCATCCTCTCTAGCATTTTTGTTGGGTCTTGTGTGGATTAGGTATCAAGGTGACTGTGGCTTCATAGCGTGAATTTGGTAATGTTCCTTCTGTTTCTATTTTATGAAATAGTTTGAAGAGAATTAGAGTTAGCTCTTCTCTTAAAGTCTGGTAGAATTCTGCACTGAAACTACCTGACCCTGGGCTTTTTTTGCAAGAGACTTTTGAGGACTGCTTCTATTTCCTTGGGAAATACAGAATTATTCCATCTATTTACCTGATCTTGATTTAATTTTGGTAAATGAAATCTATCAAGAAAATTATCCATTTCATTTAGATTTTCAAAATTTGGGGCATATAGGCTTTTACAGTCGGATGCAATGATTGTTTTCATTTGCTCATTGTCATTATGTTTCCCTTATTGTTTTTTATTTTGCTGATTTGGACAGTTTCTCTCTGCCTTTCAGTTAGTTTGGCTAAGGTTTGTCTATCTTGTTGATTTCCTCAAAGAACCAGCTCTTGGATTAACTGATTATTTGAATTGTTTTCTTTGATTCCAATTTATTGGTTTCAGCCCTGAGTTTGATTATTTCCAGCCATCTACTCCTCTTGGGTGTGTCTGCTTCTTTTATTTTTTCTTTTCTAGAGCTTTAAGGTGAGCCATTAAATTGCTTGTATGAGATGTTTCAAATTTCTTCTTGAAGGCACTTAGTGCTATGAATTTTCCTCTTAGCACTGCTTTCATTGTGTTCCATAAGTTTGGGTATGTTGTGCCTTCATTTTCATTTTATCTTTAATATCTTTATTTCTTCTCTGATCCAGCTGTCATTGAGGAGAGAGTTGTTCAGTTTCCATGTGTGTGTGGGATTTTTGCTATTTCTGTTGTTGTTGAGGTCCAGTTTTAGTCGATGGTGGTCAGATAGGAATAAGGGATTATTTTGATCTTTTATCTGTTGAGGCTTCCTTTCTGGCCAACTATATGGTCATTTTGGAGAAGGTTCCATGAGGACCTGAAAAGAAGGTATACTCTTTTGAGTTTGGTGAAAGTTCTATAGACATCTATTAGATCCATTTGATTTTGGACCTTTTTAAGTTCCATTATTTCCCTATTTAGCTTCTGTCTAGATTATCTGTTCCTTGGTGAGAGTGGAGTGTTAAAGTCTCCCACTATTAAGGTGTTGGGATACATGTTTGATTTAAGCTTTAATAATGTTATATTTACAAATATAGATGATGCTCTAGAATTTTGGGCATAGATGTTCAAAATTGTGATGTCCTCCTGGTGAATTTTTCCTTTGATGAGAATGAAGTGCCTCCCCTCATCTTTTTTGATTAATTTTGTTTAAAAGTCTATTTTATTAGATATTAGGATAGCTACCCCAGCTTGTTTTCTGTGTCCATTTGCTTGAAAAACATTTTTACAGCCCTTTACTCTGAGGTACTGTTTATCTTTGCTGCATAGGTATGTTTCTTGGACTCAGCAGAATGTCAGATCCTTTTTCCATAACCATTCTATTAGTCTGGGTCTTTTTATTGGAGAGTTGAGTCCATTGATTTTGATAGATAATAGTGACCAATGAATGTTAGTTCCTTTTATTTTGGAGTTGGTGATATTACTGTGTTTTATTGCTTGTTTTCTTTTAATTTTTTGTTGTGAAGTTTTCTATATCCTATGTTTTCTTGGGTATAGTTGTTTTCATTGGATTGGAATTTTCCTTCTAGTATCTTCTGTAAGGCTGGATTACTGTGTAGATATTGTTTAAGTTTAGTTTTGTCATGGAATATTTTGTTTTCTCCATTTATGTTGATTGAAAGCTTTGCTGGGTAGAGTAGTCTTGGTTGGCATCTATGGTCCCTTAGCATCTGCATGACATCTGCCCAGGCCCTTCTGGCTTTCATAGTTTTTGATGAGAAGTCTGGTGTGATTCTGATAGGTCTATGTTTATATGTTACTTGGCCTTTTTCCCTTGCTGCTTTTAAATTTGTTGTTGTTGTTGTTCTGTAGATTTTGTGTTTTGATTATTATGTGGCATGAGGAGTCACTTTTCTGCTCTAGTCTATGTGGTGTTCTGTAGGCCTCTTTTATTTCTGTGGACATCTCTTTCTTTAAGTTGGGAAAATTTTCTTCTATGATTTTCTGGAAAATATTTTCTGGACTTTGGAGCCTGGAATCTTCTTTTTCGTCTATTCCTATCATTCTTAGATTTTGTCTTTTCATGGCATCCTTGATTTCTTTGATGTTTTGTGTTTTGGAATTTTTCCAGTTTTACTTTTTCTTTGAGAGATGTATCAATTGTATCTTCAGCACCTGAGATTTTCTCTTCCATCTCTTGTATTCTATTGGTGATACTTACCTTTGTGGTTCCTGATCTCTTTAAGATCTCCAGCTCCAGGGTTTCCTCTATTTGTGTTTTCTTTATTGATTCTCATTCGTTTTTCATGCCTTGCACCATTTCCTTCATATGCTTGAATGTGGATTCCTGTCTTTCCATGATGGCCTCTATTTTTTTTGTCCATTTCCTCTCTATATGCCATTAATTGTGCCTCTACCCATGTCTCTATTTGTTTGGCCGTAGTTGCCTCTATTTCTTTGACAACTTTGTTCATTTCCTCTTTATTTGCCTCCATTTGTGTGGCTATTTCTTTAAGAGATTTGTTCATTGCCTCTAATAACTGGGTAAGCTTTAACTTTTTAAAACTTTAAAGTCATTTTCCTGTGTTTCTGATGAATTGAAATATCCATTGATGTTTGGGATTGCTGGTGAAGCTACGATGTCCTGATTTTTGTTGGATGTCTTCCTAAGCCGACCTCTAGCCATCTGCTTATCCATAACATTTGCTGTTTGTTCCTGGAGTCTGTACTTCAGAGTGGGTCTTTTTCTGGTGTCTGAAGTGTCTTTCAGGGAAGAAGAGAGAGGTCTACCAGTTTGAAAGTGTGTGTTGTTTTTTCAGCTGTAGCTAAGGGAGAAAGGTCGCAGCACTGCTGTACAAGTGCAAGCGAGCAAGCACAGGTGTGTGCATGGAAGGACAGGGTGCTAGAGAGTGTAGATGCCTGCAATGTGGAGCTTAAGTGCAGGAGGGGGTACAGGTGCTGGAGTTGTTAGTGGGCACAATGTGCATGTGCAGGTTCCTTGAATACTCATTGGCCTACAGGCCTGTCATACTGTCCTTCTGGTATTCAGATCTGTCTGGGATCCAGGAATTGTTTGCCTGGATTCCACTGGTAGTCCCACAGCACAGTGGTTTCAATGTTGAGAACGCTGTCCTAAGAATCCCTATGTTGCCCACAGTGGGGGTGTGGGTGGGAGAAATCTGATGTCTGGCTGATATTGTAGAGGGACCCTGGATCTGGGGCTCTGCACACATTCACCTGAAGGCATACTCACTCTCCAGCAGGCCTAATCAGAAAGCACAGGGGTTTCCTCTGTTCTCTACTCTCAGATTTGGGCCTGTTGGGGCAAATGCAAGTATAGGAGATCCCTCAGCTCGGTGGTGCTGCACCCGCAGAACTAGGAGGCTGGTGATAGAAACACATTGGGAGTCCAGCCACAACCACAGAACTGGGAAGCCAGTACATATGCCTGCTGGATGGCCCTGAGGAGCCCATACAGCTGCCTGTGGACCTGGATGGTGAGTACAACAGGCAGCCCGCCCCTGAGGAACTGGGAGGCCAGCCTTCTCTGTTTCAGATACTGAGTAGGGAGCTCTGTGCTAGGAGCAGCAGGCACTGTGGGCCACCTCTGCAGAGGAGCGAAGCCCATCAAGGGGAAGTACAGGGGCATTGAATATTCATCACTCTCAGTCCCCAGAGAAGTCCGCAGGTGATAAGGATCTATGTGGTCTTAGCTCACAGGCTGTCCCCTTTCACTCAGGAAGACTCATCGATGTTCTGGCTTCAGCTGCCTCTCCACTTACCAATTTGAGTTTTGGATCCTCTGCCCCTTAGATAAGGTGTGTACTGGTTACTGCCATCTTGAATCCATGCATTCCTCTCTTTATTCATTGTTGTTCCCATCAGAATGTAAATTCTACATACTGGGATGTCTCTTCTGGTTTTCCTAGAATCTCACAGAACATATCTGAAACTGTTTGCCTTGTGCTCCTTCCTTGTCTGTGATGGTTAATTAACTGACAACTTGATAGATCTACATTATCATTAGATTAATTAAAACTCAGATGACCAGGATGAATACGGGGCTGAGAATTCATATCCATCACTCTCTGCTTCCTTGCTGGTGATACATGGTGTCGAACTGCCTCAGATTACTGCCAGCAAGACTATTGCTACAGTGGACTGTATCCTTGAACTATAAGCCAAAATATACCCTTTCTCCCTTAAATTGCTTTTATTTTTTTAATTAAATTCTTGTTTTTTTAATATTAGTTATAGTTTATTAACTTTGTAGGCCAGCTGTATCCCGCTCCCATTCCCACCCTCCCCCCCTCATGTTCTCCCTACCCCTTTCCAAGTCCACTGATAGGGGAGGAGCTCCTCCCCTTCTATCTGACCCTAGCTTATCAGTTATCTTTAGGCCTGGCTGCAAAGTCCTCCTCTGTGGCCTAGCAGGCCTGCTCCTCCCTGAGGTGGCGGGAGAGGGGGGTGTCAAAGAGCCAGCCATTGAGTTCATGTCAGAAATAGTCCCTGTTCCCCTTACTAGGGTGCCCACTTGGATACTGAGCTACCATGGGCTACATCCGAGCAGAGGTTCTAGGATATATCCATATATAGTCCTTGGTTGGAGATACAGTCTCACAAAAGACCCCTGTGCCCAGATATATTTGGTCCTTGTGGAGCTTCTGTCCTCTTCAGGTCATACTAACTCCCGCTTCTTTCATATGATTCCCTACACTCTGCTGAAGGTTTGGATATGAGTCTCAGCATCTGCTTTGAAACACTACTAGGTAGAGACTTTCAGAGGCCTTCCGTGGTAGGCTCCTGTCCTGTTACTTGTTTTCTCCTACATCCAATGTCCATCCCATTTGTCTTTTAAGTGAGGGTCCTCTTTCTTGGCACAGGAGACAACTTCCTGAACAGAACACCAACAGCACAGGCTCTAAGAGCAACAATCAATAAATGGGACCTCATGAAACTGAAAAGCTTCTGTAAAGCAAAAGACACTGTTGTCAGAACAAAATAACAGCCTACAGACTAGGAAAGGATCTTCACCAACCCTATATCTGACCAAGGGGTGATACCCCGAATATATAAAGAACTCAAGAAGTTAAAAAGCAACAAACCAAGTAATCCAATTAAAAATGGGATATAGAGCTATATGGAGAATTCTCAATAGAGGAATATAGAATGGCAGAGAAACACTTAAAAATAGGTTCAACGTCCTTAGCCACCAGAGAGATGCAAAACAATCCTGAGATTTCACCTTACACCCATCAGAATGGCTAAGATCAAAAACTCAAATGACAACATAGGCTGAAGAGGTTGTGGAGAAAGGGGAACCCTCATCCATTGCTGGTAGGAATGTAAACTTGTACAACCACTATGGAAATCAATCTGGTGCTTTCTCAGACAATTAGGAACAGTGCTTCCTCAAAATCCAGCTATACCACTCCTAGGCATATATCCAAAAGAGGCTCAAGCACACAAGGACATTTGCTCAACCATGTTTGTAGCAGCTTTATTCGTAATAGCCAGAACTTGGAAACAACCCAGATGTCCATCTACGGAGGAATGGATACAGAAATTGTGGTACTTTTACACAGTGGAATACTACTCAGCAATTAAAAACAAGGAAATCATGAAATTTTCAGGCAAATGGTGAGATCTACAAAAGATCATTCTGAGTGAGAATGAGTCTTTCTGCTAGAAGGAGAAAGACACACATGGTATATACTCACCTATAAGTGGGTACTAGACCTATAAGATAGGATAAAAATACTGAAATCTGTACACCAAAGAAGATAAACAAGAAATTGTTTTTCTTTTATTAATGCAACAGAAAAATAACTAAGATACCACTGACTTATTTGTAGGTGAGATTTTATTCATGCATGATGAGATTTTAGCTCTTTTCAAGAGACTTGTTTTCAGAGAAAGAGAATACTACCAATTATTTCAGTTTTGCATACTATTTAATAAACTACAACATTTTAGATCACTAAAACAGATAAGTTAACCCATAATTGTTTGGGTGAGAAGTTTGCTAGTCTCTGCCTGTTTATCAGAAGGCCAAAACAGAAAAAACAGAACCTCCTGATAGCTGGACTTTTACAACTTTATGGCTTCTTCTTTTTCCTACCCTTTACTCTCCAGTTTTCCCTCCTTCCTGGTGGTCAAGAGTTTTGTTTCTGCCTCTTTCTTCTGTTCTCACTAACAGCAAGCTCACACATCTCACTCAGTTCTGGG
This sequence comes from Meriones unguiculatus, assembly GCF_030254825.1. Lineage (NCBI taxonomy): Eukaryota > Metazoa > Chordata > Mammalia > Rodentia > Muridae > Meriones > Meriones unguiculatus. Next base: position 67,103,799 of record NC_083358.1, read on the forward strand.
TTTTTGTCTCTGCCTCTCACTGCATACCACTTCTAACTTTTCTGTCTCCCTTTTCTTAAGGATCGTGAGGTTAAATGGGACCACCTGAATAATCCAGGTAACCCTCCCTGTTTTAAAAGGAGCAAACTATCAGCCTTTTATTCCCTCTGTAAAATGCCTTTACCAGTAAAACTTGATATAGTCACAATCTCAGAGATTAAGCAATGGACATCTGAGAGGAGGCCATATTTGTCCCCATAAACCAGTGATATGAAGTAATCAGTGACTAGGAAGTTATAATATTCTAAATACACAAAATGCTCAGATTCAACAATCCATTTTCAGGTTTTCTAAGCAATCCTAAAGCAACTTCCTGAACCTCTGAAAAGACAGAGCAGACATTTGAAGGTGTGTTTTCATTATTTGTTACTGACACAGGTTCGCTTCAATTTATATTTAATAAAACCTTATGGCTGAGGCATGAGAACTGTTTGGGAAAGGTGCAATGAGATGGAAAACTGTCTTTCTGAACTTTTTCCCACACTAAGAAAAGAAAAATAAGTGTATAGTTCAAACAGATAGGAATTGTTGCAACCTCTGATAGAATGTACCCTGCAATGAATTTAATTTAATCTTCACAAAATAACTTGACTGGAAAACATAGTTCAGAAGGCCACACTGAACAATGAATTTCATTTATACTAAAATAAAATGGCTAAAAGAACAACTATAATCTCTACTTTATACACTGTACTGATGTTTGATTTTATGTAACACCATTTTTCTGCCAAGCAGTGAATTCAATTTTAAAGTTGTCAAAGTCAAAAACAGTTTAGAATGCAAATAATTTCTGTTAAATTAGGTTATAGCACAATAAAGTCTCAAACTGTATCCTTCCAATTTTTTCCAATGTCTCAGGCTTATTTCTTCTTGTTCTATTCTATTTCAAGCAACAAAGATTAGGCAAACCTCAATATTATGTTAACTAAGATTATTAATCACATATTAAAAGTATTATTATAGAAGCATATGGAGATAACAACCATATTAAAAGCTTTATTTGCAGTTAATCTCAATATATATAGCAGCCCACTTTTTCCCCTGCACATATACACACAGATCCTTACATTTCATAAGTAAATCTATAATTTGTGAATTTTAATGAATTGGCCTGTATGTGAAATTTACAACTAAATACTTATTCTTAAAAGTAAAACAATTCTCATTGTAGATTATACTCATACAAAGACTATTAGTTTGGTAATCAGGATATATTAGAAAGATATATGATAGATACATAGATACATAGATACGTAGACAGTGGATATAATATCCACTATATCATAGAATTCAACTAGCCTAAATTCATTACAGCAGAGATGAACAGCTGCCAGTCTCTTACAGCATGTGGGGAACTGATAGGGTGACCACACCACTGCAGTTATACCCTAAATCACAGAAACAGTGAATCCAGTAAGTGACAACTTGAAGGTTAAAGTTCTACAAGTTAAGCGCTTTATTATATAAATATGTATATACATATATATGATATATCTTTAATTTTTGAATAGCTACTTATAAAAACAAAGTAGAAAGTATGTAATAGACGCATGCATGAAAAAAATTCCTGTGAGATTGAGAATAGGCAAGATTGATAAGAAAACCCTTCAGAACATACAGGAAAGAAAAAACAAGCATTAAAGAAAGACCTAAGGGGACAGTGGACCTCACTGCATGGAATAATCGGGGTTCCTCAATCCCTCTCCTAAGTAAAGCTCTGCTCTGAGGTCGTGGCACCTCTCCCTGCACAGACAACCCTTTCAGTCTTTCTGCTTTTCCCTTTACAGCCTCTCACCTGTGTCTTGACCTAACCAGTCCCTACTGTAGTGAATGCTCCCTTGTTGGCAATCACTTCAGTTCCCTCAACTCTCTCTCACCCATATTCAGAAGTCACTACCCCAGTGTGGTGCTCACTGTCGCCCCTACTTACAAAAAAAAATTCACTTTTTGCCTATTTTTAGGAGCACATTATTTAGTGTATATTATATACTTCATATTATTTATTGATTCTCTCATATATTAAAATTTTAGTTCCAAAAACAAGAATAATTTATACATTTATGCATACATATTACCCTGCTCAGCAGACAATATGTACAGACTTGGATGAATAGCTGATATCACCACAAAGTGTCTCTGACTAGAGGTTTCTAAAAGATACCTAAGATTCACCAAAGGTATTTTGCTTTTTCATTCAAGAAAAATATAAATGACCCCAGAATGAACCAATATACAAAATAATAAAGAAAAGAACACATGAAAAAATAACAAATAGAAAAAGATCCAAATGAATCCATTATACTAGACAAATCTGAGGATAGAGAAAATCATAATTCAGAAAGAGCAAAGATTCTGATGTTATGTAAGCTTTATCACGTGTGCATATAACAAAACCAAAGGTATTTACTAAAATGTGAAACCAGAGTATTTGCTTATATATTCCCAACTAGGAAACAAATGAAACAGGGATGAGGTGTAGAATGGGGAAAGAGAGCTGAATATTTTCAATAAAAGAAGAAAAATGTGGAGGTAAACAGAAAACAGATTGTTCATTCTGCTTACAAAAGCAAACTCTATTTCCTAAAGATGATATGAAAGAAACTCAATTTAAAACAGTCAAATAACAGCTTGAAATAAAAGAGAATGACATATTGAGTTCTCACCTTCTTATCAGCAGGAAGGAAGGAAGAAAGGAAAGGGAGGAAGAATAGATATAAATAGATTATAGATATAAATAGATATAAATTACTACAATAAAGGTAGTAATTTTAATAAGATAAAAGGTTCACTTTTCCAGAAGGCTGTAATTTAGTCAACTAATAATATTGATTCCAAAATCATTAAGCAAAAGTTAAATAGAAGCAAATGAGTAATTATAAATTATATCTCTAAAGTGGGAGTTTTTAACACTCAAAGTAATCAATATATTAAACAAGATACAGAAAATTGAAATTTTCAATTAGTAAGCTAACTTTAGGTGACATCAACAGAACTTTGTGCCCAACTACTTGTCAATATGCATCATTTTAAACAAATGTCGTACTTACAAACGTGTTAAACATTTGACTGTAAATTAAATGTGAACAGTTTGCAAAAAGTGGACACGTTTGTCACCCAGAAGCAATTACTTCACTAGTCAGTTATGGGAAGACTATATAATTTGGGGTGAAGACAAAAGATTATCTCAGTTGGCCAATTTAATTGCTGGCATGCAGAGAGCCATGTGTTCATTTCCCAGAACCACATTCAGCAGGTACTTGTAATCCCAGTACTTTGGAGGTCAGGGCAAGAGGATCAGAAGTTCAAGGACATCCTCAATTAAAGAGCAAGTTCAAGACTAGTCTGGCACATATTAAACCCTGTATAAAAAGTAAATGAATATAATTATTTTTAAAGACAAGAAACATAAAGAAATGCTAAATATCATTTTAAATACAGTATACATCAAAGGACAGGTGATACTACAAATTAGAATACAATGGGAAATGAATGAATGCTATTAAAACACTATCAACAAAGTGGAAATACTGAAACTAAGTACTTAAATAATACTTGTTATTTTAAGACAGCATGGCTTTGAAATTGTCTGGAAATTATTTAAATCAGAGCAACATCAAATTAAAAATATTTCCTTGTTTTTTTCTTAAAGCCAAACAATCAAAATCTGATAACCAAATCTCCCAGGGAAATACCATTAAAGGATCATAATCCAGGAGAGGAATATGGCTGTGATACAAAGTGAATAAACTGTAATTTATTTAAAAAATAGATTTAAAAAAAGAGAAAGAAGAAAAGAGGACAAGAAGTTGGGAAGAAGTGGGTGTAGATCTGGGAAGAGTTAGGGGTAAGAATAGGAGGTGAATAAGATAGAAATGCATTTCGTGTATGCACTAAATTCTAAAAGATTAATAAAAATATATTTTCAGAAGAGAAAATAAAAGGATCATAATCCAGTCTCACAGGCAATGTTTGTGTGCTGGGGTGGGGATATAGCTCTGTTGATGAAGTGCCTAAAGCATGAGCAAGTGGGTTTGAGTCACCAGATCCCATGTTAAAATGTAGATAGGGTCACTGTGGGAGGGGACAGACCCCCACCCCAGAACTCCAGAGCTCACTGGCCAGCCAATTAGTCAATGGGCGAGCATACACTGAGAAACCCTATCAAAAAATTAAGGTGGACAGCAATCAAGGAAGGTACCAAATGTCAACCTCAGGCTTCCACACACATGTGTATGTGGACCTGCACACACATATGCATAATATACATAAACTATACACACATAAGAATATAAAATACATGTATGACATTCTTTGAGGAAATATTGGATCTGGCTGTGAATACCAAAACAATAAAGCTTCTCTTAAAGTATTTCTAAACTTTGAAAGAAAACAGTTTCCAACATATTAAAAACAATAGATAAAGATTAATAAATTTGATTGTATTAAATGAATATGTGAAAATAATAAAGGAAGTCATAGAGAAGATACTTTCACAGTGTGTGTTTAACATAGATATAGCCACAATGCAACGCCAGTAAGATGGCTCAGAGAATAAAGATGCTGAATGCTAAGCCTAGTGACCTGAGTTCAATACTTGGGACTCACATGGTGAAAGAACAAAACTGATTCTTGTAACTAGTCCTCTAATTTCCACACACATACTATGGCACAAGCAAGGGTGTGTGTGTGTGTGTGTGTGTGTGTGTGTGTGTGTGTGTATGTGTGTGCAGATGTAGCCCTGCACAGATGTAGCCCATGACAGCTCAGTATCCAAGTGGTTCCCTAGTAAGGGGAACAGGGGCTGTCTATGATATGAACTTAGTGGCTGGCTCTCTGATCACCTCCCCCTGATGGGGGAACAGACTTACCAGGCCACAGAGGAAGACAATGTAGCTAGACCTGATGAGATCTGATAGACTAGGATCAGAAGGAAAGAGAGGAGGACCTCCCCTATCAGTGGACTTGGGGGAGAGGCATAGAAGGAGAAAAGGGAGGGAGGGGGCTACAGCTGGGATACAAAGTGAATAAATTATAAGAATTTAAAAAGTTAAAAAAAATACTAATAGAATGCTCACCATAATACTGACCAGCACCAATAAAACAAAGCACATATCCATATGCAGTAAAATGGATAAATAAACTGTAATACATTGTTCTACTTAGGGTGAACTAAATACTGTTGTTGTTTCCAGAAACAAAACAAATTACAGCCTGCAAATTTTAAGTCTGAGGGACAGAAGCCAGTCGAAGAATAATGCACACTTCAGTATTCAACATAAATTGAAAAACAGCCAAAGAAAATCAGTGGTGGCAGAGACAAAACAGTAGCTACTCTGTAGGAGTGGAAATGACAAGGAGAAAGTTTGAGGAGAGGCTGGAGCTAGGGGGCCACGCTGTTAGGCTTCCTCATCATGACAAGGGTTGCAAAAGTGGTTCACTGAAAGAAATGCACAGAGATGTATATTGATGGTTCATATGTTTCTCTAAACATACTCTATATGAAAATGTACATGTGTGGTGTGTCCTGTGTGCACATACATGAGTATTTGGGTGTATATACACATACACATACCTTTGGAAGTCAGAACAGAGCTTTGGATGTCTTTCTGTATTGCTCAGGTCTTTCAGTGAACTTGAAGCTTTGTCTGCTCTGGCCACACTGGGCATTCACAGGGGACTGTCTATCCCTCCCAATGCTGGAATTACAAGCCACGCACAGCTTTAAATGTTTACTTTTAAATATGGATGATTTGGGGGTTATTGATTATAAGCAATAAGCAATGACACAAAGATGTCTAGTAATAGAAGTTACAATTCCTGTTAATTGCTTTGCAACATATTTACAACAAAATATTACATACAGAATATGATTCCCAAAGTGCTACCATTTGGTAAGATAGACACACTGAACCTATGTTAGTGTAATTTAGCTTTATGTGTGGAAAGAATACTTTTAAAATATACCTTTAGCCTTAATATTTCTTAGAATTCCCCATCTCATTACACTTCCTCTAAATGCATGTCTTTATTAATACAGAATAAACGGCCTTCCTAATCTCAACCTCAGGCAATGAAAGCTTCTAATGACAGGGTGGCATTTTAAGTTATAGGTACTCTAAAGTGTTCAGGTAACCAATGCTGACTCTACAAAGTATCTACCAAAATCAATTTTTATCACTCAAAATCTATTGCAGTTAGAGAGCAAGGCCAAGGCTCTGACACACTAATGGTTCTCAAAATATTTCAGAGAGAATAAGAGAATTGCAACGTGTGTTAATTGGAATGCAGCTGGGCTACGGACATGGCTAGCATATAAACCAGCATTCTAGGGGGGCAATGAGCTTTAACAAGCACCAGCGTTTTCTGGCTGCATTTTTATTGTTTGTTTGTTTGTTTGTTTTACAATTTATTCACTTTGTAGCCCCTCCCTCATCTCCCCCCAGTTCCACCTTCCCTCCATCTCTCTTCCCTATCCCTCTCCCCTAGTCCACTGATAGGGAAAGTCCTCCTCCCTTACCATCTGACCCTAGCCTTCAGGTCCTATCAGGACTGCCTGGATTCTCTTTCTCTGTGGCCTGGCTGGGTTGGCCCACCTACTTGAAGTTATCAAGGAGCAAGCAATTGAGTTCATGCCAGGCCCTGTCTCTTCTCCCCTTACTAGGGAACCCACATGGAGACTGAGCTGTCTGTGGACTGCATCTGAGCAGGGTGTCTATGTCCTCTCCATGCATGGTCTTTGATTGATGCATCAGTCCCTACAGTCTCCTCTGAGCCCATTCCCTCCTCCTTCTGGCTTTGTTGGTCTTCTGTGTGGTTCCTGTGCCCTCCAGGTCCTTCTATATCCCCCTTATTCCATAAGACTCCCTGGTTACGTTTTATATAGTAATTTCCCTACACTGAAATAATTTTTAAACTTTACTGTGTCTTGTAATAAAGCAGGAGTTGTTAGTCTGTTCCAAGTATTTGATTTTTTAATTTGATTTTATAAGAGTGTAGCATTTCCAAAAGAGATCCACTCTACAAAATTGGACTTGCTTGAAAGCAATATCCTATCTGACCTGGCTGGAACAGTCTCATGTATTCTGCCACAACAGTAAGTTACATGAAAATGATTAAACTGAGAATGATTAAATTAGAAACCAGTTTTCTAATTTCTGGAGTGTTAAATTAACAGCACAAAAAGAATCATCTTTTGCAGGAAAGCTGCAATGATTATGCATAAAAAGTAGAAGCGTGTCAAGGACATCATGATTCCCAGTTTTCCTTCCTTTCACTTTTCTCTTAACCATTTCTTGTCATTTGATGAGTGTACTAATTTTCATAATGATGGACTTAGAATGAACATTCTCCTTTTCTCCAAATGCACACACTTCTTCATCATTTAGTTTTTCAACTAGTTCAAAACTTATCATCTTCCTTTCTTTCCAACCTGTCCTTCCTTTGTTCTTGTTCCTAGCTCAGCTCTGATTCTATTGTTATATCACCCAGTGAAAATCTTTTTATTTGGGGTAAATACTGGAACAATCAGAATCCTTTTAACCATCACTACAGAAGCTGTGATGAATGTGCCTGTCAGATACAAACACCGTGCAGTGTTTGGCCAGCAGCATGGACATGCACCTTTCATAATTAGAAGGACACGAGATAGGAACTTGCATTAAACCTCTAAACTATTCTGTTCCTTCCTTCTCTGAACTATAGACTGGCCATGGGACTGTGTCAACTTCTTTCTCACTTTGGCCAATGTGCCAAACTTGCATTTACCATACCCTTTTTCTACTCTCTCTTCTATAGTTTCTCCTACATATATGCTTAACTTTCTCCATTCGACTCTTCAAGCTCTGTAAAGCCATCAGTAAGCACTAAACAAAAGTTTCAAACTTTAATAAAGAGTTGATAACTAAAAGAAAATTCAATGTGAAAAAACTTTAATTTAACCTATATGTCAAAGATGACCAAACCTTAGTCAATAGTTCTCAAGCATGTGTACAAATCAGGTACACACACAAGGATTTTTAATGCATTCATTGTGGGCTCTTACATGTCTTATTAAACAAGTCAAGTTATGGTTTAAAATATGCTGATTTTGTGACTCCAGTAATTGTACATAGAAAAAAACTTGGTGGTTTAGTTCCCAGCCCCTTTTCCCTCCAAGATTACTTACAATATCATGGATTTAATAATATTCATATTTAATCATTCCCTTTTCAATATGCAACTGAGACAACTCCCTGAGCTTTGTATGAGCTTTATATATAAAAAATTATTTCAAAGTCAAATAGAGGGACTGAAAGATATTTCAACAGTTAAAAGCAAAAGACCCAAGTCCCATTCTTTTTTTAATTTATTTGTTATTTATTATTGACAGTTTATTCACTTTGTATCCCAGCTGTAGCCCCCTCCCTAGTCCCCTTCCAATCTCACCCTCCCTCCATCATCTCCTCCCATGCCCCTCTCCAGGTCCACTGATAGGGGAAGACCTCATATCTGATGCTCGCCTATCAGGTCTCATCATGACTGGCTGCATTGTCTTCCTCTGTGGCCTGGTAAGACTGCTCCCCACTTCAGGTGGGGTGATCAAAGAACCAGCCACTGAGTTCATATCAGAGACAGTCCCTGTTCCCCTTACTAGGAAGCCCACTTGGACACTGAACTGCCATAGGCTATATCTGTGCGGGGGTTCTAGGCTATCTCCATGCATGGTCCTTGGCTGGAATATCAGTCTCAGAAAAGACCCCTGGGCCCAGATATTTTTATTGCTCTCCTTGTAGAGCTCCTGTTCCCTCCAGGTCTTTCATCTCCCTCTTCTTTCATAACAGTACCTGCACTCTGCCCAGAGTTTGACTATGAGTCTCATCATCTGTTTACCCTGCTGGGTAGAGTCTTTCAGAGGTCCTCTGTGGTAGGCTCCTGTTCTGTACCCTGTTATCTCTGTCTTCTGATGTCTAGCCCGTTTCTGAATGAGGACTGAGTATCTTACCTAAGGTCCTTCTTCTCGCTTATCATGTTTAGGTGTACAGATTTTAGTATGTTTATCCTATATTATATGTCTAATATTCACTTATAAGTGAGTATATACCATGTATGCCTTTCTGCCTCTGGGATACATCACTCAGGATGATCTTTTTAGAGCCCACCATTTGCAAATTTCATGATTTCCTTGTGTTTAATTGCTGAGTAGTATTACATTGTGTAAATGTACCACAAATTCTGCATCCATTCCTCTATTGAGGGACATCTGGGTGGTTTCTAGATTCTGGCCATTACAAAAAAAGGTGCTATGAACATGCTTAAGCTAATGTCCTTGTTGTGTACTTGAGCATCTTTTGGATATATGTCTAGAAGTGGTATAGCTGGTTCTTGAGAAAGCTCTATTCCTAAGTATCTGAGAAAGCCCCAGATTGATTTCCAAAGTGGTTGTACAAGTTTACATTCCCACCAGCAGTGGAGGAGGGCTCTCCTTTCTCCACATCCTCTCCAGTATGTATTGTCCCTTGAGTTTTTTTATCTTAGCCATTCTGCATAGGCTCTAAGATCAACCATCAGTAAATGGGACCTCATGAAACTGAAAAGCTCTGTAAAGCAAAGGAAACTGTCATCAGAACAAAACAACAGCCTATGGACTGAGAAAGATCTTCACCAAGCCTATATCTGACAGAGGGCTAATATCCAGAATATATAAAGAACTCAAGAAGCTAAAAAGCAGCAACCAAATAATCCAATTAAAAAAATGTTTACAGAGCTAAACAGAGAATTCTCAATAGAGGACTATCAAATGACAGAGAAACAAAGAAATGCTCAACGCCCTTAGTCATCAGAAAAAATGCAAATCAAAATGACCCTGAAATTTCACCTGAGTTCCATTCTTAATACCCATGGTAGGCAGCCTACGACTCCCAATAAAACTAGCTCTAGGGAGATCCAACACAGACACAGATGTAATTAAGATGAATCTTCTTTTAATGTCATAGAATCTTAAATGTAAGATTTCCCACTGTTACTTACTATTTTTTTTCATCTCTTCTACATAATTTACCTCATTCCCTGTCACCTCTCCTACTCTTTCCATGTATTTCTCTCCCAATAGTCCTCTAGCTCCCTGTCAAACTTATGGCCTCTTTTCATTTAATTGTTATTATTATATGTACTTATAAACACCATGCACTTTGGACACGGGACTTGGAGATTCCAAACTGGATATGACCTGAAAGTCTACTCCCTAAAGACTAGCTTTCATACTACCAGAAGGATAAATAAATATACAGCCAAGACTTCACCAAATAACATGATTTTATACTACAATACCTTAAGAACTCCACCAGAAAAAGAACTGTATCTGATACGCACTTTTCAATTGCAGGATATAAAATCAACAAACAACAATCATGCCTTTTCTATATGCTAATAACAAATTGCTGAGAAAGAAATTAGAACAAAGTATACCATTCACAATAGGATGGAATAACCTAAGAATAAACCAACAAAGCTGCTGAAGGTAAATATTTAAGACATTAAAAGCAATAATTGAAGAAAACACATGATGTTAGAAAGATCTTCCACACTTGAGGGATTGGCAGGCCAAATATTGGCAGGACTAACTGACTACAATATCAAAAGTAATTTACATGCTCAATAAAATCCCTATTAAAATTCCAATAGCATTTTTTCACAGAGCTATGAAATAATAATCTTGAAACTCATAAAGAAACACAAAAGGTTAAAGACAGCCAAAAAATCAATACTGCAAAAACAATACTGTCAGAAATGCCATAATTATTAACATCAAATTATACTATAAAGTTATAGTGAAAAATACAGCATGTGATGGCATGAAAATAGATATGGAGGCCAATGTAATATAATAGAGAACCATTAGATAACACACATAGTTATGGACATCTATGTTTGGGCAATGGTGTCAAAAATACAATGATAAAAGGATGGTTCATTCAGCAAATGGTACTAGAAAAGGTGGATATCTGCCTACGAAGAAGTAAATGTAGGGAAAATACTTCAAAATATAGGCATAGGTAAGAGCATTCTAAAAAGGACTGTGGTAACACAGGAAACCTCAAGAACTGTTTAGAAGTTCATAGAGTGGTATAAACTTTGCATCTAGTTAATTTTAATGTGCTATCTTTTTTAATTTGCATGTTTTGTAATAAAGCTTATAATTGAAAAAAAAAAAAAAAAGACCCAAAATAGAACAGCTATCTGAACCAGTTATTCTTGATCATCTACCCAAACAACTCCACATCCTACTCGGGAATCCATGTGCATTGCTGCCCTTTGCACAATAACAACCTACAATTCCATTAACATATGATTGGATAAGGTCAATCAGATACACATAGGCAGTGGTGTTGTTCTCAGACATAGAAAGAGAACTTAGGAAAATGACAGGATAGTGTGTAGCTCAGAATATTAAGAGTGGGTATACCAAGTTCAGAAAGATGAACACTTCACATTCTCCCTCATTTGTTGATATGCTAGATACACTAGCTTCTAGTTTTTATATATGTATTTATTACACATACTTTTTGGTATTGTAAGTAGTTGTCGATATAGATCATGAAAGTAGAGAAGGAACCATTAGCAAGTAAAAAGAGTGTTTAAGGAAGGGTGAAAGGGTAACGTGAACACATGCCACAGAAGAGAAAAGAGGACGACCAGGGTATCAGGTACAAAAGAATGGGTGAGAGAAAATGCCAAGGGAGGAGGACATAAAAATAAAGTGTACATGAAAAGACCATAATGAAGCATGTTACTTTTTAATGCTTATTGAGAAAAATTAAAAATTTAAATGTAAAATAAAATAACTAAAAAAATATAAGGTTCTTACGTGGTCTTTGCACCTGATGTCCTTAAATTTGTGATGCTAAGGCCAAGACAGGAGGTGATTCTGATTACAGAGTGGTACTGTGTTCTACAGAGCTAGAGAGAGCAAGGTAGACACCATTATCTGGAAGATAAATACCATGAGTGACCACGTGAGGAGCTGCAGGAGTCCATGAGACCAGCTGGTAAAATGGACCAGACAGAGCAGGCACACTAAGGCCAATTTTACAGTGATTAAAGTACTGAAACATGAACTGAGAAATGCCAAGGGAAAGGAGGGGCAGAAGAATCAACATTTTCAGATTGGCCATGATGTTCAGGGAAACAGAGTTAAGATTATCAGGTTGTTCTTAACTGACCTTCTTTTTTTAACCCTTGAGGCCATTATGATACATATGTACATGTCACATTTATGTGTAATGATGCCTATCTGAATCCAGTCCACACAATTTTGAAAAATTAAGAAAGAATGAAAATATTTTATAATTATATAGTAATATAAACAATGCTACTGATAGTATCCTCCAGCTCTATACATAATTTTGTTAGACTGAAGTGTCTTCAATATTTGTTGTATGCATGTCTACTGGAAGCAAGTCAACTAAGTTTTTCTCTGTTTGAAAATGATCTATTTGACTTTTTTTAAGGGGGTAACTGTGACAGGTCTCATGTGGCTCAGACTGGCCTGAAACACACGCTTTAACTCTGGAGGTTGGCCTTGAACTCCTAATCCTCCACCTCAACTTTCCAAGTCTTGGAATTGCAGGAATTCACTACCACATCTGCTTGACTTTCATTTACCATTCAGAATTTCTAAAATTACTTTAAGGATACCAGTTCAGTGATCTCTCCTTATAGCTTTTTCTGATAGTTAAGCTCCATTGGGACTTTCACACATGTTACGAGACCATGCTCAGATGTATGATCACACTACTGCATGAAAATCAAGGGAAGAAAGTCTTTGATGTGCATATACAGAAAAACCTAGTACAGTATCTTCCAGCTCTATGAACTTTAGTCAGTTGGGGGGGGGAGTGAAGCTTCCAGTTGAATACTAACTCAGTTTCTCCATGTCAAATGACATTAATTTGTGGTGTTGTCAGCAACAGGGTTTTACCGTCAGGCTATGGTGAGTAACCAATAACACTATATCCATAGCCAAAATGCTAATGAGTATCTGTACCCCTTTGGCCAATGACTTAAAAAGATGTACCCTATTCCTGATATAGAAAGTATTATTTCACAGCATATGCTGTCTAGTTGGGGTATTGTTTCCCCTACTATGTGATGACTCCATTTAAATTTTAATTCCTTCCATATACATATATATGTTATATTTTTAGAAGCTTCTACAGCAATAGGTATCCATATGGCTTTTCAAAAGGCCTTGAGTGTTAGTTGTCCCTCACTATAGTCCATTCTTTACCCTGTCCTCCCACCAGCCTCGCCATTTAATCCTACTATTTTAACTTCCCTTTTATCTGTAGATTAGATTAGATTAGATTTTCTCTTCCTTGGAGGTTCTCTCCTCTGCCATTATCCTTAGTAGCTACTTAACCTTTATAGATATTCTCATTGAAGCACACATGTAGGCCTGAGGTTTAAAAGCTAACATGCATAGCTTTTAAATGTTTATGTTTATGTTTTGAGGGTTTGGGTTACCTCACTCAAACTGTTTCTACTTCTATTCATTTCTCTTAACAGATGAATAATATTCCATTGTACCATGTTTTCATTATCCATTCATCATCTAGTCTGTCTCCAATTTCTGGCTATTATGACAGATCTTCAAGAACCATGGATGAGCAAATATCTCTGCAGTAAAATGTAGAGTCCATTGTGCCCAAGAGTGTTAAAATTGGATCTTATGCTAGATCTCTGAGTACCCTCCACATTGGTTCCCATAGTGGTTGTGCCAGTTTACACTTCCACCAGCAATGAATACACACCACTGAAGAAGAAAAGTAATCATCAATCTCACCTACCTACAAACTCTGCAAGCTACAATAGCAAGAGGCCTACAAGATATACCCACTGGTGTAATAGCAGCACAGATTTCATGAGAGTGCCAAACACATTTTAATTTTATTTAAGGCATAATCCATGAGGTGGAACTCATACCCTGTTAATGAAGCAATGAACCTGAGACTAGTTTATGGGCCCTAGGGGAAACCTACTATTATTCTGATAAATGAACATAGCAATAAAAAAACTCCTAATGACATATATCTATATGCATCATTTTTTGATTCTTTTTTCAAGCTATAATTAAATTCTCCAACATATCAAAAATAAATACATATGAGATAAGAACAATACAGCCACCCACTTTTTCTGATATCAATAGAGTTCTCCAAATGATGTTTTCTTTTATTTTTTCCCCCTACATGGGCCTTGCTCCGTCAAAGAAATAACAGTTGAGCTCAGGAAAGTCCCATTCTGTCATATCATCTGTACTTCCCATGAGACCAAAATAAAGCCAGGAATATCTACATTAGAAATTTGTTACATGACTCAAGTTTTCCCATGGACTCAATGTATATCCATCATTTAACCCTCATCAGAAAAGCTTCTTCTAGCAGTAGACAGTTATTAACATAGAGACATACAACTGGACAATGTGCAAAAAGTGAGACTTTGAAGCACTCAGACAAAATATGATACATATATCATATATGTTATATGATATATATCTATATGTATATTATATAATTACATATTATATAATATGTTATATATAATACTCCTTTCATCAAAATGCAGAGGCTATGTTAAATAATAAAAAGGAGGATGGAAGGAGAAAGAAGAAGAGAAAGAAAAAGAAGTGGTGGAAAACTGTAAGATCGGAGTTGTAGATGACCCCAAAAAATAGCATCATCCAGACACAACAGGACTGATGCACAAATGAACTCTGACACCATACACAAGTTCTCTGCAGGTTCAAGACAGACAGAATCCCAGTGTTAAAAAAGGAAAGTGAACACAAATCCCAACCTAACTAAAAAGCTGTTTGCGATCAATAGATTCTGGGAGAGAGACAATCAATATTCTTCAGTGGAATGGCACTGTATATCAGCCACAGTCTAGGACAGTCCTTATTCTCAGAAGTAGTTTACCAAACACAAAATGGACTCCATATTACTATGTCTGTGCTTTTGTTTGTTTGGTTGGCTGAATGGCTGGCTGGATATCTAGCTGGTTGGTTGATTCACTGTTTTGGGTTTTTTTTTTTTAGTTGATTTTTTTGGCTTTTTTTAAGTTTTTTTAAGCAAAAGAAAAATATGAAGTTGGGTGGGTAAGATATGGGAGGAGTTGGGGGAGATGAAAGAACATAATCCAAATATATACTCTGACAAATATTTTTAAATATATATTTTTTAAAAAGTAATCTGTATGTACTTAGTTTGTTGTTAATGTTATTTATAATCATGCTTATTGACAAAAACAGTAATTATCATCCTGTGTATAAATATGGAAAAAGTATTAAAATAATTTGAATGTACCAAAAACCCAAATATAATAGAAATTGAAAAGGTAATGAAATTAGTTTGTTTTCTATCCTAAAATAAAATAAAGATATTCCAAAAATTGATTTCATCTTTTTTTTTTTCCTTCTAGTCAGAATTACCATGCATTCAAGCAGCTCAAAACATTCCCAGAAGCTGTAGAAGGAGGGAAAAAAAAACATTCCATGTTTATAGCAATCTGTTAACAGCACTCAATGTGAGGAAAGAACTGCTTTTGGACAAGCTTTATGGTACTTCGGGAAATAGAATATTACAAGTCACTGAGAAAATAGAAGAAATAATTAGTTTTCACACTACGGTGATTTTTATATCAAAGGTATTACTTATGTTTATTAAAAGAGTGGAAAAACTAGCTTCATGGAATATGTTCAATTAACTTCTAGGATAAATTATATTTGTTTCTTAAAATAATTTCCTTTGGGAATCCAATGCACAAATCACAATGTTATCTTTCTGAGAAATGATCTATACTTGCACAGTAAAGTCAGTCAGTACCTGAGTGGTTTAAACAATGACTATTACCTTCCACGCACTGTACTGCTGTGATAACCACTCAGTGAAACAGTGAGTTGCTGCTGAAAATTATACTTTAAATTTCGTATTATTCTTCATTCAAAACTTTGAGACTGTAACACTGGCCAAAGAATCCTCATTCTCCCTCCTCTCTTCCAATTCCAGTCAGACCGCTTGCTGCAACCTTCTCTTTCTTGTTCCCTTTGTCCTCAGCAGATCACTCAGATCCCCTCCTACAGTCTTCCTCCATCATTCCATCTCCTTCAGGCACTTCCTGGAAACCCTCTAACCACATCTGCCAAGGAATCTGGTAGCCATATTCACCCTCCTTCCTGTCCTCCAATTCCAATCCGTCAGCCTTCTATCCAGCTCTGCAGCAGACCCCGTGATTCGGAGATGGGGTCCAGCAGAGCCTGGTGGCACACCCAGCTTTCCTCCCTCCTGGGGCCTTCCTAGCTGCCCCCTTCTGGGCCACGCCCACTCCTAACTGTCAGCTCACAATACCTAAAAACAAGTTCTCCCTGGGACCCACAGTGGCCACAGTAAAAGGATCTTGGAAGCTTTCCCTACTAGGCAATCCACAACCTCCACATTCTCCTAAAAACCAGGAAAGGTAATAGAAACCAAGGAATGAAACACCTATTTCAACAGGGGCAAGATCACACATCAGCACCTAAAATTGTAATCATCAACCACACAGACAGCAACATAAAAACACAGTCAGTAATAGTCAGGCCAATATGTCTTCACTAAGCCACCCTTTATAGTAGGCCCTGAAAAATGCAAGATAAGGAATTCAAGTTTGTTCTTATGAATATGTTCAAGGTGTTTAAATCCGCTAATGAAAATACAAACAATAAAAGGAAATGAAGAAAAGTGTACAAGACATAAAAGTGGAAATAGAATCAATAAAGAAAACCCAAACTAATGGAAAACTGAAAAATGTGAATTCTGATACACCTATGCAATTGAATAGTTTGTGGATGTTGGCTGTTTAGTCTTCAATAAGAAAACTACAAGACATACAAAGAGCAGAGGCATAAAGTAAAGGTATAAGGAGGAGGGATGGATAATCCTAGGAAGGAAAACAGAATAGATAGATGCGGGGTTACTGATACGGACAGCTCAGTGGCTAAAGACACTTGTCATCAAGCTTGACAAACTGAATTCAATCTCAGGATTCAGAGGGTAGAAGGAGAGATGGGCTCCAGCAAGTTGCCCTCTGATCTCCACAAGCACCTGTGGTATGAGCATGTGAGCATAACGACATAGAAAGACACACACAGACAGAGACGCACACATTCACACCCACGAGTGTGCGCACACACACTCGGTATCAATAAATAAAGCATAATAAAAAACGTTCTACATGTGTAAGTATTTCTTTTTTTTCTTTATTAATTACACTTTATTCACTTTGTATCCCCCTGTGGTTCCCTATTTCTGAGCATGGTGATACTTGCCTATAATTGTAGTGTTGGGGAGACACATGAGCATCTGCAGCTCAAGGCAGCTTAGGCTGCATAACATAACAACAAAAAATAAAAATAAAAACAGAACACAGGAATTATGGTACATGCATCCTTTCTCAGCCACTCTGGCAGTTTAGCCAGAAGGGTTGAGTTTGTGAATCTGTGAGGAGTCTGGGCTAGAAAGCAAATCCTAGCGAAAAAAAAAAAAAAAAAAGAACACTAAAAAGAATTGGAAATAATTAAGGATGTTAATATTTTGTATTAATTTTAGTCGGTGTGTGTATGAGTGTGTGCAGAATGTGACGTGGGTGCTACAACATGTGAGTGGAAGTCAGAGGACAACTTTACAGAGTCAGTTTCCTCCTTCCACCATTACATGGGTCCTGGAGACAAAATTCAGATTGAAGTCTTTCTTATTGGGCAAGTGCTTTTACCTGTTGAGCCATCTTGCTGACCCAAGAAATTATTTTTAAATTGATGAGAGAGAGAGAGAGAGAGAGAGAGAGAGAGAGAGAGAGAGAGAGAGAGAGAGAGAGAGAGAGGAAGGAAGGAAGGAAGGAAGGAAGGAAGGAAGGAAGGAAGGAAGGAAGGAAGGAAGGAAGGAAGACAAACTTTCTGACAGGTCTTACATAGTTGCTCAAAGGCCATTTTCTCAGTGAGACTTTCTCTCATAACGTTACCTGACAGGACTCACACCCACTCTAAACTCCTTTTGTTCTCTGTGTCTCTTACCTTCTCCACAGCCACCACAACATGTGCCTACCTGTCTGCTTGATTCCTTCCTGTCTTCCATCGTTCCTCCGTCTAGTTCACTCACTTAGCAGATGTATATTATTCCTGAAACTAAGCACTGAGGAACAAAGAGGGCTGTCTTTGTTTGCTCTACCAATGCCTAGAACACTGCTTGTACATAAGAGGCTCTTAGAACACAAGTGACATAAGTGAATAAATGCATTAATTCTATCTTTTTTCCAAGATTTCCAGATTTTATAGAATATGTGGCATTTCTACATTTTTTTATAGAACTCTATTAAAGTTGATACTCAAATTAACTGAATGTTGGCATAATGTTCTTTTGGAATGTATACAATTTATCCTTGTTCATCCAAATGCTGATTTCTCTACCCAACTATCTGGTTTCAATCCAGACATTACATTGTGATGTTTATTCTAAGGATCACCTGTCTCAAGTCTGTGTCAACATGCCTCCATTTGTTCTCTATATTGTCAATTAAACAACCAACCCCAATGTTGTGCAATGGAGAGAATAGGGTAGGGTATCCTGGCCGGAAGGGAAGAGAAGGAAGCAAGTGGGAGGAAGTAGGAGCAGAGAATCTGAGAATCCGCAGGAGAGATCTTGGAAACACGTGGAGAGATGGACCGGACCTAAGATATGACAAAAAGCAAGTATAATTGGTGAAATCTGAATGGAAGGAAACTATGTGGGCTTGCAGGTTTAGAATGGAGTAACTATTGCCCAGCATTGTGCTCTAGGTTAATTAAACAAATCCTAGTCTCTGTGTGGTGTTTTGGGCATACAGCTGGTTTAGGGCCAAATGCTGCTTAACTAAAAGATAAATCAATAATAAATATCATTTCGCCACAACAAATGGTGCCCAACTAATCTAAGTAGCCACACCCTTTAAATCATACTTTAACATAATTTGGTGGGGGGAATAAGCTCCCAGTGATACAACCCAAACTTAAAACCTAAAACTCCCAGGTCACTTACTGTCTCTTTAATACAGAGAGACTCTTAAACAGGCCCAGGAGCAAAAGACAGCCTCCTGTGGGCAGACCTAAGACTTCCATAACAAAACTGGCTGCCATTGCAGTCTGAGGGGTTCACTAGCATGGCTCCCTTATACTGTGGCTGGCTCACTGGTTCAGCTCAGCAGCCATGGTGGGAAAGAAAAAAAACGGAGGCAAGCAAACCTCTAGACAGAGCTTGGCCTAAAACTGAATCTAAAATTAAAAAAAAAAAAAAAAAAAAAAAGCCATGGCAAAGGGTGTTTTAATCCTTTTTGGCTTTGTTTTGGTTGTCATAGTAATGGATCTGGTTACAATATGTTTAATGGTGATGGCTCTTCTCCATACCTTCTCCAAGAAAGTTCAAGGAGAAAATGTGGGGATTGGAATACTAGTTACAAACAATAGAAATTGCACCCTTTCTAATAATTAGATTAATAACAGCTAACATTCAAAGCTCTCTAGCTGCAAGATGCTAGCCAGCTCTTTCTGGTAAGGGTCCTCTGATTTCGATGTAACAACAACTAAATTCCAAAAAATAAACAACTGGGCTTTGTGTTTACACCATAAATTAGCACAACTGACCCAAAACTTAAAATTTTCTCTCCTCTTTGCTTGATTTTCATTTAAAAGCTTTGAATTACAATGGTATTGATTTGAGAAAAAAAATATTTGAACAAGTTGGTGAAGGCACAAGCCTTTAATCCCAACACAAAGTAAAACAAAACAGGGAGATCTCTGAGTTCCAGACCAGCCTAATTTACATAATAAAAGCCAGAATGATAACTCCTTCTGTTTAGCCACTTGCAGAGACAGTCTAAGATTCAAAATGACAAAATTTTCCTTAAGGTTACCATGTAAGTTCTTTTTTCTTAATAATAGATGTTATGTCCTTACTGTTCTAAAGATTGGATTCACATCAATTTTAGGTTTATGTAAGGAAAGATAATGTCACATTGCTCTGGAAGCTGGCTTATCCTCTCGAACATGAGACATTTTCACGGGGGACAAATGTTGGTCATGCCTGATGCAGAAAAGTCACAGGAGGCTTACAGGTAGCAAAGTACACGGCAGCCTAGTTAAGTCCTAAAAACTCAAAAATTATAATTCATCTATTAAAAAGATGAAACTGTCCATCCCATATCAAAAAGGGGGCAAGGCAAAGATAGCCAAAACAAATGTAAAAACCCAGGTACAAGATGCCTAGGGTATGCTTAAATGCTAAAAGTAAAAGGGAGTTTATATAAAGTTTGGCTATAAAGGCATAACTGCCCATTCTGCATTAAAAAAAGAAAAATGGCAAGCCAAAAATAGCCACAACCAATGTGAAAGCCCAGGTACAAAATGCCTAAGATATGCTTAAATGCTAAAGGTAAAAGGGAGTTTATATTAAGTTTGGCTATAAAGCATAACTGCCCATTCTGTACAAAAAAAGGGGGGCAAGCCAAATAATAGCCACAACCAATGTAAATATCCAGGTACAAGATCCAGAGC